>NC_037352.1:32292083-32595113 GCF_002263795.3 Bos taurus | reverse complement strand
ACAAAGGACCCAATTAAAAATGGTCCAAAAAATTGAATCAGCCCTGCAGACAAGAAGATACGTGGATGGCAAATGAGCACTGAAAGGATATTGAGCATCATGAGCTACTAGAGAAATGCAAAATGAAAACCAAAATGAGAGGGACTTCCCTGGTGGTCCAGTGGTTAAGAAGCTGCCTTTTCTCTTCTCCGCCATCCTATGTGGGGTTGAATTTGCTCCTCGGCAAGTCCTCTCACGAGACTGTCAGTATCAAGTGATTCCTGGCCAAGAAACAAAGGCAGAATCACCCCATTCCCCAATGGACTCGAATGAAAACTGATAATAAAATCAGGTACAGCTCTAAGAGAAGGCAGACATTGGAGAAGAATCAAGCTGGGTCTATAGGGAGCCTCACATGTGAAGTGGCACATTTATGCTCCGTCAAGGTCACTTGCATCTTAACCGAATCACAGTGCTGAGAGCATCACTACTGTCTGAATAGCTCATGGGAGAAATGGAATGTTTGGCTCATGGTGTTTCCTGACTAGTGGTCCATTTGGCTCAGAAATAAATATGTGAAACCTTTTATTGGAACTGCTATTGTATTATTCTGGTTTGTGATGATGTACTGAACAAATGCCTCTCCTGTCAGGTGGAAAAAAAAAAAAGAATCTGTCTTGCAGTGCAGACGATACAGGTTCGATCCCTGGCTAGGCAACTAAGGTCCCACATGCCTCAGAGCTAAGCCTCTACACCGCAACTACTGAAGGCCATGCAGCACAACTGGAGAATCTGTGCAACACCATGAAAGATCCTGCATGACGCGGTGAAGATCCCGTGTGCCACAACTAAGACCCAGGACAGCCAAATAAATGATAAAAAAAAAAAAGCAAAATGAGATACCACTAGACATCTGTTACAATGATTTAACAAACAATCTTGACAAGACCAAGTGCTGGTGAAGATGCAGAGCAACTAGAACACGTGCAAAATTGTACAGAATATTTGGAAAATGGTTTGGCAGTTTCTTATAACAGTAAACATGCACTCATCATTGGAGAAGGCGATGGCACCCCACTCCAGTACTCTTGCCTGGAAAATCCCATGGATGGAGGAGCCTGGTAGGCTGCAGTCCATGGGGTCGCTAAGAGTCGGACACGACTGAGCGACTTCACTTTCACTTTTCACTTTTCATGCCTTGGAGAAGGAAATGGCAACCCACTCCAGTGTTCTTGCCTGGAGAATCCCAGGGACGGGGGAGCCTGGTGGGCTGCCGTCTATGGGGTCGCACAGAGTCAGACACGACTGAGGCGACTTAGCAGCAGCAGCATTCATCATGTGATCCAGCAATCCCATTCTGAGTTGTCTACCCAGGAGAAAGAAAAACATGTGTTCCCACAAAAACCAGCTCTCCCATGTTCACAGCAGATTTATTCATAATTTTCCTTTCTTGGAAAAAACCCAGATGCACTGTAATTGGGGAATGGATGAATAAACTGGTACATCCATACAGTGGAATACGATTCAGCAATAACAAACTGTGGAAGCACTCAGTAACATCAATGAACCTCACACACATTATGCTAAGTGGATGAAACCAAAGTCAAAGTGCTTCATACTGTTTGATTACAAATGTTGGGAGTAGGGTAAAGGATTTGGTGCCTACCAAGTATCACCAAGGAATTTTGGAAGGTGACAGAGCTGTTCTACAGTATGATTGTGACAGTGACCACTCCACCGTATGCATTTACCATAACTCGCAGAACTGTACACCAAGAAGAGTAAAATTTACTGTATGCAGATAAACTAGACTGAAGTATTGAACCCAAAAGCCCTTTATGTAAGTAGTATCATACTGCATGTATCCTTCTGCAGCTTGCTTTTTTGGCTTGCCCTCAAATGCTTTATACAAGTTGACACTATGTATGTAATAAGGATACATGTAGCTCTTGTTCATTCATTTTAACTGCTACATGATAACTCTATTAGGCATCCTATCTTAAGTTGTCTCTTTTCTTCTGATGGACATTTCTTTGTGTCTGTTTTTTCTTCCCTCTGTTTTAAATGATGTAACAATAATTAGACTCCTATAAATGTATTCTGGAGCACAGGTGCAGAGATTTCTCTCTTGAATATTTACTGAAAAGAGTAAATTGAATAGGGATAAAGACTATGATGGCACCCCACTCCACTACTCTTGCCTGGAAAATCCCATGGACAGAGGAGCCTGGTGGGCTGCAGTCCATGGGGTCGCTGGGAGTCGGACACAACTGAGTGACTTCACTTTGACTTTTCACTTTCATGCATTGGAGAAGGAAATGGCAACCCACTCCAGTGTTCTTGCCTGGAGAATCCCAGGGATGGGGGAGCCTGGTGGGCTGCCCTCTAATGGGGTCGCACAGAGTCGGACACGACTGAAGCGACTTAGCAGCAGCAGCAGCAGCAAAGACTATGAGCATCTTCACATTGCTCTCCAAGGGCTTGTACCAACTGACTGTACCAACAGTGTATGAGAATTTCATTCCTCTACATCTTCATCAGAAATTGTATTATCAGGCTTTAACTTCTGCTTAGCTGATAAATGTAAAATGATACCTAATTGTTGTCTTATTATGCATTTTCCCTGATTACTAGGGAGGTTGGTTTATATGTTTTTTGGTCAATTTGGTTTTTTTTTTTATGTGAATTGCCTCTTCGTTGACTTTTGTTTTTCCCTACTGTGTTATACATCTTTTTCTTCTTGAAATAGTTTCTTTGTTTTTCCCACTCAACCTCTTCCCGATTGTGATCCCTTACTGGGTAGTAGATATCTTCTCAGTCTGTGGAATTTTTAAAAAAACAATTTGATAGTATCTTTTGTTGATTAAAATCTGTAAATTTATTAGTCTTTTTTTGTTGTTGTTCATCCTTTTTGTGTCTTTTCTAAGAAATTTTTTTTTACCTCAAGGTCATAAGAGATATTTTCCTGTAAACTTTAAAAAGTTTTGCTTTTCACATGTATGTCTTTAGTTGGAATTGATCTTTTTGTGTGTTGTAGAGCTCTAATTCAGAGAAGGCAATGGCACCCCACTCCAGTACTCTTGCCTGGAAAATCCCATGGATGGAGGAGCCTGGTGGGCTGCAGTCCATGGGGTCGCTAGGAGTCAGACACGACTGAGCGACTTCACTTTCCCTTTTCACTTTCATGCATTGGAGAAGGAAATGGCAACCCACTCCAGTATTCTTGCCTGGAGAATACCAGGGATGGGGAAGCCTGATGGGTTGCCGTCTATGGGGTCGCATGGAGTCGGACACGACTGAAGTGACTTAGCAGCAGCAGCAGCAGAGCTCTAATTTTATTTTTTTATGCATAACCCTACACCATTTATTAAGAATCCACCCTTTCCCCACTGATTTATATAGACTTATGGGCTCCCTATTTTATTGGTATAGCTGTCTATCCTTGCATCTATGACACTATCTTAATTATGTCATCAATCTCGCTATCTAATAAATCTGTCTGGGGCTATTCTTGGCCCTTAGCTCTTCTCTATAGATTTCGGAAGCATCTTGTCAAGTTCCCAAAGACAGTTTTGGATATTTTTGAAATTCTGTTTAATACATAAATTTAGGTAGAATCGGCATCTTTATGATACTGAATCTTTCTGTCCATGAATGTGGTATATATTTCTTTACTTACTCAGATATTCTTTTGAGTCTTTCAATAATGTTTTGTAATTTGGACCATATAGTTCTCGCACAACTTTCTGCTGCATTTATTTTAGGCACCTTACAGTTTTAATTGCTTTTTATTTTTTTGCTATGGTTGGTAAGTGAAATTAAAAATAATATATTCTAGTTATTTGTGATACATAGGAATGGTATTGATTTTTACATGTCAATCTCATGTATAGCAATCTTGCTGATTACATGTTTGTGTATAGATTCTTTTGGATTTTCTCTGTAGATAATTATACTTTCTCTAGATATACTTTCCCTTTATACTTAATGTCTTTTTATATCTTTTACTTGGCCTTATTTAATTGTCTGGGTACTTTAGTGTAATGCTAAAGGGAAGCAATGACCGAGGACTTCCTTTATTGCTCTGCATACGTGCTCAGCTGCTTCAGTAATGGTCAACTCTGTGACCCAATGGACTTTAGCCCGCCAGGCTCCTCTGTCCATGGGATTCTCCAGGCAAGAATACTGGAGTGGGTTGCCATGCCCTCCTTCAGGGAATCTTCCTGACCCATGTCTCTTTCATCTCCTTCATTGGCAGGCAGATTCTTTACCACTGGTGCCACCTGGGAAGCCCCTTTATTGCTTTGAGTCTAATTGAGTTGCCTTTAAAGTTTTATCCTTAAATATGCAGTGAGTTTTGAACAATTACTCTTTATCCCATCAGTGACATTATATTCTATTTCGAGATTGCTTTTGAAAATCTTTTTAATGGTATAAGTGAGTACAGAATTTTGTCAAATGCTTTTCCTGCAGGTATTGAGATGATCATATGCTCTCCTTTCCTTTTAATCCTATAATGTGGTGTATTACATTAATAGATTTACTTATTATTCATGAGATAAATCCCACCTGGCCAGCAACCATTTTATATATATATTTAATTTCACTGAAATTAAATTAGCTGCTGAATTTAATTTGCTGATTTTTATTTAAGATTTCAAAATACATGTTCATAAGTGTATAATGGATCTATAATTGCCTTTTAAAAAAATTATCCTTGTCTGGTTTTGCCATTAAGGTTATACTGGCTTCATAAAATGAAATCAGTAGCTTTCATTCTTTTCCTGTCCTTTGAAACATTTTTGTAAGAAGTATATATTTTCTGGTCCTCAGAATTTTCAGAAAATTTGCCTCTAAGCTTGCTCAAGCTTGGGATGGTGGAGGTCAACTTCTGGATGAATTAAACATGTTTACTAATGTAGTTACTCTTGGAATGAATATCTTCCTTTTCATTACTTATTTTGATTATTTGTACCCTTTTCCTCCTCTTCACACCTCTTTGTCCTCTGTCTTCTTGCACAGGCTAACTAGTAGCGCCTTTATTTGATCACTCCCCACCTCCCCTGCAAAGAACCAGCTTCTGATTTTGTATTTGAATAGGATATACATTTGACTGCTACAACAGAAACCTGAAATTATTAATGACTTAAATAAAGACACAGATGTCGAGAACAAATGTGTGGACTCGGGGAAGGAGGAGGAGCGGGTGGGATGAATTGGGAGATTGGGATTGACACATATGCTCTACTATGTATAGAATAGATGGCTAATGAGAACCTATCGCTCAGGGAACCCTACTCAATGCCCTGCGGTAACCTAAATGGGGAGGAAATCCCAAAAAGAGGGGATATATGTATACATAAAGCTGATTGCCTTTGCTGTACAGTAGAAACTAACACAACATTATAAAGCAAATATCCTCCAATGAAAATGAATTTAAAATAAATGAAATTTAAACAATTTTAATGACTTTAAAAAATTATGCATTATTACCAGTTATGTTCTCAATTGTGTACCCCACCGTCTTGTTGTTGAGTTCCTCAGTTGAGTTTGACTCTTTGCGATCCCATGAATGGCAGGCAGCACGCCAGGCTTCCCTGTCCTTCACCATCTCCCGGAGTTTGCTCAGACTCATGTCCATTGAGTTGGTGATGCCATCCAACCATCTCATCCTCTGTCATCTCCTTTTCCTCCTGCCCTCAATCAATCCCACCGTCTAGCTCCCTGCAAATTCACATGTTGCACCCTTTGAATGTGACTGTGTTTAGAGAGGTAATTAAGGTGGAGGTGGTAATTTCCCACCTTTAAAGAGGTAATTAAATTAAAATGAGGCGCCTTTATGATGGATGGGCCCAAATTCAATCTAACTGGTGTCCTTATAAGAAGAGGAGGACTTCCCTGCTGGTCCAGTGGTTAAAACTAAGGATTGCAATGCAGGGGGTTTGGATCCCTGGTCAGGGAACTAAGATACCACACTGCATGGTACAGCCAAAAATAAAAACAAAACAGAAGAGGAAATCTGTACACATACGGAGACACCAGGCATAAGTGTGCCTGGAGAAAAGATTATGTGAGGATATGGAGAGAAGAGGGTCATGTATAAGCCAAGGAGAGAGGCCTCCGAAGAAACCAACCCTACCAACACCTTGGTCTTGGACTTCCTAATTTCTGTTGTTAAGTCATCAGACTAATATGTTAGTATGGCAGCCTGAGCAAGCTAACACAGCACCTCACATAAAGTCCCAACTTTTATGGAGTTCATCAGTTGCCCAGGCTCTTTCTATCTTGTTGCTCTACCATCTTCAACATGACCTGCCTTCCTGCCTGCATCTCAGCCAGCTGGAAAAGAAAAGGGGGGAGGGAGAGCACACTCCTTCATTTTATAGACATGACCTGACATTTGTGCCCGCTTCCATGTTTTATATCTGGCTGCAAAGGTTACTGGGTGACCAGTTAGGAACACAAGAGTGGAAAGTGGGGAGCAAGGGCAATTTATGCCACAAGTTTTTTTTTTTTTAAATTCCTTTCTGGGAATTCTGTAGAGGTCTAGTGGTTAAGACTCCATTGCCCAGAAAATATTTTAAAATTTAAAAGTTATGTGTATTCTCAATTTCTTAAATTTTCAATTTGTTGGGTGGTATAATCTCTCTCAAAACCAGGAGCTGACTGTGGCTCAGATCATGAACTCCTTATTGTCAAATTCAGACTTATATTGAAGAAAGTAGGGAAAACCACTAGACCATTCAGGTATGACCTAAATCAAATCCCTTATGATTATACAGTGGAAGAGAGAAATAGATTTAAGGGCCTAGATCTGATAGAGAGAGTGCCTGATGAACTATGGAAGGAGGTTCTTGACACTGTACAGGAGACAGGGATCAAGACCATCCCCATGCAAAAGAAATGCAAAAAAGCAAAATGGTTGTCTGGGGAGGCCTTACAAATAGCTGTGAAAAGAAGAGAAGTGAAAAGCAAAGGAGAAAAGGAAAGATATAAGCATCTGAATGCAGAGTTCTAAAGAATAGCAAGAAGAGATAAGAAAGCCTTCCTCAGCAATCAATGCAAAGAAATAGAGGAAAACAACAGAATGGGAAAGACTAGAGATCTCTTCAAGAAAATTAGAGATACCAAGGGAATATTTCATGCAAAGATGGGCTCGATAAAGGACAGAAATGGTATGGACCTAACAGAAGCAGAAGATATTAAGAAAAGGTGGCAAGAATACACAGAAGAACTATACAAAAAAGATCTTCACGACCCAGATAATCACGATGGTGTGATCACTGACCTAGAGCCAGACATCCTGGAATGTGAAGTCAAGTGGGCCTTAGAAAGCATCACTACGAACAAAGCTAGTGGAGGTGTTGGAATTCCAGTGGAGCTATTTTAAATCCTGAAAGATGATGCTGTGAAAGTGCTGCACTCAATGTGCCAGCAAATCTGGAAAACTCAGCAGTGGCCACAGGACTGGAAAAGGTCAGTTTTCATTCCAATCCCAAAGAAAGGCAATGCCAAAGAATGCTCAAACTACTACACAATTGCACTCATCTCCACGCTAGTAAAGTAATGCTCAAAATTCTCCAAGCCAGGCTTCAGCAATATGTGAACCGTGAACTTCCTGATGTTCAAGCTGGTTTTAGAAAAGGCAGAGGAACCAGAGATCAAATTGCCAACATCCACTGGATCATGGAAAAAGCAAGAGAGTTCCAGAAAAACATCTATTTCTGCTTTATTGACTATGCCAAAGCCTTTGACTGTGTGGATTACAGTAAACCGTGGAAAATTCTGAAAGAGATGGGAATATCAGACCACCTGATCTGCCTCTTGAGAAATCTGTATGTAGGTCAGGAAGCAACAGTTAGAACTGGACATGGAACAACAGACTGGTTCCAAATAGGAAAAGGAGTCCGTCAAGGCTGTATATTGTCACCCTGTTTATTTAACTTATATGCAGAGTACATCATGAGAAACGCTGGACTGGAAGAAACACAAACTGGAATCAAGATTGCCGGGAGAAATATCAATAACCTCAGATATGCAGATGACACCACCTTTATGGCAGAAAGTGAAGAGGAACTAAAAAGCCTCTTGATGAAAGAGGAGAGTGAAAAAGTTGGCTTAAAGCTCAACATTCAGAAAACAAAGATCATGGCATCCAGTCCCATCATTTCATGGGAAATAGATGGGGAAACAGTAGAAACAGTGTCAGACTTTATTTTTTTGGGCTCCAAAATCACTGCAGATGGTGACTGCAGCCATGAAATTAAAAGATGCTTACTACTTGGAAGGAAAGTTATGACCAACCTAGATAGCATATTCAAAAGCAGAGACATTACTTTGCCAACAAAGGTTCGTCTAGTCAAGGCTATGGTTTTTCCTGTGGTCATGTATGGATGTGAGAGTTGGACTGTGAAGAAGGCTGAGCGCCGAAGAGTTGATGCTTTTGAACTGTGGTGTTGGAGAAGACTCTTGAGAGTTCCTTGGACTGCAAGGAGATCCAACCAGTCCATTCTGAAGGAGATCAGCCCTGGGATTTCTTTGGAAGGAATGATGCTAAAGCTGAAACTCCAGTACTTTGGCCACCTCATGCGAAGAGTTGACTCATTGGAAAAGACTGTGATGCTGGGAGGGATTGGGGGCAGGAGGAGAAGGGGATGACAGAGGATGAGATGGCTGGATGGCATCACTGACTCGATGGACGTGAGTCTGGGTGAACTCCGGGAGTTGGTGATGGACAGGGAGGCCTGGCGTGCTGCAATTCATGGGGTCGCAAAGAGTCGGACACGACTGAGCGACTGAACTGAACTGAACTGATAATCTCTCTCTCCTATATATGATTCAACTTCTTATTTGTGTTGTCCAGATGACATATACTGTGATTAAGAATATATTTGGACTTATTATACCACCCCATTATACGTTTTTTGCTTACTTTATCTTTCTTTCCCTTTTTGTCTCCTGTGGGCTATGTATGTATACACAACATACATACATACACATGTATTTTGAAGTTTAAGAATTTACTGATTTGCTAATGGAAAAGCATATGAAAAAAACTTTGCTGGTTTGGATGATTGAGATTTTATTTCTCTTTGGTGGTTATTCTTAATTTTTAATTTAAAGGATTTCCTCTTTATCCTTGATTTTATGTGGTTTAATTATAATAGAGCTATACATGGACTTAATTTATGCTGTATATTCTTGGGGTGTATTTAAATTTTTTTTTTACTTTTTGACCATACCATGCAGTATGTGGGATCTTAGTTTCCCAACTAGGGATTGAACCTGTGCCCCCCGCATTGGAACCACAGAATCTTAACCACTGAACTGCCAGGGAAGTCCCCTCTTGGGCCATATTTTTGATTTGCAGTTTCATATTGATCTTTAACTCTTGAAATTCCTCACTGATTGCCTTATTACATATTGCTTCTCCATAGTTTCCTCTTTTTCTGGAACTTCTATTAAATATATGTTGTAGTCCCTCCATCTGTCCTCCAGTTCTCTTAACTGCTCCTTTGTATACTTGTTCCCCCTTTGACTCTTGGTGCTGTCATGGGGGTCAGGACACTGCTGGTAACAGAGTGGTCGTCTGGATGGGTATCTGTCGAAGGTCACCCTCTGAATGTGGTGTTTGAGTTGAGATCCAATGGGGGTGGAAGAATGTCATGTGGGATCAGAGAATAGTGATGTAGGGGAGATTCCTCCAGGCAGAGGGAGCAGGATTTGTAAAGGTCCCAAGATGAGAAAGTTCATGAGATGAAGAGCAAGAGAAGGTTGGCCATTGGAAGCCCCCGAAAGCCTTTAAGCCAGGAAAAGACTTGATCCGCTGGCCCATCTTTCTGGTTGCCTTGTCGAGCAGAGGACAGAAGAAGGGCAAGAGCAGGAGTGGGGAGATCAGTCTAGAGGCTCCTGCGGCCTGGGTGAGAGATGGGAGGTAGCTGGGACCAGCAGCTGGCAGTGGGGATGGAGGGAGAGGATGAAGGACTAGATACTTAGAACACAAGCTGGATGGTGATGGGCTGCATGGGAGTAGGCTGGCGGTGGTGAGGGGAGTCCAGGGCCCAGCTGCCAAGGGGAAGACATGGAGGTTTGGGTGCAAATCCTTATCTTGCTTATCCTTGTCCAGGTGGAACCCTCCTGCACAGAATTCACCTGCTCTTCATGAGCCATTTTAGACGGGCTCCCAGGGATTGGATCTTCAATGGGTCAGGTGTCCTGTGGGCCCCCGGAATCCTATCTCCTTCCAGCTCTAGCCTCTTCTCTGACCCACTGGGTGTGTCAAATTATCCTTCTGGGCTTCTGCTCCTGCTGGGATGCACACTGCAGTTAGACCTTGACCCCGAGCCCGGTCCAGCTGCTCAGACCTGGCCAGATCCCTCTCCCAGGGTTAGACCTTGATGACACACCTTCAGGTCCTGCTCTAATCTGAATAGGCTACTTGGAATAGAATCCTGTGCCAGCATCCATTTGGGTAGCTTCTCTCCCTGGAGACTCTGCTGCTGGACCACACATCCCAGCGGCCAGCCTAGACGTCACCTTCAGCCTGGCTGTCCTGTCCCTGGACCACCTCCACCCAGGCTTTACAATGAGGTGGTCACAATTGTCCTCCTGGTTCTCAGCTTTCTCCTCCTTATCTGCTTAGTTTGAGTTCCCTCAGAAGCAGGCTTTTAGACAGGGATTCAAGTCGTCCCAGAAACCTAGGTAGGGTTGTGTCCGGATAACACAAGGACTCTAGCAAGCTAGTCTCGATAGAGATGAGCAGCTGAGCCAAATCTGGCATGGAGCTCCAGGAGACAGCGCAGATGCAGGAACTCGGAGTTTTCTCACCTGCTGGGTGAGGTTGTCCCGGGGTATAGGCACAAACCCCCATCGGTCGTTGGTGAAGGGCAGCCCGAGGGACATTTCATTCCCCAACACTTGCCCCTGTCCTGGTTGGGCAGAGCAAACTCAGATGCTGGAGAAAGCCTTAGCCAAGAGTTGCAGATGCTGGATCCTGGCCCTAGAATGGGGGGCCTGGGGTACCCTCTTATCCTAACCCCGAAGCTGGAGCTCCTGTTCCACCATCTGCAAAGCCAGGGCAATGCCACTCGCCCGTCCCCTTGCTGTCAGCACTGCAACTTAACACATGGACCGTGCCCGGCACTGCTGGGCACAGAGCAACCTGATAAGGCTGAGGAGGGCGAATAGTTCTCTGTGCTGTGCAAATGTGCCCTAGATACTTGGGCAGCAGACCCAAAGCTCTGAGACAGAAGGTAATCTCTTTTGCTTTGCCCCCGCCCCCCCATCTCTGGCCACTGGTTCCTGCTGATGTGACATTCTTGTTCTAAAAACAGACATGTAACACCTCAAGCAGATTTGCAGTCCCTTGACAACGGTCTTGTCTGGCACATAAAGGGCCTCTGCCTTTCTGCCTGGCTTCCCAGAGCCCAGGAGAAGAGGTCAGTCCAAGGGGGCTGCTCAGAGAGCAGCATGGTGCCTGACCCTACCACCCATCCCTCCGGAAGAGGGAGGTAGCAGGAGTCAGCTCTCTGTCTGTCTTGGAGGCCCCGTAATGGATTGCTGATGCTGTGGAAGGCTGACGATGTGTCCTTTGCTGGTGGTTTCATTCTTTGCCCCTGCAGACCCCTGGTTACTTTGAGTGACCATTCAGAGCATACCCCTGAGGTCAAACACTTCCTGTTTAGAGCAGGGTGACCCTACGCTCGGATGGAGGCCTTCCACTGAGGAGACACTGAGGCCCATGGAATCCAGGCTTGCTCCCCACTCTACTTCCAGGAGGCTGCCTGCCCCAGGCACTTTACAAGCCAACCGTGAAGCATGGCAGCAGGCCAGGAATGGGCCAGGCATTGCTGCCCTGGGGTCTCAAGGGCGCCCTGTCACTCTGGCCATTCTATTATTGCCACCCATGGGGGTGGAGGCTCTGGGCATAGTCCTGGCCAGGGCAGAGCATGGATAGTGCCTCAGCTCCTGTGGTGGCTGGGGCTGGCATTGTCTCACGGTCTCAAGCCTGGCACCCAGTGGGCGGGTGAGCCCTCTGAGAGCCCTGTGGGCCGCTTAGGAGAGCTGCCTTCTCTTGTCAAGTCCCCCTAGTGGCAGGTGGCAGGGGCAGCCCCTGCCTTAGTCTCCCCTCCCACGCTCTAGCGCCCCCTGGAGCTCCTCCCTGAAGCCTAGCTGCTTGGACTGATGCCCCTTCCCAACTCCTGCCAGCCCCTGAACTGGGGACTATCTCTTTCCCTGGGTCCCTTACTAGAAGACTCAGATTCCTTGTCATTAATAGGAGTGATGTCACCTGCCCTGCAGAGTTGTTGGAAGCGATAGTGAATATGTTTCAGAGCCGAGGGTGGGATGCATTGGAAGAAGGGCATTGACGTACATACGTGCACGTGTGCTCAGATGCTCAGTCGTGTCCGACTCTTTGCAACCCCAGGGACTGTAGCCCTCTGTCCATGGAATGTTTCAGGCAAGAATACTGGAGCAGGTTTCCATTTCCTGCTTCAGGGGATCTTCCTGAAGCATTGAGCTGCACCTGCGTCTCCTGCCTTGGCAGGTGGGTTCTTTACCACTGTGCTGCCTGGGAAGCCCGGCATACATACACTGCATGTATAAAGTAGCTAACTAATGAGAGCCGAGTGTATAGCGCAGGAAACTTTGCTCAGTGCTCTGTGGTGACCTAAATGAGAAGGAAATCCGAGGAAGAGGGGATATATGTTTTTGTGTGGCTAATTAACTTGGCTGTAAGCAGAAACTAACACCCCATTGTAAATCAACTGTACTTCAATTAAAAAATAGTTTCTAATGCATCTAACAAAGTCCCTGGCAGAGAGCAAGTGCTCCGTGGACAGTGGCCATGATCATTCCTGGTGTTGATAATGACCTTCTCCATCTCTCTGCCTCCCACCTGACTCTGAGAGATGCTACGGCCATGACCCCCACCTCTGCACCCCTGGGAGCAGTGCCGCCCAGTAGAACTTTCTGTAGTTGTGGAAATGGTCTATGTCTGAGCAGTCCAATATGCTGGCAGGCCCTCTTGAAATGTGGCCTGTGAAAACACGTTTTAAAAATTAAATTCAAATTAATTTAAATGTAAATAGCTTCACGTGACTAGCTCCACGAGCTGAACGGGACAGCACAGCTTTTGGTAGGAACACTGGCCTGGTTCATTCATCACACAGATATTTATTGAGAGCCAACTTGCTGCTGTTTAGGTGCTGAGATTTCAACAGTAGACAAGACAGGAGAGGGCCTTGCTGTCATGGTGACAGAAGTTAAATAAGTAAATAAGCAGTTCAGGCAATGACAAGGGATGTAGACAACTCCAGAGCGCCCTCAAGTGCTAAAGCAAGAGTGTACTTGCTGTCTTTTTTTTAAATCCTTTATTGGATTAAATGATTCCCATTCTTTTATTTTAAAAAATGTCCAATATTTCAAAAATTCCTGATCCATGTAGAGAAATTCCATCCTATTGTTTAAATAGATTTTAGTATATTGTTTTGTCTCTTGATGGACTAGTCCTGTTTATTATTATTATCATTGGCTTCATGAGTAAGCTTTATTCAAGATTTTAAATGGGCTTCCCTGGTGGCTCAGACAGTAAAGATTTAAATAACACATAATTTCTGTTACTTAAGTTATTCCAAGACAAAGAAAATGATGAACAGCTCCTGAATTTATTATTTGAAGTCATAGTGACTAAATAGCAAAATTTTATACTATAAAAAAAGAAAAATACATACCAATTCTACATATACATAGAGATGCAAATTTTCTAAAGAGTAGTAAATAGAATTTATTAATCTATCAGAAATAATTCATTATGGCAAGTAGGATTTATTGCAGGAATGCAAATGTGGTTCAAGAAGTTAATCAGATAGCTAATGGGAAACAGCTGTTTAGCACAGGGAACTCAGGTCAGTGCTCTGTCACAGCCTGGAGGGGTGGGATGGGGAGTGGGAGGGAGGCTCAGGAAGGAGGGGATGTAAGTATACTTATAGCTGATTCACATTGTTGTAGAGCAGAAACCAATGCAACCTTGTAAAGCAGTGATCCTCCAATTAAAAATAAACAACCACAAAAAATGTCCCTTTCAAAAAGTAAATAATTGAAGACGCTGATAAAAAGGAAGTTCATTAACATAATTCATTATACCAACAGATTACTAGAGCAAAGATTGTTGGAAATGTAAAAGCATTTGGTATAATTTGTTCTTATTATTGGGCTTCCCTGGTGGCTTGGTGGTAAACAATCCTCTGGCTAATGCATGAGACATGGGAGACGCAGGTTTGATCCCTGGGTTGGGGAGATGCCCTAGAGAAGGAAATGGCAACCTGCTCCAGTATTCTTACCTGGAAAATCACATGGACAGAGGAACAAGTTCATGGGGTTGCAAAGAGTTGGACATGACTTAGCAATTTAAACAACAACAACATACATCAAAAGGCTTGCCTTTGTATTAGTGTGTTTGAGCTGCCATAACAAAGTTACAGATTGGGAAACTTAACAACAAAAATGTATTTTCTGATAGTTCTGGAGGCTGGAAATCCAAGGTCAAGGCGTGGGCAGAGCTGGTTTCTCTGAAGGCCCCTTTCTTCGGTTTGTGGCTGTCTTATCCTTGTGCTCTTCTTCTAAGGACACCAATCATATTGGACTAGGACCCACCCTGAGGGTTCATAGTACCTTAAAGATACTGTCTCCAGATACAGTCATTGTCTGAAGTACTGGGGGTCAGGACGTCAACATATGAACCTTGGGGAGATACAACTAAGCTCATAGCAGGCTTCAACCAACTTATGTTAAAGCGTATCTCTAAGAGCATCGTGGCATTGAACTTCAGCTACTTGACTGTATAGCTCGCAAAGCTTATGCCCTCGGTAGCATCTTTCTTGAAATGATTCACGTAGGCATGGTCGCCTGTGCAGGGCCGCCACCTCAACCAGCTCACAGGAATGACTTCCATTTGGCTTTATTTTGTGCTTGAGAGCTGGCACCTAAGCAAAGGGGGAAAAAGTACTTTCTTCCCAACATTTTTCCAACAACACTGGCTCGTGGTGTTTTCGAGTCTCTGTCTCCTCGGATACCGTTTACAGAGGAAGACCTGCCAACAAACAGCCTGATTATCCCTGGTCAATAGAGCACCTTAGGTCCATCTACTGGATCCAGGTCTTAGCATCTCAGTGGACATAATGGCTATAATGTATATATAGTGGATATAACAGACCCATCACCTAGCTTAAGTAATGATCACCATTTTGCCAACCTGGCCTCACCCCTTCTCCCCATCCTCTCTTTTGAAAAACAACCAATTTGAGATGAAACTTCGATATAAAAATCAAGGACTAAATGTTGAACAATGTGGTGTCCCCTAGGGTTGTATCGATGACGTAACTGCTGATGAATTACACCCACTGAGAGGGTGAATTGGATCAGTCCATATGGCCCTGCAGTGTGCCCAGGCAAAAATTATGCTTGCTTTAGAGACATTAAGTTTGACAATATATTTATTAAGTGAACCAGAAAGGGAAGTCTAAAGTATAATATGTTCTGAGAGAGAGGCATGGAAATCTTTGTGTACTCATTGGCTTTATTGTCACAAAGCAATGTGCACATTTTAACATTTAAAACAGAACATGTTTTTTTCCCTTCCAGTGAAACAAAAAGAAAAACAACAAACTTTTTATCATGGAAAAATGTGAAGCATTTTCCAAAGTAGAGCAAGCAGTACAATGAATCCCTGTGGACCCATCACCTAGTTTAAGTAATGATCACCATATTGCCAACCTGGCCTCATCCCTTCTCCCCATCCTCTCTTTTTCTCGGTTGGAATATTTTAAAGCACACCATAGACATGTCATATTAAGAAAATTTAAAAATAAAACCCGAACAAAAATTACAATACGGAATGTCATTTCCAAATAAGATCCCTTACATTCTGCTGAATCTCCTCCATCAAGTGGCAGGGCTCCAGTCATCATTAGGAGACGATTTTATTTTTGAAGCAAAAGTTTCAATGGCGAGAACATCCATTAAGCATAACCCAGGAAGAAGCTGTTTTGTCAACATGCCCGCTTCACCCTCCCAAACATCTAGAACCACCTTCTGCTGATTTTCTATAATCCTGCTTTTCTAGTTTTACAAAGAAAGAGTAGAGATCTAAGGGCTGGTATTGAATGTTCATATTCACACAGATATGGTTGCAGGGAAAGAAAAAAGAACACCAGGGCTCTGCCTGCCTCCCCGCGGGTGCCCGGCAGCCTCTGGGCTCACAGGAGTGCACATTGTCATTTTTCTCATCAAGCACAGTGGTGTATGCTTTCTGTAAGGGTTTTGTTGAGAAAGGAAGGAATAAAGAGGGAGTTGGAACAAAAAAACTGTGTATCAGGTGTAAGAGGCCAAGAGAGACCTCAGGAACACCAGGGGATGTAACATAAGCGAAAAGAGCAGACCATTCCCTCGATGCCAAGGTCCTGAGAAAATCAGAAAGGCTAATCGGAAAAGGAAAGTTGGATTGCATCAGTGTTGTATTCATCTTCTCTGTTTTCTC
This sequence comes from Bos taurus, assembly GCF_002263795.3. Classification (NCBI taxonomy): domain Eukaryota; kingdom Metazoa; phylum Chordata; class Mammalia; order Artiodactyla; family Bovidae; genus Bos; species Bos taurus. Next base: position 32,578,597 of record NC_037352.1, on the reverse strand, counting down.
ATTCCCCACCATCTTCGTCTTCTTTATCTTCACCCCCATCTCCTCCTTCTTCAACGTCCTCCAAACTTTTGTAGCCAGCACTCCCTCCCTTGACACACCTTCCCATCCACTGTACTTTCCTCTTCTCTCCTCGTCCTGGTTATTACAGTTGCATGGCAAATTACCCCTAAATGGAGCAGCTTAAAGTAACTATTTTCTTTTGGTCACTATTTGGTAGATCAGAAATAGAGAAAGGGCTGGGCTGGGCAGCTCTTGTTTGGGGTCTTCCACTTGGTTGAGGTTGCTGCTGGCTGGGAATGCAGTCATCGGAAGGCACTACGGGGCTGGCCATCCGAGACGGCACACTCATGTGGCTGCCGGTTTTTGCTCCCTGGCTGTTGGCTGCTCCACTTGGCCTCTCCTGTGTGGCAGATAGTTACATTTTCATTTTCATTTGGTTCAAAATATTAAAAAAATTTTTTTGAGACTTCTTTGACCCATATGTTACTTAGAAGTATGTCATTTAATCTCCAAGTGTTAAGCACACAACTTGGAAGTTTCTATTTTTATTTTCTTTTTAAAATAATAGGCTTTTAAAAATATGTATACATTTTTGATGCAGACCATTTTTAAAGTCTTTATTGAGTTTGTTACAATACTACTTCTGTTTTATGTTTTGGAATTTTGATCATGAGGCATGTCGGATTTAGCTCTCTGGCTGGGGAATCGAACCCACACTCCCTACATTGGAAGGTGAAGTCTTAACCACTGGACTGCCAGAGAAGTCCCGCTAACTATTTTTCAATAGCTGATTTTTTAGTTTAATTCCATTTATGTCTCATGGCATAATTTTTATGATTTCTATCTTTTAAATTTGTGTGTTTATGGCTCACAATACCAGACCACCTGACCTGCCTCTCAAGAAAGCTGTATGCAGATCAGGAAGCAACAGTTAGAAGTGGACATGGAACAACATGGCTGCAGTCACCATCTGCAGTGATTTTGGAGTCCCCCAAAATAAAGTCTCTCATTGTTTCCATTGTTTCCCCATCTATTTGTCATGAAGTGATGGGACCAGATGCCATGATCTTCGTTTTCTGAATGTTGAGTTTTAAGCCAACTTTTTCACTCTCCTCTTTCACTTTCAAACACATTAATGACTATTATGTTTTCTTGGAGAACTGACCTTTTTATCATTATATAATGTTCCTCATTATCCCTGATGATTTTCCTTGTTCTGAAATCTGTTTGGTAAGAAGTTAATAGAAGCACTCCACTTTGTTTTCATTAATGTTAGCATGCTATAACTTTCTTCATCCCTTTACTTTTAAAAACTTGTTATTAAAAAAAAATTAATTATGGTAAATGTGGCTCAGTTGGTAAAGAATCTGCCTGCAATGAGGGAGACCTGGGTTCGATCCCTGGGTTGGGAAGATCCCCTGGAGAAAGGAAAGGCTACCCACTCCAGCAGTCTGGCCTAGAGAATCCCATGGACTGTATAGTCCATGGGATCGCAAAGAGTCGGACAAGACTGAGCGGCTATCACTTCACTTCACTTCACACATGAAGTTAAATTTACCACGTTTATCAATTTTATGTGTATAGATCACTCATGTTTTGTGTATTACTTGGTTGTGTTGGAGAAGGCAATGGCACCCCACTCCAGTACCCTTGCCTGGGAAATCCCATGGACGGAGGAGCCTGGTGGGCTGCAGTCAATGGGGTCGCTAAGAGTCGGACACGACTGAGCGGCTTCACTTCACTTTCACTGGTTGTGTAACCAGTCTCCAGAAGTCTTTCCATCTTGCAGAACAGATACTCTATACCCATTAACTAACAACTTACCTGCCCATTACCCCCGTAACCACCAAAATCAACTTTCTGTCTCTATGAATTAAAAAATTTTTTTACTTGCTTATTTTTGGTGTGCTGGGTCTTAGTTGCTGCATGGGCTTTGCTTTAGTTGTGGAGAGGAGGGGTTACTCTCTAGTTGCAGTGCTCAGGCTTCTCATCCAGGTGGCTTCTCTTGTTGCAAAGCACAGGCTCTAGGGTGTGAGGGCTTTAGTAGCTGCAGCGTGTGGGTTCTGTAGTTGTGGCTGCCAGGCTCTGGAGCACAGGCTCCGTAGTTGTGGCACACGGGCTTAGTAGCCCTGCCACATGTGGGATCTTCCCAGACGAGGGGTCGAACCCATGTCTTCTGCACTCTTAACCGCTGAGCCATCAGGGAAGCCCTGTCTGTGAATTTGACTACTTTAGGTTCCTCATGTAAGCGGAATCACACGGTCCTTCTGTGACTGGCTTGTTTCACTTGGCATGATGTCCTCCAGGCTCACCTGTACTGTAGAGTTTCCTTCCTCTTGAAGGCTGAATGATATTCCATTGTATGCATATACTGCGATTGTTGATCCATCATCTGCCAATGGAAAGTTCCACTGTTTTCACTTCTTGGCTATTATCAATTGCTACTATGAATATGCTTGTGAAACTATCTCTTTAGGACCCTGCTTTTGACTGTTTTCTGTATATATCCAGAGGTGGAATTGCCGGGACATACGCTAATTCTAATTCTAAGTTTTTGAGGAACTGCCATACTCTTTACCGTAGTTGATGGCCCCATTTTACATTCCTGACAATGGTGCGTGGGGTTCTGAATTCTCACCTACTTGTCAACACTAGTTATTTTCTGGTTTTTGTTTTGACCATAATCACTCTATGTGTGTGAGGTGGTATCTCATTGTAGTTTTGATTTACATTCGCTTCTCTTGAGAAATGTATATGTAGGTCAGGAAGCAAAAGTTAGAACTGGACATGGAACAACAGACTGGTTCCAAATAGGAAAAGGAGTACGTCAAGGCTGTATATTGTCACCCTGCTTATTTAACTTCTATGCAGAGTACATCATGAGAAACGCTGGGCTGGAATCAAGCTGGAATCAAGATTGCCAGGAGAAATATCAATAACCTCAGATATGCAGATGACACCACCCTTATGGCAGAAAGTGAAGAGGATCTAAAAAGCCTCTTGATGAAGGTGAAAGAGGAGAGTGAAAAAGTTGGCTTAAAGCTCAACATTCAGAAAATGAAGATCATGGCATCTGGTCCCATCACTAGTGGAAACAGTGTCAGACTATTTTTCTGGGCTCCAAAATCACTGCAGATGGTGATTTCAGCCATGAAATTAAAAGACGCTTACTCCTTAGAAGAAAAGTTATGACCAACCTAGATAGCATATTGAAAAGCAGAGACATTACTTTGCCAACAAAGGTCCGTCTAGTCAAGGCTATGGTTTTTCCAGTGGTCATGTATGGATGTGAGAGTTGGACTGTGAAGAGAGCTGAGCACCAAAGAATTGATGCTTTTGAACTGTGGTGTTGCAGAAGACTCTTGAGAGTCCCTTGGACTGCAAGGAGATCCACCCAGTCCATTCTGAAGGAGATCAGCCCTGGGATTTCTTTGGAAGGAATGATGCTAAAGCTGAAACTCCAGTACTTTGGCCACCTCATGCGAAGAGTTGACTCACTGGAAAAGACTGTGATGCTGGGAGGGATTGGGGGCAGGAGGAGAAGGGGACGCCAGAGGATGGGATGGCTGGATGGCATCACTGACTCGATGGACGTGAGTCTGAGTGCACTCCGGGAAATGGTGATGGACAGGGAGGCCTGGCGTGCTGTGATTCATGGAGTCGCAAAGAGTCAGACACGACTGAGCGACTGATCTGAACTGAAGGATGAGTGATGTTGAGCATCTTTCCATGCACTTGTTGGCCATTTGTATATCTTCTTTGGAGAAATATCTATTCATGTCCTTCATCCCTTTTAAATCCATTTTTGTTGTTGTATAAATTATTTATGTATTCTGTTATCAGATATATGATTTGAAAATATTTCCTCCCATTCCGTTAGTTGCCTTTTTGCTCTGTTTATCATGCCCTTTGATGCACAGAAGTTTTAAATGTGGATGTAGCCCAGCATGTCTGTTTTTCCTTTTGTTGACTGTTCTTTGGGTGTCATATCCAAGAAATCATTGCCAAACCCAATGTTACAAAGCTTTTCTTGTATGTTTTTTCTGAGAGTTTTATAGTTTTTGGTCTTACATTTAGGTCTCTGATCCATCTTGAGTTAATGTTTATATACGTTCTGAGGTGTGGGTCCAACTTCATTCTTTTGCATGTGGATCTCCAGTTTCCTAGAACCATTTGTTGAAAAGCCTGTTCTTCCCCCATTGAATGGTCTTGGCACCCTCATCAAAACCGTTTGACCACTTATGTGAGGTTTTATTTCTGGCCTTTCTATTCTATTCCATTTGTCTATATGTCTGTCCTTATGCCAGTTTTTTCCCACTGTTTTTATTACTATAGATTTACAGTAAGTTTGAAATCAGGAAGTCTGAGACCTCGAACTTTGTTCTTTTTTTTTTCATGATCATTTTGTCTATTTGGAATCCTTGAGATTCTTTATGAATTTTAGGCTAAAATTTTCTGTTTCCTCTGATAGCCTTATTCTTGTCTCCCCCACTGTCTCTGAGATTCACTATATATATATTTTTTAAAAATAAATTTACTGTAAACGTATTTGTTTATCTGGCTGGGCCTGATCCTAGCTGTGGCACCCAGGAGATTCTGTCTTAGCTGTAGCATGCAGGATCTTTACTTGCAGCATGTGGAATCTACTTTCCTGACCAGGGATCGAGCCCCAGGCCCCCCTGCATTGGGAATGTGGAGTCTTAGCCACTGGACCCCTAGAGAAGTCCCTTAAAACACATTTAAGTCTTCGTAGCGCTTTTCTGACTCCCTCTGTCCCTTCTCTTCTTATCTCTTTTTCCGTTGTTTCTTCACATGCCTGGATCTTGGGAATCCTGTACTTGGGGGTGATCTAATTGCTCGACTTGGAGAAGGCAATGGCACCCCACTCCAGTACTCTTGCCTGGAAAATCCCATGGACGGAGGAGCCTGGTAGGCTGCAGTCCATGGGGTCGCTAAGATTTGGACACGACTGAGCGACTTCACTTTCACTTTTCACTTTCATGCCTTGGAAAAGGAAATGGCAACCCACGCCAGTGTTCTTGCCTGGGGAATCCCAGGGACGGGGAAGCCTGGTGGGCTGCTGTCTATGGGGTCGCACAGAGTCGTACACGACTGAAGCAACTTAGCAGCAGCAGCAACAGCAATTGCTCGGCTAGATTCCTAGATCAGGATTGGCAAAACAGTGGCCCATGGGCCACGACCAGCCCACTGTCTGTTTTTGTAAATGAGATTCTGCTGGGACACAGCCATGCTCATTTGCTTGTGTGTTGCCTGTGGCTGTCTTTGCACTTGGGTAACAGAGGTGAGTAGTTGTGACAGGGACCATATGGCCAGAAAGCCCTAAATATTTGTTAGTCTGCCTTTGGCAGGAACAGTTTGCCGAACTCTTCTGTGTATGTACCAGCCTCCCTCACCTCTCCCTTTGACCTTGGCTCTGATGATTTCCACATGAAGTTGTACACAGAAATTCTTCGTGGTTAGTTACATGAGGGTGACATCTTGAGACTAGATCAGGCTCCCAGATCCTAGCCAGGAGGATGACCATGGTGGCAATCAGGGAAGGTTCTGCTGGTGGGTGAACGTGAGAGCAGAGACCTGGATGATATGAAGAAGTCGTGTAAAGGCTCTGAGGCAGAAAGGAACTGGGTGACTTCAGAGCATCTAAAGAAGTCTGCTGAGGCTGAAACAAAGAGAAGTAGGAGGGAGGTGGGGGGATGGGGTGGCAGGAAGGTGCCCCCACCGAGGCTGCGCGGGGCCTTGGGGACTTTGTCACTGCCCTTCTTGGGGGTTAACAACTGCATAAGGGGTGGGTCTTGAGTGTGTCTGTCACATTCATTGTTTCATTTAATCGTCGCCCACGCTGGGGGAGGCGAGCAACATTGTCCCCATTTTAGAGGTGAGCAAACAGAGGCAAGAGAAGTAAAAGGACTTGCCCAAGACCACACTGGAGAAGGAAATGGCAACCCACTCCAGTATGCTTGCTTGGGAAATCCCATGGACAGAGGAGCCTGGCAGGTGACAGTCCCTGGTGTTGCGAAGAATTGGACATGACTGAGTGTACATGCATGAAAGACCATGCAACATTTCATGTCTAAATTAGACTCTAAACAGAAACCCCCAAGTTCCCAACCTAACTTTTAATAAAGTGCAATGAATTATCCATTGTTGACTTTTTAATTACTCGAGGCAAAAGGGTGGTGAGAATGCTGTTTGCGATTCACTGATGTCCTTGTGCTAGAATCTAGTTGGTGCTGTCCCGAGTCAGTCCTCAAGTTGGCTTGGGAGGTGAGTCCTGGGCCACCGCAGACTCCGCCTGACATGTCCAGCCTTTGGACTGAGGCCTGATTATCTCAGTGTTTGACTGACAGATTCACGGGGGCTCACGAAGCTACTCAGATGCCAGGTCTGTGCCCAGACTCTGACACAACGGTTGAGAGGTGGCTTCAGAGGGACTCGGTCATGAAGGTTGTGCTGATTTGTTACAGCAGCAACAAGAAACTGATACAGACACTAAACCAACCAGAAAGAGCCCTCCTCCCACCCTGCACTGAGGCTTGACCAAGGCTTGAGGTTTGGGCTGGATTCCATAGTCACTTAGTTGGTCAGAGCTGACTAAGCCTGCTTGGGCTTGCAGACAACATTATTCCAGCTGGCTGGCCCCTGGCCCTTAAGAGAAAAGCCGACTGAGACCCAAATTAAAAAGGGAGAAACACCCGAGGCTAGGGGTGATTTGAGGGGCAGCTTTGGCGTGCTAAGCTCCCCGCCTCCCCACTCTGCTCAGCTTCCCCTCTCCCTCCCTTGCCCTTTATGGGGCTGGCTTCTTGCAGAGCTCAGACACTCCTCAGCCTTCAGCAGATCAGGCCCCAGGGGACTTCTCTTTGTCATTGGAGAGTGATCAATGTGCCTTCTGTCATAGCACAGGCTGTGAGCCTGGCCCTGTCCCCCTCCTCCCAATGAGGCCTGCCACCTACGCCCCGCCCCGCCCCCCGCATTGACCTGGCAGCATGCGCCGCCTTCGCAGCAGAAGACAGAGATTATTAACACATGGGTCAAAGACCGTGACCCTGCTGCGGTTCCCTCCGGCAGCGTGGACTCTGACCCAGAGCTGGGGGCCTGACGACGGGGCTTCTCCCTGCCTCGCTCCTCATTAAAGCAGCCATCCTTCACGGGGTAATACATGCAGACCTAGCTCGCATTTATCAGCTTTATTAACCTACTTTTTATTCCAAAGCTACATGGCCCTTCCCAGCGTAACCTGTCTTCCACAGCACGCTGCACACCCTCTGTCCACCTTCTTTGTCTTCCTGCTGACTTTTCCCCCTCTCGTCCTCTCTTTCCCTAACGGGGCTTTTTTTTTTTCCCCCCTCTCTGAGGCATATGACCTGACAATCTGTGATGATTTAAAAATTCTTTTTGGCATTTCAAAGAGAGATTTCTCCTCTCCCCCTTGTGAATCTGAGAGGCAGTGTGGCATCAGGTTCAAATCACAGCTTGGCACTTGTATGACCTTGAGGTTTGTTCTGCCATCTATTGGTGCTTAAACCGACCACCCCAAAGCAGAGTGGAATAAAATGGATCATCCCAAACCTCGTGCCTGTCATGACTTGTGTGGGTCAGGAATTCTGGAAATGCTTGGCTGGGCTGTTCAGGGCAGGGTAAATCTCTCACGCTATTTCAGGCAGGAGGGGTTGGAAGGGTGGAAGAGGCAGGAAGGAGGTGAATAGGGTAGCTGGGGAATGTCTGGGGATGCCTTTTCATGTTGACACATCAGAGGGTTAGTGTGGGTTTCCTTGCAGCCTGGTGGCCCCAGGGCAGTCAGACTGTTTACATGGCCGCTCAGGGCTGTGGTTTGAATGTTCATCGCTTCTGCCTGGCTCGGTTGACCATCCTATTACTCAGGTAACCCCAGAATCAAGGAGCCACAGTGTGCTCAAGCAACTTGAGAGGCCCCTCCAGCCCTAAGATTTTGTAACTAGCCTGATTCAGCCATGACAATCTCATTTCTCTTTGCCAGTGATTGGTCTAAGATTGGACTTTAATACAGTGCTGGCCAATGTCAGGGAAAGTTGGCTGGGGCTTCTGGAAAAAGATTTTCTTTCCTAATAAAAGAAGAAAGTCATGTAAGGAGATAGATCTCTGTTAGGCTCTGGCAGCCTCCTGCTTCCTACTTTTAACACAGTTTCATGAGGACATGATGTTTGGCGCTGTGGCAGCCATCTTGGAATCATGAGGCCCGAGAGTTGAAAGACAAAAAATCCAAAGCCGAAACAGCAGACAGAAAGATCTTGGGGCATCATTGATAACATTACCCAATTGGCTCCTCCTAGTTTGCAATCACCTCTAGACTTTTTTTAAAACTTGATTTTATTTTTGGCTATGCTGGGTCTTCGTTGCTATTCTCAGGCTTTCTTTATTTGCAGCAAGCAGGGGCTACTCTCTGGTTGGAGTGTGGTGGCTTCTCTTGTTGCAGAACCTGAGCTCTAGGCCCACAGGCTTCAGTAGCTGCAAAACTCTTGGGCTCTAGAGCACGGGCTCAGTAGTGGTGGCACATGGTCTTACTTGCCTTGTGGCATGTGGACTCTTCCTGGCCCAGGGATCGAACCTGCGTCCCCTGCATTGGCAGGTGATTCTTAACCACTGGGCCAGTAGGGAAGTCCACCTCTAGACTTCTTAAATTATGTCCCTGTTGTTTAAGCTTAAGGGATTCCTGCACTTCCCAGCCAACTCTTTCTCATGGATTCCACATCTCCAAACTTTTGCAAATGGGACTCAATAGGCTTGAAATATTTTCTTACTTTGTCTAATTAGAAAACTCTGACTCATCCTTGAAGACCCAGCTAAATGTCTCCTTCCTCAAAACCTTTAAATCGTGTGGTTTCTGAGAGGCTCTGATGCTTGGTAAATTGATGAGATCTGTCGGTCCAGGGGATCACGGCTCCTGGAGGAGAGGTGTCAGCCTTCTGCATGTGTGACGAGGGACCAGCTCAGGGATCTCTCGTCTTGACCGGTGCTTGGTGATAGATGGAATGACCAAGGGGTTAGATGTGTAGTCTGAAGTCAGGTTAGCTGGTTGAGAGCCTGCACCTCTGTCTGCTAGCTGTGTGACTTTGGGCAAAGCACATGTCTTTCCTGTGCTTCAGCTTTCTCTCTGTCAAGTGGAGATAATAACGGTGACCCTCTCATAGGGTTATTATGAGGATTAAATGAAGTGAAATGTGGAAATGCTGAGCAAGGTCTCTGCCTCATAATGACTCACTTTTGCTGAGCTCTTGCTACTATGTAACTTGCATTGTTGGGCTTCCTCGATGGCTCAGCAATAAAGAATCTGCCTGCAATGCAGGAGACACAGGAGAAGCAGGTTCAGTCTCTGGGTTGGGAAGATCCCCTGGAGGAGGAAATGGCAACCCACTCTAGTATTCTTCCCTGAAAAATTCCACGGACAGATGAGCCTGGCGAGCTACAGTCCAAAGAATTGCAGAGTAGGACACAACTGAGAAACTGGCATTGTTATTAAAATAGACCATTTAATTAAATTTAATTAAGTCTCGATTGAAGTACAATGCATTATAGAAATGTCTCATTTGATCACTGAGGCAAGTTTGGCAGGTATTAATAAATTCTACTGTTTCCCCCTTTTTACAGATAAGAAATTAAGGCACATAGAGGTTAAGTGGCTTCACTTTGTACTAAATAGAGGATTTGGTTTGATCCAGGCTGCGGATCCTGGAGGAGCCCTGCTGCTCTTGACCGTGTCTCCCCACTGTTGAGAAGGTTGATCAAATCTGCTGCTACCTCCTAGGTGGGCATGTACTTCCCAAATCTTTTCACTATTCAAGAGGCAAGGGGTTCACTCTGCTTGAAAAGGAGCTTTTTTTCTAGGCCCATCTCAGAGCTGGGTGGAGGTGGGCTTCTGTTACCCCGCTTTGCCTTGGGGCACAGGGCAGGCAGCCCAGGAGCTGCTGGCACTGACCAAGGACCATTGTCCACTTGGGGTGCTGAAAGGCCGGGGTAGAGCTTGTCCTCTCTGGGTAGCACAGGTCAGTGAGGATCCCAGTGAGAACGAAATCAGAGGGGCGGAGAGGGGGAGTCCTGGGGGTACTGGGAGCCTGCAGAGATCAAGTTCAAAGAGTCCCAGCCGGGGCACAGTAGGGTTGTGGACAAAGGTCAGCCTCACTGTGGGAGGACATGGGCTGAGCTGAAGCAGAAGGAGTGATAAGGGAGGGTCTCGGCTGAACTGTCTTATGTATCTGAGGCTCAGCTGTGCTGGATCGTGCGTGCGTGATAGGAGGGGTCGGTCGTGCTGGTTTTAAAAGCCTAGTGACATAGCCATCCCCAACCCCATCCTCCAAATCCTAAACACCTTTCTAGAACCTTTCTACCCTGGGGCTTCACCCTTAGCACGTGTGAAAAACCACTATGGTATTTCTAGATTTCTCTTAGAGATAGATAAGCATCTTGCTGCCACAGATAACGGATAAAAAGCCTGTTGTCAAGATATGGAGAAACCAGAATTGCAGGTGGGAATGTGAACAGGTATAACTACTCTGGCAGTCAGGGTAGCAGTGTCCAAAATATAAACACACCCCTGCCACTGAAGCCAGCCATCTCACTCCTAGGCATTAAACCCAAGAGAAAGAGAAACGCGTGTCCACATGAAGACCTATATGCAGGTGTTTACAGCAGCTTTATTTGTAATAGCTCGCAACTAGAGACCACCCAAGGGCTTCCCAGTTGGTGCAGTGCTAAAGAATCCGCCTGCCAGTGTAGGAGATGTGGGTTCAATCTCTGGGTCGGGAAGATCCCCTGGAGAAGGAAATGGCAACCCACTCCAGTACTCTTGCCTGGAAAATTCCATGGACAGAGGAGCCTTGTAGGCTACAGTCCATGGGGTTGCAAAGAGTCGGACACGACTGAGCGACTTCACTTCACTTCTTCACTTCATTTCTTCTAGTATTCTTGCCTGGGAAATCCCATGGACAGAGGAGCCTGGAGGGCTACAGTCCATGGGGTCGCAAAGAGTCAGATACGACTGAGCAACTGAGCACACACACAGAAGCAACTGAGCAGCTACTGAATATCCAGCAGCTACAGAATCGATATATGGAGTGGCCAAAAGGAACGAACTAGTGATTCCCTGGTGGCTCAGATGGTAAAGTGTCTGCCCACAATGTGGGAGACCTGGGTTTGATCCCCGGGTCGGGAAGATGCCCTGGAGAAGGAAATGGCAACCCACTCCAGTACTCTTGCCTAGAAAATTCCATGGATGGAGGAGCCTGGTGGGCTACAGTCCATGGGGTTGCAAAGACAGAGTGACTTCACAGTGATATGGGCAGTAACATGGATGAATCTTAAAATGATGATGCTGAGTGAAAGAAGCCGCACAGAGGAGAGTAATACAGTAAAGGTCCTTTTATATAAAACTGTAGAAATTGTAAACTCATCTACAGTGTCAGAAAGCAGAGCAGTGTTTGTCAGGGGACAGGGATGGAGGGCAGGGAGGGACAAGAGGAAGGGTTGCAAAGGATTTGAGGAAGCCTTTGGGGACAATGGATAAATGCACCATCTTGATTGTGAGGATGGTTTCAAGGGTACCTGTGTCAAAAATGAGCTCAGTAATATACCTTAAGTACATGCAGTTTATGGTATATTAAATTGTGGTGCAGGAGAAGACTCTTGAGACTCCCCTGGACTGCAAAATCAAACCAGCCAGTCCTAAAGGAAATCAACCCTGAATATTCATTGGAAGGACTGATGCTGAAGCTGAAGCTGAAGCTCCAGTACTTTGGCCACCTAATGCAAAGAGCTGACTCACTGGAATAGACCCTACTCATTGGAAAAGACCCTGATGCTGGGAAAGATTGAGGGCAAGAGGAGAAGGAGGCGGCTGAGGCTGAGATGGTTGGATGGCATCACTAATTCAGTGGACATGAGTTTGAGCAAGCCTGGGGAGATAGTGAAGGACAGGGAGGCCTGGTGTGCTGCAGTCCATGGGGTTGCAAAGAGTCCAACATGACTGAGCGGCTGAACAACAACGAATTATACTCAATGAAGTTGTTTAAACATAATTAAAAGGGAGCTGAGAGCTGGGCTCCAGGTGCCCTGAGAGTTTTCTGGCTGGAGGAGAGCAGGAAGCTGCTCCTCCATCTCTAACACTGCATTCCTAGCAGCTGTTTACTCAGCCTCCTGATAGAACACACCCTCTGTGCTGATACTATTGAGTATTTGTACGCCCGTCTAGAATCTCAGGGAGGAATGGCTTGCTCTGTGGGAAGCCAGAAAGCCCTTACAAGACACACAAACAATATTTCTTGGCCCCCAGGACCTGCTCTGTACCTTGGCAAAGGCAACATTTGTGAAAAGTAAAGTCTGATAAATAATCGAGTGGATTCCTGAATATTTCAAGATTTTCTTGGAGTGGGTTTTAGAAGTCTATGTAGTTTCTCTACTGTTATGTCAGCTTCTCATACTCAATTCTCCTTTCTCTTCATCATTTAAACAGTTTAAAGTGCATCTCGTATTAAAGAATAAAATCTCCCTCTCTCCCAGGTCTCCCTAGAGCTACCCTCTTTTTCTTTCTGCCCTGACCATGAACTTGGGAGAGTTGTCCCTGTGCAGCCCTCCCTCCCCCATGCCCCGGAACATGCCTCCAGGCTCCTCCTCAGCCCACTGCAGTCTGACATTTGCTCCCTCCCTGCCCTGAGAGCATTCCCAGGGATGTCAGGAAAGCCCTCCTTTTTGCTGAACCTCCTGAGGCTTTCCTGTCTAACACCATTCAGCAGCATTTCATCCCAAGGGCCATTCAGTGCTTCTAGAAACTCCCCTCTCTCTTGGCATATGGTCACCACCCAGGAATAGCTTCCCCCTACTTCTCTAGCCATGAGATTGCAAAGAATTGGACACAACTGAGCGACTGAACGACAACGACTACTCTGATGGTTCTTATACGTAATTTCGTTTATTTATTTATGGCTGTGCTGGGTCTTTGTTGCTGTGAAAGCTTTCCCTAGTTGCAGCAAGTGGGAGCTACTCTCTGGTTGCGGTGCTTGGGCTTCTCACTGTGGTGGCTTCTCTTGTTAAGAAACACAGGCTCTAGGACACACAGGCACCAGTAGTTGTGATTCCCGGGCTCTAGAGCACCAGGCCCTTGGGGTTCACTTGCTCGCGTTTGAAGCTCACGTGAAGCCCTCTACTCCATAATATGCAAGGAATGGGGGGGACATTCTTGGTGGTTGTCTCCCAGGTGGGTGGATTAGTGACTAGGCACCCGAAACTCTCATAATTGCTAACGCTTACTAACGGAGGCATCTGGATCATCGGTGTTTGCCCCCTGCTCTCCTTCTCCAGGGACTTCTGGTTGTCGAGCTCACTGTGCACGTTTAAGTCTGAGTGGATCAGAGACCGTGGGAACTTCACACCCCGAATGAAGAAACACGGTGAGGCCCAACTTGGATTGTTGTTCAGTTGTTCAGTCATGTCTGACTGCGACCGCTTGGACTGAAGCACGCGTCTTCCCTGTCCTTCATCATCTCCCGGAGTTTGCTCAAACTCATGTCCATTGAGTCAGTGATGCCATCCAACCATTTCATCCTCTGTCGCCCCCTTCTCCTCCTGCCTTCAATCTTTCCCAGCATCAGGGTCTTTCCAACCAGTCGGCTCTTCGTGTCAGGTGGACTCGGGAGCAGTGAAGAAATGGCTATTTCTCATTCTATCCTCATGACCAAGTTCTTGTCTACCTTTGAGAGGCAGTATGTCTCTTGTGAGTGGATTGTCCACCCTGAAGCTCACCTAGGCCAATCTTCCTCTGTGGGGTGGGAAAGCACAGAACCAGGTACACAGAAAATCAGAAGAAAAGCTCTTTTAAGTCTTGCATGGTTGTAAGTTCATGTCATTCTGAAAAGTACCATTTTGTTGTGAACTGTGGGGTGGATAGAGCCTCATCATCTTCAGTGTTTAGAACCAAAGATCAAATCTGGTCCTGGGGACTCACGGGGCCAGGGGGAGCCTGAGCTGGATCCCCCAGCCTCTTCTGCCTGTTTCTGCCCAGCTGGGGGCACTGAGAACAGACTGCTCAGGACCCAAGTCAGTTGGTGGACAGATGGGGACCAATTGGAGACTGTTGCCAGGGAAACAGTGCTCTATGCAAATTCCTCTGGACTGGGAGGGGGCATCAGTCAGTCTGCCCTCTTCTTACCCCTCTTCCCGGCCTCTCAATGGCCCCGGTCCTGTTTTTCTCTTTCTCTCCACCATTCTTTAAATAGATGGTTCCCCACAGATGTCTGCTCTGACACTGCATCAGTACTCATAGGAATTGAGCCTGTAATAGGCACAGGATTAAGCCAGCAAGACTGACAAAGCAGATTTTTATGACCCAAGCAGCCCTCTGGGGTGAATTCAACATTACCCCGTATTATGGGGAGAGCTGGTTCGGTCCAGCCCTTTCCAGGAGCTTTACTGGGAGAATGAAGCTTCAGGCTCAGTGCCAGCTGACTGGGGGCAATATTGGGAGTGGCCCATTAGCCACGAGCAGCCCATCTGAGCTCTGCACCTGCTCTGACGATGGACCCCACCGGGCTTTGGCAGCCGTGCTTCCTGAACTGACGCATGGCTCCACTCTCATGGCCCAGGCTCGCAACATCTTTCCACAGTAAAACCACGATGGAAGTTAATTGCCTGCATTGCTCTGCAACTGAACAGGTCCATAAAATGTTTATTAGATGCAGTTATGGGGACTGAATGGGTATCCAGTTGCTTGGTTTGGGGCTGTGGTTCACATCTTGGGGAGGGGTGGTCCTAGGCTAGGAGGTGTTCTAAAAAATTGCTGACATTGGGCATTCAGATGGACTTTTTCCAGAGCTGTTCCAAAGCTTTTAGAAGATAGGCTTGGTTATTTACTTGGGAATTCTTGCTCGTGGTTGTCGAGGCTGCTGAATACCCTCAGTTTCTTCTGCAAACATTCAGAGCATTTCAACTTCTTTCTCTCTTTTTGGCTGTGTTTTTAAAATTGAAGTGTAGTTGTCTTACAGCATCGTATTAATTTCAGATGTATAGCATAGTGATTCAATATTTTTATAGATTACACTCCATTTAAAATTATTATAAAGTATTGCCTATGTTCCCTTTGCTGTATGCGATATCCTTGTACCTTATATATTTTATACATAGTGGATTGTATTGCTTAATCCCCTACTCTTATCTTGCCCCTCCCCTCTTCCCTCTATCCACTGGTAATCACTGGTTTGCTCTCTACATACGTGAGTCTGTTTCTGCTTTGTTATATACAGTAGTTTGTTTTATTTTTAGATTCCACATACAAGTAATAACATACAATGTTTGTCTTTCTCTGTCTGACTTATTTCACTTAGCATAACACCTTCCAGGTCCATCTACATTGTTACAAATGGCAGAATTTTATCCTTTTTTTCTGGCTGAGTAGTATTCCATTGTGTATATGTACACATCTTCTTTAGCCATTCATTTGTCAATGAACACTTACATAGTTTCCATATCTTGGCTACTGTAAATAATGCTTCTATGAACACATCAGGGTGCAGGTATCTTTTTGAATTAGTGTTGTCATTCTCTTTGGATAAAGACTCAGGAGTGGAAGTGTTGGATTGCATGGTAATTCTATTTTTACTTTTTCTGAGGCAGAGCATTTCAGTTTCTGAGAGATATTTGGAAGTGCAGTCTTCCCCTCCTCATCTATGGTTTTGTTGTCCATGGTTTCAGTTACCGGCAGCCAACCGCAACATGAAAATATTAAATGGAAAATTCCAGAAATAAACAATTCATAAGTTTTTCCTTGCATGCCATTCTGAGCAGCGTGAGGAAATCTCGCGCCATCTGCTCCGTCCTGCCTGGGACGTGAATCATCCTTTTGTCCAGGGTATCCTGCCCATTAGTCACTTAGCAGCTGTCTGATCATCTGCTTGCGGTCAAGGGACCCTTATTTTACTTAATGATGGTCCCAAAGAGCAAGAGTAGTGGTGCTGACGATTTGGATATTCTCTGACTGTGTGTTGTTTATAAACTAAACGTTATCATAGGTATGCACGTGTAGGAGAAACATACATAGGGTATGTAATTACCTGCAGTTTTAGGGTCCACGGGGGGTCTTGGCACATCTCCCCATGAATAGGGGGTGCGGCTTGCCACTACAGGGAGTTGCATTGGTCAGGATGATTATTGTTAACTGCTGCCACGAGAGAATCTTGAACTCCATGGCTTGGACAACAGAGGTTTATTGCTCACTCCTGTTACATCTCTAGTGAGAGCTGACAGGAGCCTGTGCTCCATTAGGCACTCAGGGACCCAGGCTCTAAAGAGAAGTCTTTGAGATCGTGTCATCCCTGAGCTCTCTGTGGCAGGAGAAGGGAGGGCTGGATGAGGCATGTTCGCTTTGGATGCCTTGACTTGGAAGTGACACGTGTCATTTTTACCCACAGCCCATTGGTCGAAACTATTGACATGCTTCCATCTCATTTGGAGAGCTTCCTTGGTGGCTCAGTGGTAAATAATCCACCTGCAATGCAGGAGACCCCAGTTTGATTTCCTGGATCAGGAAGTTCCCCTGGAGAAAGGATAGGCTACCCACTCCAGGATTCTTGGGCTTCCTTGGTGGCTCAGATGGTAAAGAATCTACCTGCAATGCAGGAGACCTGGGTTCAATCCTGGGTTGGGAAGATCCCCAGGAGGAAGGCGTGGCAACCCACTCCAGTATTCTTGCCTGGAGAATCCCTATGAACAGAGGATCCTGTTGGGGTTGCAAAGAGTAGGACATGACTGAGCGACTAAGCACAGTGCAACCCATTTGGAGAACTTTCTGGTGGCTCAGTGGTGAAGAATCTGCCTGCCAATGCAGGATATGTGGGTTCGATCTCTGGGTCGGGAAGATCCCATGAAGGAAATGGCACACTGCTGCAATATTCTTGCTTGGGAAATCCCATGGACAGAGGAGCCTGGCGGGCTACAGTCCCTGGGGTCACAAAGATTCGGATGTGACTTAACGACTAAACAGTAACAATGACCCTGTTTGGAAGTGAGGCTTGGCCACACAGGGGCACCCGTGGCTGTTTTGGGGAGCAGTGATGTCTCTGTCACAGCAGTTCCTGTTGGCAATGGTGGGACCCTCTCCAGCTGCACCTCCCTGGCCTCCAGGAGTCAGCCCACCTGTGGAAGGGAATGAGCTGCCCTGATCAATGAGCAGACCCAGGGCACCTGTCTCTGGGGAGCGGCTCTCCTGCTGACTCCCTAAAACCCATCCTCCCCAGTGGAGCAGTGGCTCCATGGTGCTGTCCTAAGATGGGACACTGGAATCACTTGAGATGCTTAAAAACAGTCGGCTGTGGGGCCTGGAGATTCTAGTGGGCGGGTCTACCGCAGGGCTGGGTTTGGGAAGCATTCTTGGGCTGACAGTGCAGACAAGGAAGGTCCATGGGTGGATCATTCCGCTGGGCCGACTTGCAGGATTCCTGGGGAGTGACAGTGCAACCTGTCTGGTCCCTGCGGGTGCGGGCAGAGCCTTCAAGTGTTTTACAGCTGACAGCATACTTCTGATTACGTTCATTTTGTTGTTGTTGTTTTTAAGTTTACAAACTATTTGATCTCAAACTACGTATGTATATTTTAAAAAACATTTTGAATGGTTATTTAATTAAAAAAAATTTTTTTAACTGCACCCTGCAGCTTGTCTAGTTCCCCGACCAGGGATTGAACCCTCATCCCCTGCAGTGGAAGGTGGAGTCTTAACCACTGGACTGCAGGGGAAGTCCCTCTGATTATATTCATTTAACTTTTACTAGGTACCTACAGTTTTCCAGAGTCTCATTTGCTCTCTTTGGCAGTATCCTAACCCCAGTTATTACTATGGCGAGTGTGTTTTCCGTATTTTATGGATGAGATGAGGTTAATAGATTAGCCTAAAATCGTGAAGCCAAGTGACTAGGCTGGGTCTAAAACCTTTTTTTCCTAGCTCCATATTGGCCAGTCTCGCCACCATGCCAAGCCACCTCTGATCAGAGTCTCTGCTTCCAGAAAGAAACTGTACCCCACCATTTCCAGCCAAATAGTTCCCCCCACTTCCCTGTCACATGCATGCGTGCTAAGTCACCTAAGTCATGTCCGACTCTTTGTGACCCTGTGGACTGTAGCCCACCAGGTTCCTCTGTCCATGGGATTCCCCAGGCAAGAACACTAGAGTGGGTTGCCGTTTCCTCCTCCAGGGGATCTTTCCAACCCGGGGATCGAACCCACGTCTCTTAAGTCTCCTGCATTAGCAGTTGGGTTCTTTACCATCAGCAGCACCTGGGACACTCTCACATTCCCGGTCACACTCCATTCCAATTTCTCTTGGTGTAAATTGGACAGGCTGATGCAGAAGGAGCTGACATCTGGTCTCTTCTCACAAACCACGGTCGGAATAAATGATGAGTCCCGCTTGTATTCAGTCAAAGGAAATTTAAGGGCAGACATCATCTAAGACTTGAGATTGTTCAGCAGAGCACTTTGCCTGGGAACTGAGGTCAGAGCGAACAGCGTAGGCAGGCTAGATCTGTACATTTACCGTGACAAGCCTTAGCCAGATAGTGATAAAGTGCTTGATGCTAAGATATCAAAGTATGTCTTGTACTGAAAAAGTCAGTATAACACAACAATATGAGTACATCTGAAAAACAGTTGCTGTTTGAAGACAACCTTATACCAAAGAGTATTCAATGTATAGTTTGATTTATATGAAATTTCTAGAACAGGTGAGGCCAACAGATACTGGTAGAAATCAGATCAATGGTTGCTTCTGGGTAAGTGATACAGACAACTTTGTGACCCCATGGACTGCAGCCAGGCTCCCCTGTCCTTCACTTTCCCAGCATCAGGGTCTTTTCCACTGAGTCTGCTCTTCACATCAGGTGGCCAAATTTGCTGGAGCTTCAGCTTCAGCATCAGTCCTTCCAATGAATATTCAGGCTTGATTTCCTTTAGGATTGACTGGTTGGATCTCCTTGCAGGCCAAGGGACTCTCCAAAGTCTTCTCCAACACCACAATTTCAAAGCATAATTCTTCAGCACTCAGCCTTCTTTATGGTCCAACTTGTACATCTGAACATGACTCCTGGGAAAAGCATAGCTTTGACTAGATGGACCTTTGTTGGCAAAGTGCTGTCTCTGCTTTTAAATACACTGCCTAGGTTTGTCATAGCTTTTATTCCAAGGAGCAAGCATCTTTTAATTTCCTGGCTGTATTTAGCTGTAAATAAATAATTTTTAAAGAGAAAAAAGACACACGAAGTGTGTCATAGTGTAGCCTAAGACACTTTTCTGGAAGATGGAAGGAAGTGAAGGCAATTGAATGATAGCCACTATTTCAAATTTGTGTAAATGCACATGCAGTCTAAGGGCTTAAAAAAAGCCACCAACATGGACAGAGGCTCCAGGAGCACCAGTATTTAAAGACTGGGAAGAAGGGACTTTCCTAGTGGTCCAGTTTTAAGATTCCATGCTTCCACTGAAGAAGGCACAGGTTTGGTCCCTGTTTGGGGAGCTAAGATCCTGCATGCTGTGTGGTGCAGCCAAAAAGAAAAAAAAGAAGACAAGGAAGAAGAAGAGACATGCAAAGGAGACTCGGAAAGAAGTGAGAGAGGCAGAAGTAAAGGCAAGGTCATGGAGCCTCAGCATAACCCTAAGATTAAACCCATGTGTAATCCTAAACCTAGAACTGCTGCTGCTGCTGCTAAGTCACTTCAGCGGTGTCTGATTCTTTGCAATCCTGTAGACGGCAGCCCACCAGGCTCCCCCATCCCTGGAATTCTCCAGGCAAGAACACTGGAGTGGGTTGCCATTTCCTTCTCCAATGCACGAAAGTGAAAAGTGAAAGTGAAGTCACTCAGTCGTGTCCGACTCTTAGCGACCCCATGGACTGCAGCCTACCAGGCTCCTCCATCCATGGGATTTTCCAGGCAAGAGCACTGGAGTGGGGTGCCATTGCCTTCTCCGAGTCTACCCCTAGCCTAGGCCTATCCTCAACCCTAAACTTAACTCTAACTTCAATCCTAAAAGTAACCTTAACCCTAACCCTAGCCCTAACCTTAAAGTGAAATCGCTCAGTCGTGTCTGACTCTTTGTGACCCCATGGACTGTAGCCTACGAGGTTCCTCCATCCATGAAATTTTCCAGGCAAAAGTACTAGAGTGGGTTAGCCCTAACCTTAAGGCTAACTCTAAGTGTGGAGTGAGAAATGAGCCTGGGGAGGTTGATGTTAAATGTCCCTATTCCGTTATGGTTGGCCCCAGGCCAAACGAGCCCAGAGGTATTGGAAAAAATGGGGGTAGAAGGGGAGCCTCAGCCTACCGCTGCAGAGGCAACTTTCAGCATAAACTGTCCATGAGAAGGCCTATGGGTTTTCTAACTAATAATCTTAATGGGAACTTTCCTGAGATAAGGGTGCACGGTGCTGTTACCAGGACACGCTCTCAAAACAGGCACCAGGATTATGAGCATTGGGGCTGGATGGGACTGTTGGGCCATCCCTTGCAGTTCCTGTTTTCACAGATGGATCCTGAATCCCAGCTAGGGGATCTCAGTGATGCCCGAGATCACTGGGGACACTGGAATCCGCATCTGTTTCCCTTGACCATACCGGCTTCTGCTATTTGTCCAGAGGGGTGATCAAGCCACATGTGAGGTCCAACCATCTCTAGGGACTCTTATGAACATCCCTGTTGCACAGCTCCAGGAGTGCTATTCATTAGGCATTATACATGAACAGCATTTACATTGAAACATTATGTGAGAGGTTTTGTTTTTGAATCTGGACAATGCAAAGCCCTTTTGCCCTCAGAAAAACTGGTATTTATTCTAAAATTAGGGAAGTATCTTCCAGAACCCAAGCAGGCCAGAAGAGAGACTGACTGGGCAATCAGGAAGAGACTGGAACCAGATCTGAACAGTACTGGTCTCAGCTCTTTATACCAAGCTCTTTATACAGAGATGAGGTACCCTGCGAAGCTCTGCCCAAATTGCAGGCTCATTAGGAAAAAGATGTTGTCTTGAGCCACTAAGTTTGGGGTGGTTTGTTATGTAGCAGTAGCTAGCTGAAACCTGCCCTGACAAGCCAGTTTCTCTCTGATTTCCATTCCTGGGTATCTTTCTGACTCCCCGCTTCAGTCTTACAGAGAAAAGAGTTTCCACCCTGTGGAATCATTTCAAACCCCAGGAGAGAGCAAAGGACGGCCCAGTTCTATGGAATCTTATTTTACTCTTCCAACCGATGCCTCTCCCCTAATGTGGAAATGGGCGGACGGACTTCAGTTCCAGGTGCCCTTTTGACCCCAAGTGTCTCATGTACCCAAGACGGAATCAAAGACACCATATTCCATACCTCCGTATACACCGAGTCTTCTGAACGGTCTTCCCGATTTCACATCTTCTCTCGCAACTCTGCATACCCGCAACATGCCCCAGAATTCTAATGCTTTGAAAAACGCATACCCGAATGAATAAAGCATTATAAGTAAGACACAGACTTACACGTCAATGACTCCCAGAGGTCTACCCCTGGATGTAAACGCACGGGGGCACATTTTTGAGGAGGGAAGTCAGGAACTTGGCTCTCGTGTAAAGCACTGGCAATTGAAGAATAAGGCTCGCGGCCACCAGGTTTGAGAGGGATCACAGTGGTCCATCTTCTCAGTTGGCTGCTCCCTGACTTTGCCTTGTGATATGACATGACTTGAAGTATTTGAAATTGCTCGAAGATTTTATTTCAGTGAAAGGTGAAGGGCTCTCTAGGAGGCTTGGGACTTATTCTTGACCTGAGGCTGGAATGGGAGAGGGTGGAGATGGGAATGAGCCGCCCCCATTCCAGAGTTTAGTTCAATTCAACTCAACAAATATTTATCGAGTGCCCACCCATGCTGGGCTTCCCTGGTGGCTCAGTGGTAAAGAATCCACCTGTCAATGCAGGAGACACGGATTAGATCCTTGGGTTGGAAGGATCCCCTGAAGAAGGAAATGGCTCCCCACTCCAGTATTCTTGCCTGGGACATCCCATGGACAGAGGAGCCTGGCAGGCTACAGTCCACGGGGTCACAAAAGAGCTGGACACGACTGAGCAACTAAAACAAAAACAACAACAACAACAAACCCACGCTGGACTCTGATGCCCACGGCTAAGTGTCCACTCACATGACCTCCCATTTGCTTGCCTTCTATGAAGACCCAGCTCCCCTCTTTACCCCAAGGGCTGTTCTCTGATCCCGGCAACGGTGTAGATTTGACCCCCCACCAAGGCACATGCCGCATTACCCTCTTTCTTAGTTGTAGAACTTGGTATAAAGTAGCTACTCAGGAAAAGTATTCTGATTTGATGAAATGGAATACGCTATGATCTAGAAGATGTTCACCCAGGGGACCGAGGTTGGGGTAACGGGAAGAAAGATATTCCCACAATCCCTCACATCCACAGGAAAGGTCACAAACCACACGGTTATTTCAGAAGAAGAGAGGAGACATGTGACAGAATTCAATGACAGTTCTCCCCATGCCTAGCCTGTATTCTCTGCACAAACAAATCACAATGATTATAAGAGAAATAGGAAAAGAGACGGCCTATAATATACCACTCTAATTCAAAAACCTTCCTCGCCACCCGTCCTGCCCACCCTCCCATCTTTCTGCCTTGTTCTTGTTCACAGGCACAGTTTTTATATTATAGTAACATCATTTTGTTTTCTGCTTGAAAAAATCAGCAAAATTTCAGTTTGCTCCATTATCTCCATAATTACAGTCTCTAATGGCTGCACCATTCTTCACAGGGTGGATGTACCCTAGTGCGCTTAACATTCCCGTGGTTGCCAGGGTGGGCTGTTTCCAAGTCTTTATTCTGAGGATAAAGATAATAAAACTGCCTTTTATATTCAGTTACCAAACAGTGAGGCACATACGTTGCCTTCAGTCCTTCCAGTTCGATTCAAGGAGCCACAGGTACCAAACTAAGGCAGGAGGACAAACAGAATTTGAGTCCAGTTTTTGGAAACCAAACGCTTTACTCTGTCCACAGTACTATGTTGCTTTTCCCAGATTTTACAAATAAAGCCGCAGTGAATGCTTTAAAATAGCCCTTTCTCTTCTTTTGAATAATTTCCTAAGGTCAAGTTCCCGACAGTGTGATTGTTGGATCAAAGGGTATGAGCGTTTTTGAGGTTCTATGTGTGCATTGTCAAAGCGTTTTGCAAAGGGGTTTCGAGCATTTCTCCTGTCCATTGTTCCAGCAACATGCTTTTTTTTTAAAATTGCATCCTCACTAACACTGGATAATACAGTGAAGAGTTCTAAGCTCACCTACAATGTGTTTGTTGTTCAGTCTCTGAGTCGCGTCCGACTCTTTGTGACCCCATGGACGGCAGCGCACCTGCCCTTCAGCGTTTCCCTGTCCTTCACTTGCGATGTATACATGATTTATCATGGTGGTTTAATCTGCATTTCTTTGATTGCCTTGAGGTTGAACCATTTAAACATAGGCATTTCCTTTTCTGTGAATTGAGTTTCCTCTTTTGAAGAACATTCCTCTCGCTGGTACACTGCCCACCGACAAACACACACCCAAGACTTGGAAATTAACATTTTGTTGATCGTATTTCAAGCAATTATGTACTCCAGTAGTTCCTTTTTAATTTTAATTGTACTACTTTCAGGACTTTTATGTGTTTTAAACCGATGTTCTTTTCATCTATGGTTTCTTCTGTTGCCTCAAAGCTTGGAAAGTAATAATGCCATCAAAGAAGTGATAATTAGGCAGTTTTATTTTTTAAGCTCTATTATATGATATTTTAATGTTTAGCTCTTTAATCTACATGGGAAAATGACAGTATTTATGGTGCTCTCTCTCTCTCTCACACACACATATACACACGGAATGTTAGAGAGGCAGGATATTTATGAAAAAACCACAGGTTGTGAATGCATGGGGGAAATGCCATGTTTCTGGTTATGAGATTAAAGACTGTAAGAAACATATTATTTCCAAGTTAGTATAAATATTTAATGTCATGTAAATTAATATTCAAAAGCAGAGACATTACTTTGCCAACAAAGGTTCGTCTAGTCAAGGCTATGGTTTTTCCAGTGGTCATGTATGGATGTGAGAGTTGGACTGTGAAGAAAGCTGAGCACCAAAGAATTGATGCTTTTGAACTGTAGTGTTGGAGAAGACTCTTGAGAGTCCCTTGGACTGCAAGGAGATCCAACCAGTCCTTTCTAAAGGAGATTAGTCCTGGGTGTTCTTTGGAAGGACTGATGCTAAAGCTGAAACTCCAGTACTTTGGCCACCTCACGCGAAGAGTTGACTCACTGGAAAAGTGACTGATGTTGGGAGGGATTGGGGGCAGGAGGAGAAGGGGACGACAGAGGATGAGATGGCTGGATGGCATCACTGACTCGATGGACGTGAGTCTGAGTGAACTCTGGGAGTTGGTGATGGACAGGGAGGCCTGGCGTGCTGCGATTCATGGGGTCGCAAAGAGTTGGACATGACTGAGCGACTGAACTGAACTGAAATACATTTTTAAAATATAGAGATAACAGACATACATGACAACATTATGTTAGCTTTAGGTATACAACACAATGGTTCCATATATAAATATGGAACAGGGGTGACAAAGGCTGAGGTGGTTGGATGGCATCACCAATTCAATGGACATGAACTTGGGCAAACTCCAAGAGATGGTGGGGGACAGGGAGGCCTGGCACGCTGCTGTCCACGGGGTCACAAAGAGTCAGACACGACTTGGTGACTGAACAATAACAAATAATTGACATACCTGACAACATGATATTATTTTAGGTATACAACATCACGGGTCCATATTTATATATATTGCAAAATAATCACCACGGTAAGTTCTAATTAACAGCCATCAACAACACACAGTTACATTTTTTCTTGTGATGAAAACTTCTGAGATCTACTCTCTTAACAACTTTCAAATAGACAATACAGTGTTATTATCTAGAGTCACCAAGCTGTACATTACATTCCCAATATCATGTAAATTAGAAGTCCTAAAGGCATTTTTAGTGGATTTTTGTCAAAAAGATGTTTTACAGTTCACCTGGAGGAACGTGGTAGATTTTATTTTTGTTCCCAGCAAAGCGTTCCCTCTTTCTGTAGGAGAACTATGCATCTTGTCCAGTGCCATGTGGCTTGTCAGCCGTCTTGCCAGAGGAATACACATCCCGTGTCCAGCAAAAATGGGTCTGGTCACGTGACTTGCTTTGGCCAATGGCACATGAGCAGAAGCTTTACAAGGCATTGTGAGTCCCTGATATCTTCTTGCTCTTTTCCCGCTGCTATGAGCCTAGCGTGTCCCCGATGGGGGAAGCTTCTTCATTCTGGGTCCTGGACTGAGAAGATTCATGGAGCAATACCCCAGGAACCATCACAGCTGACCTTTGCAATTGTAAGCCGCTGAGATTGTGGGGCCCGTTTGCTACCATAGCACCATTTAGCAAAAGCTGACTAATGCCGTGAACAAAAAGGCTAGACTATGACATAGTATTTTATGAGCAATAAGCAGTCGTGAGCCTGTAAGGAACAAAGAACTTTGTTTGGAGTCTCTTAAAAGTCATTTACTTGTTTATTTTTGAACTTTTGGTTGTGCTTGGTCTTTGTGGTGGTGTGTGGGCTTCTCATTGCCGTGGCTTCTCTCCTTGTGGAGCGCAGACTCTAGGGCTCAGGGGCGTCAGTAGTTGCGGTACCTGGCTTAGTTGGTCCGTGGCATGTGGGACCTTCCCAGAGCAGGGACTGAACCTGTGTCCCCTGTATTGGCAGGTGGATTCTTATCCACTGTACCACCGGAAAACTCTCTATTTGGGGTCTTAAGAAAAGCAATTCAAAAGACCCAGCTTCCGGTGAAACAGAGTGTTCCAGAGAAGAGAAAGAGCCAAGGGCTTATACACAAGAAGTCAACAGAGTGTTAGGTCGCCCAGTGGGAATTGTGATTGACTCTGACACAAGTCGGGCTTCCCTTGTGGCTCAGCTGGTAAAGAATCCGCCTGCAATGTGGGAAACCTGGGTTCAATCCCTGGTTTGGGAAGATCCCCTGAAGAAAGGCTACCCACACCAGTATTCTGGCCTGGAAAATTCCATGGACTGTATAGTCCATGGGGTCACAAGAGTCAGTCATGACTGAGCGACTTTCACTTTCTGACACAAGGCAAGAAATATTTGTCCTTAAAGAATCAAGGATTATTTGAGGACTAGGGTCTGATAAATAGATAGGCTATCATGAGTAGGATAAGGATCTCATAAGAATCTTGAATTCTGGGAAGATCTTTTGGAGGCCTCCTTAGGATAATAAGTGATCAGAAGGTCATAATCCATCCAGGCTGAGACATTTATATGTCAAACTTCCTTCGTTGCTTCCTAGCTTCGTTTTGGAGAGCTCTCTTAGCAGTGCTGACTTTCTTTTCATTTTCCTTCCGTGTAAGAAAAGAAGAGCACTGGAAGCTGCTAAACATATTAGACTAATAGTTAAACTAAAAAAAAAAAGTGAAAGTGTTAGTCTCAGCCATGTTAGACTCTTTGCGACTCCATGGACTGTTGCTTACCAGGCTCCTCTGTCCATGGGATTTTGCAGGCAAGAATACTGGAATGAGTAGTCATTCCCGTCTCCAGGGGATCTTCCTGACCTAAGGATTGAACCCTTGGATCTCCTGCATTGGATTCTTTACCATCTGAACCACCAGGAGTTAGTAGAATATATGTATGCTAAAACAGACCTCACAAATAATGAGAAAAGGACCACATAATTTATAGCGTTGAAGAGCTTATTAGCACTTTGGAAAGCTATTAGGTACATATTTACACTCTGTAACAAAAAATACCTTTGCATTGGGGAATGTACAAATATAAGAGGAATTCAAGTGGATGCTGAGTGCAAATTAAACTGTATCAAGCACACACCCCCCCAAAATACCAGCCTTCTCCTTGTTTCTCCATTGCTCTTGGCCCCCATGACAATCCTGACATGTGGGAGGCATATTTGTTTAGGGACATCGTCGTTCCAGACAAGCCTGTTAAAATATGTGCCTTGTTCCTCAGACTATGCCAGCCTACGGGCCTCTCCGGGGACACGGGGAGTATAATCAATCATCTTTGACCCTGAGCCATCCTCGCTGGTTTAGTCTGCTAGGCCTGCCTTCACAAAATACTGCAGACTGGGGGACTTAAACCACCGGATTTTTATTGTCTTCCAGTTCTGGAGGCTGGAAGTCTGACATCAAGCTGTGGGCAGGGTTGGTTTCTTTTTTTCTTTTTTCTTTATTTATTTTTGGCTGCATCAGCTGGGCCTTCATTGCTGCGCGGCGGCTTTCTGTAGTGGTGGCGAGCGGAGGCTCCTGCCTCGTTGCAGTCCACGGGCTTCTCGTTGCGGTGGCTTTCACTTGTTGCTTTTTTCTTTTTTCTTTATTTATTTTTGGCTGCATCAGCTGGGCCTTCATTGCTGCGCGGCGGCTTTCTGTAGTGGTGGCGAGCGGAGGCTCCTGCCTCGTTGCAGTCCACGGGCTTCTCGTTGCGGTGGCTTTCACTTGTTGCGGAGCATGGGTTTTAGAGCCCGTGGGCTCAGTAGTTGTGGTGCATGGGCTCAGTTGCCCCTGGGCGTGTGGGATCTTAGTTTCTGGACCAGGGATTGAACCCATGTCCCCTGCGCTGGAAGGTAGGTGCCCAACCACTGGATCACCAAGGAAGTTCCAGGCTTGCTTTCTGTTGGACTCTCCCTCTCTGGCTTGCGTACGGCCCTGTGGCTTCACACGTCCATCCTGCTGTGTGTCTCTGTGTCCAAATTTCCTTTCTTCTAAGGGCACCAGTCATAGTGACCTAGGCCCATGTTGATAACCTCATTTTATCTCTTTAGAGAATTTAGCTCCAAATACATTCACATTCTGGAGTCCTGGGGGTCAAGACTTCAACATAAGAGTTTTGGGGGGTGACACAGTTCAGTCCATAATGCTAACACTGTAATGCTGCCCAGCCTCCAGCCTGGGTGTCCTCCAGCCCAGGGGACCCAGAGCTTTTCTAACCCCAGTGTTTCTGTTCCACCAACTGGGCTCCAAGCAGTGGTCCTGCTGCCTCCATTGCTTCTGTCCCTACAGGCGGAAGGATGTCTCCCTTGGAGAGAGGTGCTGTTTCCTTCCATCTGACAGCGTAGAGAATGAGAGCCCACAGAGGTCGGGACGCTGATCTAAGGTCACATAGGATTCACGTTGCGGCAATCTGGCTCCAGAGGCAGTCCTGTTAACCAGGACTCAGGAGCCAACTCCCCAGACTCAGGAAGAGGACCTCAATATCGTGGTCCCTGGTGGCGTTTCTTTCATGCTGATAATTCTATTTATTTTTGGCTGTGCTGGGTCTTCGTTTCTGTGAGGGCTTTTCCCTAGTTGTGGTGAGCCGGAGCTACTCTTCCTTGCGTTGCGCAGGCTTCTCATGGAGGTGGCTTCTCTTTTTGCTCTGAGGCATGTGGGATCTTCCCGGACCAGGATTCGAGCCCGTGTCTCCTGCATTGGAAGGCAGATTCTTTATACTGCGCCACCAGGGAAGCCCTGGTGATGTTTCTTGAAGCCACTTGGTTGGGCTTTCGACCACTCTGTGTTGTTCTGGAATTGGGATCTCAGATGGTCAACACCGAAATCAGATTGATTATATTCTTTGCAGCCAAAGATGGAGAAGCTCTATACAGTCAGCAAAAACAATACCAGGAGTTGACTGTGGCTCAGACCATGAACTCCTTATTGCCAAATTCAGACTTAAATTGAAGAAAGTACGGAAAACCACTAGACCATTCAGGTATGACCTAAATCAAATCCCTTATGATTATACAGTGGAAGAGAGAAATAGATTTAAGGGCCTAGATCTGATAGATAGAGTGCCTGATGAACTATGGAATGAGGTTCGTGACATTGTACAGGAGACAGGGATCAAGACCATCCCCATGGAAAAGAAATGCAAAAAAACAAAATGGCTGTCTGGGGAGGCCTTCAATAGCTGTGAAAAGAAGAGAAGCGAAAAGCAAAGGAGAAAAGGAAAGATATAAACATCTGAATGCAGAGTTCTAAAGAATAGCGAGAAGAGATAAGAAAGCCTTCTTCAGTGATCAATGCAAAGAAATAGAGGAAAACAACAGAATGGGAAAGACTAGAGATCTCTTCAAGAAAATTAGAGATACCAAGGGAACATTTCATGCAAAGATGGGCTTGATAAAGGACAGAAATGGTATGGACCTAACAGAAGCAGAAGATATTAAGAAGAGATGGCAAGAATACACAGAAGAACTGTACAAAAAAGATCTTCACGACCCAGATAATCACGATGGTGTGATCACTGACCTACAGCCAGACATCCTGGAATGTGAAGTCGAGTGGGCCTTAGAAAGCATCACTATGAACAAAGCTAGTGGAGGTGATGGAATTCCAGTGGAGCTATTTCAAATCCTGAAAGATGATGCAGTGAGAGTGCTGCACTCAATATGCCAGCAAATTTGGAAAACTCAGCAGTGGCCACAGGACTGGAAAAGGTCAGTTTTCATTCCAATCCCAAAGAAAGGCAATGCCAAAGAATGCTCAAATGACCACACAATTGCACTCATCTCACACACTAGTAAAGTAATGCTCAAAATTCTCCAAGCTGGGCTTCAGCAATATGTGAACTGTGAACTTTCTGATGTTCAAGCTGGTTTTAGAAAAGGCAGAGGAACCAGAGATCAAATTGCCAACATCCGCTGGATCATGGAAAAAGCAAGAGAGTTCCAGAAAAACATCTATTTCTGCTTTATTGACTATGCCAAAGCCTTTGACTGTGTGGATCACAATAAACCGTGGAAAATTCTTCAAGAGATGGGAATACCAGACTACCTGATCTGCCTCTTGAGAAATCTGTACGCAGGTCAGGAAGCAAGAGTTAGAACTGGATGTGGAACAACAGACTGGTTCCAAATAGGAAAAGGAGTTCGTCAAGGCTGTATATTGTCACCCTGCTTATTTAACTTATATGCAGAGTACATCATGAGAAACGCTGGACTGGAAGAAGCACAAGCTGGAATCAAGATTGCCGGGAGAAATATCAATAACCTCAGATATGCAGATGACACCACCCTTATGGCAGAAAGTGAAGAGGAACTGAAAAGCCTCTTGATGAAAGTGAAAGTGGAAAGTGAAAAAGTTGGCTTAAAGCTCAACATTCAGAAAACAAAGATCATGGCATCTGGTCCCATCACTTCATGGCAAATAGATGGGGAAACAGTGGAAACAGTGTCAGACTTTATTTTTTGGGCTCCAAAATCACTGCAGATGGTGACTGCAGCCACAAAATTAAAAGACGCTTACTCCTTGGAAGGAAAGTTATGTCCAACCTAGACAGCATATTGAAAAGCAGAGACATTACTTTGCCAACAAAGTTTTGTCTAGTCAAGGCTATGGTTTTTCCTGTGGTCATGTATGGATGTGAGAGTTGGACTGTGAAGAAGGCTGAGCGCCGAAAAACTGATGCTTTTGAACTGTGGTGTTGGAGAAGACTCTTGAGAGTCCCTTGGACTGCAAGGAGATCCAACCAGTCCATTCTGAAGGAGATCAGCCCTGGGATTTCTTTGGAAGGAAGGATGCTAAAGCTGAAACTCCAGTACTTTGGCCACGTCATGGGAAGAGTTGACTCATTGGAAAAGACTCTGATGCTGGGAGGGATTGGCAGCAGGAGGAGAAGGGGATGCCAGAGGATGAGATGGCTGGATGGCATCACTGACTCGATGGACGTGAGTCTGAGTCAACTCTGGGAGTTGGTGATGGACAGGGAGGCCTGGCGTGCTGCGATTCATGGGGTCGCTAAGAGTTGGACACGACTGAGTGATTAAACTAAACTGAGCATTAGTTACAGCAGGGATGAGCGAAGTGTCTAGAGACAGGATCTTGTTACGTTTCTGAGATGCTGGACACCGCCCCCACTCGCAGCCCCACCGGTTGTTCCCCATGCAGAGAAATTGCTGGACACTCAGTCCTTACTCAGAAAACCTCGATGTCCAGAGTCTAAGATCTGGTCTTTCGGATGTCTCTGACATTCTTGGTAGCTTCCTGGGAACCTGTGCAAACTTGGGGAGGAAGTGGGGACACTCCCTCTTCTTTGGTGGGAGTGTGGAGTCAACCCAGCACAGCCTCCTGGGGGCCACGGCAGAAGCTTGGGGGAGCTTTGCTCAGCTAGTTCTCCCTCCAGAGCCCAGGCCTCCCCCTTTCTCCCGAGGAAGCTTCCTGTGCTCTGTCAGCCGGCCTGGCTGGTTGGAGGGGAGCTGGGTTCTGCTGGGGGATTTTGTTAGGTTGCCCGGGTGGGAGCCTCTGGCCTGGGCTGCATGGCAGGGGCCTTGGTGAGGCTTTGAGCTGCCTGGGGTCCTGGGAGGAGGTGGTGGCCTCTGGCTGGGGTGAGCGTGCTGTCTTCTGGGGCTAGGATCAAGCGCTGAGCTCAGGTTCTATGTCTGGTGGCCTGGCCTTGGGCTCTGATTCTTGGCTGAACCCTTCCTTGGACTGTGCTAAGCACCGGGCTGGGCTCTGGAGGCTCTGCACCAAACGTCTTTAGCTGTTGGGCTGGGCTGGGTGACGGGCCAGGCTAAGCTCTGAGCTTCATGTGGGTGAGGCTGGATGATGGCTCTGGTCTGGCAGGACCGGGTGGACTGGTCCTGTGCATCTGTGGATGAGCTGGCCTCCTGATCCGGTTTTAGGCTGGGTTGGGCAGGGAGTGGGCCTTGGCTGGTGCTGGCTGTGCTGTTGTGATCTCTTTTGTGGGCAGCGATGACTTCTGGGTTTGGATTGAGTTCTGGGCTGGACTGGGAGATGTTTTCCTGCTGAACTCCAGAAATCAAGGCTTAAGTTTCAGGTTTAAACACTGTGTCCAGGTAAGGTGGTACAGTCTCATCTGGCCATAAAATACCTTGTGACAGTCCCACTAGTTTTACACATCAGTTCAGTTCAGCTGCTCAGTTGTGTCTGACTCTTTGCAACCCCATGGACTGCAGCACGCCAGGCTTCCCTGTCCATCACCAACTCCTGGAGCTTACTCAATCTCACATCTATCCAATCGGTGATGCCATCCAACCATCTCATCCTCTGTCGTCCCCTTCTCCTCCTGCCCCCAATCCCTCCCAACATCAGAGTCTTTTCCAGTGAGTCAACTCTTCGCATGAGGTGGCCAAAGTACTGGAGTTTCAGCTTTAGCATCAGTCCTTCCAATGAATATTCAGAACTGATTTCCTTTAAGATTGACTGGTTGGATCTCCTTGCAGTCCAAGGGACTCTCAAGAGTCTTCCCCAACACCACAGTTCAAAAGCATCAGTTCTTCGGCCCTCAGCTTTCTTTATAGTCCAACTCACATTCATACATGACTACTGGAAAAACTATAGGTTTGACCTTTGTTGGCAAAGTAATGTCTCTGCTTTTTAATATGCTGTCTAGGTTGGTCAGAGCTTTCCTTCCAAGGAGTAAGCGTCTTTTAATTTTGTGGCTGCAGTCACCATCTGCAGTGATTTTGGAGCCCAGAAAAATAAAGTCTGACACTGTTTCCACTGTTTCCCCATCTATTTGCCATGAAGTGATGGGACTGGATGCCATGATTTTCGTTTTCTGAATGTTGAGTTTTAAGCCAACTTTTTCACTCTCTTTCACTTTCATCAAGAGGCTCTTTAGTTCTTCTTCACTTTCTGCCATAAGGGTGGTGTCATCTGCATATCTGAGGTTATTGATATTTCTCCTGGCAACCTTGTTTCCAGCTTGTGCTTCATCCAGCCCAGCGTTTCTCATGATGTACTCTGCATATAAGTTAAATCAGCAGGGTGACAATATACAGCCTTGATGTACTCTTTTCCCGATTTGGAACCAGTCTGTTGTTCCATGGCCAGTTCTAACTGATGCTTCCTGATCTGCACACAGGTTTCTCAGGAGGCAGGTCAGGTGGTCTAGTAAAGTCAAAGGCTTTGGCACAGTCAATAAAGCAGAAGTAGACATTTTCTGGAACTCTCTTGCTTTTTCAATGATCCAGTGGATGTTGGCAATTTCATCTCTGGTTCCTCTGCCTTTTCGAAAACCAGCTTGATCATCTGGAAGTTCACGGTTCACGTACGGTTGAAGCCTGGCTTGGAGAATTTGGAGCATTACTTTGCTGGTGTGTGAGATGAGTGCAATTGTGTGGTAGTTTGAGCATTCTTTGGCATTGCCTTTCTTTGGGTTTGGAATGAAAACTGACCTTTTCCAGTCCTGTGGCCACTGCTGAGTTTTCCAAATTTGCTGGCATATTGAGTGCAGCACTCTCACTGCATCATCTTTTAGGATTTGAAATAGCTCCACTGGAATTCCATCACCTCCACTAGTTTTGTTTGTAGTGATGCTTCCTAAGGCTCACTTGACTTCAGACTCTAGGATGTCTGGCTCTAAGTGAGGGATCACACCATCGTGGTTATCTGGGTCACGAAGATATTTTTTGTATAATTCTTCTGTGTATTCTTGCCACCTCTTAATATCTTCTGCTTCTGTTAGGTCCATACCATTTCTGTCCTTTATTGTGCCCATCTTTGTATGAAATGTTCCCTTGGTATCTCTAATTTTCTTGAAGAAATCTCTAGTCTTTCCTATTCTATTGTTTTCCTCTATTTCTTTGTATTGATCACTGAGGAAGGCTTTCTTATCTCCCCTTGCTATTCTTTGGAACTCTGCATTCAGATGGGTATATCTTTCCTTTTCTCCTTTGCCTTTTGCTTCTCCTCTTTTCTCAGCTATTTGTAAGGCC
Source organism: Bos taurus (assembly GCF_002263795.3). NCBI lineage: Eukaryota > Metazoa > Chordata > Mammalia > Artiodactyla > Bovidae > Bos > Bos taurus. Next base: position 32,544,791 of record NC_037352.1, on the reverse strand, counting down.
TCCCCAGACAACTGTTTTACATATGGTAGTGTGATATGTCAATCCCGATCTCCCAATTCATCCCCCACCACTGGGCTGTGTATCGTAGGGAGCTCAGCTCAGTGCTCCGTGATGACCTAGAGGGGTGGGATGGAGAAGGTGGGAGGGAGACCCCAGAAGGAGGGGATATATATATATATATGGCTTCTCTGGTAGCTCAGCTGGTAAAGAATCCGTTTGCAATGCAGGAGACTCCAGTTTAATTCTTGGGTCAGGAAGAGTCCCTGGAGAAGGGATAGGCTATCCATTCTAGTATTACTGGGCTTCCCTGGTGGCTCAGCTGGTAAGGAATAGGCCTGTGATGCAAGAGACCTGGGTTTGATCCCTGGGTTGGGAAGATCCCCTGGAGAAGGGAAAGGCTATCCACTCCAGAATCTGGCCTGGAGAATTCAATTCCATGGACTGTATAGTCCATGTGGTCATAGAGAGTTGGACACGACTGAGCGACTTTCACTTTCACACACACACACACACACACACACATAACTGATTCACTTTGTTGTACAGCAGAAGCCAACTCCACATTGTAAAGCAAATATACTCCAATTAAAAAATTCTGTACTACTCTCGAAAGCAATACCTTTGAGATCTTTGGGGACCATCCCATGCTGTTGCCTCCACCCCGGGAAAGTAGGATTGCCTGGATCTTTGACCAAGTAAGGGAGCAGGTGGCAGGGGTCAGTGCTATCCTACCTGCCGAAGGAGGGGAATCAGTTGGGAGCTGATAAGCAGGCTTGTTGAGCTGGCCCTTCTACTTCTACCTGTGCGACTTCAGGCTGGTTATCCAACCCCTCTGCGCCCCCACTTGTCTCATCTGTAAGATGGGAATAAATAGAACCTCCTGCCTAGGACAGATGTTTGCTGTGTAGGAGTTGTGTGCGTGTGCCTATGTCTGCCTGTCCATTTGTCTCTGGAATCTCTGAGCCCTGAAATACAGGTCTATGGGGGCAATCTGAGTCAAACATTTCTTTGTAGGTTGGCCTTGGAGCTGTTATGATGAGAGGGAGGTAGGGCCTTGTCCTTCCTGTCTGGAGAGGCCCGTCAGAGTCCCTGGTGCCCCCTACCCAAGTCCCAGTGCCTGGGAAGAGCTCTACTGGTCAGAGACAGCACAGATCCAGGGTTAGTGGCCGCAAACAATACATGCTGCAGAGAAGGGAAAACTGACACAGGCTTGTATGCTGCTCCGGGCCCCTGGCCTCCATCTGGCAGCCTCCCTACCCGTCACAACAGGGCACCGAAGCCCCTAGGCTGGTGTTCTGAACTAAGGAAGCCCAGCTGGGGGTGGACAAGAGTCAGACATGAGAGCCCTCCTGAAGTGGCCCCCAGGCCCCAGCCCACGCTGTTCCCCTCAGGCAGCACCCAGGGTGGCCCTGCACTGAGGTTTTGAATCAGCCTCTGTTTGTATGTTGTCTCTGGGAAAAGGAAAAATTAATAAATCATTTTAATTTAAAATTTAAAATTATCCTTTTATTATTATTTTTTCAGTCTTGTCTTCCATATGGTCCATGAGTTAAGGTGTACAGTGGAAGCCAAGCAGAAATGCTGTGCATAGCTTCTTTGCATGCAAACATCAGTGTGTTAGACGGGTATCAGTGAGTGACCGTAGATTTTGGGGTCTTGAAAGCAAAGGAGAGTTTGGGCGACTACAGCATGCAGATACTGAGGAGACAGCCTGGGGAAGGAGTGGGGGGTTGCTTAATCAATATTATCTTCTGAGCCAGCATGCCCTGCCGAGGCGACCAGAGTGCTCTTCTCCAGTTCGCCCCGCTGTCCACATTAGCTCCTGGCCACTGGCTCCTCCGAGGTCCTGCCTGCCCAGCCATCCCCATCCCATCCCCATGCTCCTCATCCCCGGACAGCATGTTGTCATAACTGCTGCATCTGATCACTAAGCCAACCAGAGCTCACTCATGGTCCTCCGGCGACTTGGAGGCACTGGGGGGACAGAGATGCAATCAGAGTCACACCTGATCCTCATCTGGGACTGTCCCTGACTCCGCACCTGGCCCCCCACCCCGGACCTGCCAGTGAATCAGGGAAGGACAGGAGGAGGCTGCCCCCCTACCCCCTCCAAACCCCCAACCCTTGAGAGAGGAGACAGGACAGTGATGAGCAGACAGAAGGGTGAGCTGAGCTGAAGTCTGGGGTTTTCCCTGCACCCCAGCTTTGCCAGCCCAGCCCCTCCACACTGGATCAGACTTGTAAGCCCCTGGGAGGCACCCAACCCTGAGGGTGGAAACCAGTGGTCCTGTTAGCTCTTGCTGTCTGAAAACGGTTGAAATAATTTCCAATTTATTGTTGCAGCCATTGTATAAATAATAGTGTAACAATAGTAGCATGATGCACAATTGTACAAAGACCAAAGTTGCAACCATAGTATAAAAGCCAACTATTAACATTCTACCACACTTTGCCTTCAATGTGTACATACAATTTCCCCCCTTAACCAACTGAGAGTCAGTTGTAGACATAATACCTTTTACCCCTATTCTAAGTATTTCAGACATTCCCTACCAAAGTGCTCTTATCCATTTCAACTCTGATACAATCCTATTATCTAATATAGATGCTCAGTCGTGTATGACTCTTTGCGATCCCACGGACTATAGCCCGCCAAGCTCCTCTGTCCATGGGAATTTTCCAGGCAGGAATACTGGAGTGGGCTGCCATGCCCTCCTCCAACCCAGGGATTGAACCCATGTGTCCCGCATTGCAGATGGATCCTTTACTGTCTGAACCACCAGGGAAGTCCATACAAATATATAAAATTTTACCAATTGTTCCAAAAAAGACTGGCAGTCTTTTTTCCTCCACTGCAGGTAGTGTTCAACCCAAGACCATGCACTGCATTTAGCTGTCCTCTCTCTTTACTTTTCTTTCATCTGGAACAGTCACAGTCTTTGGCTTTCTTTACCTTGATATTTTTGAGACACACAAACGCATTGTTTTGTAGAATATCCCTTAATTTGGAGCAGTCTGATGTTTTCCAAATAGGTTATTGCATTCTGGCAGGAGTAATTCATGAGTGATATTGTGTCTTCTGCTCCTTGTCTTTGAAAAAAAAAAAAGAGGCACCAGTTGCAGATAAAAACCCGAGAGAGCTAAGATATTGTTTCCGTTTCTGGATCCTCTCATGGACAGATGGCTGGGCTTCCCGGTGGTGCTAGTGGTAAAGAACCTGCGGGCAATGCAGGAGACGTGATGAGATGTGGGCTCGATCCCTGGGTCAGGAAGGTCCCCTGGAGGAGGGCCTGGCTACCCACTCCAGTGCTCTTGCCTGGAGAACCCCCATGGACAGAGGAGGCTGGTGGGCTACAGTCCTTGGGGTTGCAAAGAGCCAGGCATTACTAAGTCACCAAGTGAAGTGACTTAGCACACACGCATAGGCCCTGGGCCTGGGATCCCACCAGAGCTGCTCTGGTGGGTGCCCGAGATGGGGCAGAAGCGCTAGGGTGCCAGCCCCTCACTTGGCCTGTCCTCTTCATCTTGGTGCGCCCAGCTGGCCAGGCACTGTGTATAATTCCCAATGGTTCAACTATAGAGGTAGATGGAGGGCCAGTGAGTGACCCCTAGTCACTCACAGTTGGTCCAGGGGCCCTCTGGGCCTTCAGCAACCCCTATTTTGTTAGTGTAATAACAAGGGAGTAGGTTCAAATTTTGCTTATCAAGCTTTATTAACACAAGAATGGGGCACTGGCTCTTTTTGAGCAATTGCACCCTCAGTTCAGTTCAGTCACTCACTTGTGTCTGACTCTTTGCGACCCCATGGACTACAGCACGCCAGGCTTCTCTGTCCTTCACCAACTCCTGGAGCTTGCTCAAACTCATGTCCATCGAGTTGGTGATGTCATTCAACCATCTCATCCTCTGTTGTCCCCTTCTCCTGCCTTCAGTCTTTCCCAGCATCAGGGTCTTTTCCAGTACTGGTGTGTAATTCTGGCGGGGGCTGGGGGCAGAGAGGGGAGTGCGAATGTCCCTAAGTAGCAAGGGGTGTCTTGGCCCCTCTCCAGAACTTCCCTGGTAGCTCAGTGGTGAAGAATCTGCCTGCAATGCAGGAGACCCGGGTTCGATCGCTGGGTGGGGAAGATTCCGTGGAGAAGGAAATGGTAACCCACTCTAGTATTCTTGCCTGAGATACCCCATGGACAGAGGAGCCCGGCGGGCTACAGTCCATGGGATTGCAGAGTCGACGCAACTTAGCGACCAAACAGCAACAGCAAAGCAAAGGGTGTCTCTTGGACCCCCTTCAGCCCACCTTCCTCCCCATGTGGCTTCTCCATCGTGGGCCTTATCTTTTTTTTTTTTTCTTGCTGTTTATTCCACTAGATGAACACTAGGTGGCAGTGGTCCCCCATTAAAAACCCAGAGAACTCCAGCAGCTTGGGACACTGACCACTGACCCCCATTACAGGCTGCGCAGGCAGCAAACACGTGGACTTCAGCCAGCCCAGTGGTTTTATGCCCTTTTCAGCCCTGGACTCCTTTCTTGTGATGGTATCTCCTCTCCTCCCCCTTAAAAAATTGAGATAGAATTCACATACCGTTAACATTCAAAAGTGTACAACTCAGTGGTTTTTCGTATATTCATAAGGCTGTGAAACCATCACCATTATCGAATTTCAGAACATTTTCATTCTGGTGAGATCTTATATGGAAGGCTTTGACTGGGGGCAAGAAGCTGTTGATAGCCTGCTTGGCACAGAGAGCTGTAAACCCTGGGACCACTCTGCCCCTTGGAGCCAAACTATTTGCTCTCCCTTCCCGCCCCCACCCCCCACCCCCCAGTCTGAGGCATCTGGTAATGGCCAGGATGGAGGCGAATTTGAAATAAATGGTTTTCTTCTAGCATCTCCCCATAGCATTTCCTTCCTCTGCCCCCAAAGCAAGTGAGAGAGCGAGAAGGAACCTCTGGAGGAGGTTGGGAGTTTTTCCGGTTTACACCCTGCCCCCGCCCTTGCTAGGGCATTAAGTCAGCATTTGTGCTGGGGTCTTGCCATCAGACTGGCGTGCAAGGGGCCTGCAGGCTTGTTGGGAGAGCTCAGCATGACTGTGGTCAGTTTGTGGTCTGGAGAATTCCAACCTCACTGGAGACACTCTCTCTCCTTTCTCCTCTAGCCCCACCTCCCACCCTCCAGATCTCTGCAGCTTTGGGAAAAGACCACAGGGTTTCTGCAGCTCCTTGGGGGAGGGCTTCCCCAGTGGCTCAGACGGTAAGGAATCTACCTGCCTGGAGACCTGGGTTCCATCCCTGGGTAGGGAAGATCCCCTGGAGGAGGGCATGGCAACCCGCTCCAGTATTCTTGCCTGGAGAATTCCATGGACAGAGGAGCCTGGCGGGCCCCAATCCATGGAGTCACAAAGAGTCTGATAGGACTGAGCGACTCACACACTAATACACATCAAGGAATTTGGCATTCTGTGTATGGGAAGATTCAAGCCAGGGCTCACTGAATTCATTCCTTTCCTGTTCATCTCGGCTCACTGGGGCCAACTGTGTTTCCTTGTTCACTTTGCTTCTTGCACTCTCCCATCTCCTCAGCAGTCACCATGGTGGGTGGCAGCATCCCCTGGATCGCAGTTTTGGGAGCCCTCATTCACATTTGGAGGCCTGGAAGCGCTGATGGCGGTGACATTTCTTGTTTATTAATATGGCAAGAGATATTTTCATTTCACAGGGCAAATGCAGTTAGTGTTTATTCAACAGTCTCCAAGCTGGTTCCCTGCAAGGTTAGTTGGGGCATTGACTAGTTCTGGTTGAGTGACGGCCACTTCTGGGCCAAGGCAGCGAAGACTAGGGTGCCTGCACTGGTCCCCTCTCTTCTGCTGGAGCAACATCCAGACAGGATAGCAGCTCATCAGAGGAGGATGGTCCCAGGCCTGTGATGTGAAGGGAGGTGCTTCTTGCCGGGTGCAGCTTTACCTGGTGGGACTGGCCTCCTGCAGCTGTTGTCACTCCTTATCCTGACTGATGCCCCCTTCATCTGTGCAAGGACCACCCCCCCACAACCCCCCCGCCTCCCAGGGTGGACCCAAGAGCAGAGACGAGAAGGCCCCACCAATCAGGCAGCCCGTTTCCATGACAACGCACCTTCTTCCTCTCACTGTCTCTCCTCCCTGCCCCCAACACAGCAGAGGGGCCAGAGTCCCAGGGCCCAGGAGACCACCCTCTCTCCTCACTTCAAGACCGTTGGGAGGAAGCCCATTCTGCATGTGAGGAAACAAAAAACAGACGCTAACTGCAGACTGACCTTTGGACTGAACTGGGTTTCTAGGAACCGGAAGTACCTGGAACACTCTGCGATCCCCCAGGAAGTCCTTGAAGGGCAGGAACAGGAGATTATTCCTTGGAGTGTGGCCAGAGTGACGGTTGGAGACAAAAGAGGCTGTTCTACGGTTGTTGTCCCCTCTCGATGGAGCATTTCCTTTTTTAAAAGATTTTTTTTTGGATGTGGACCCTTTTTAAAGTCTTTTATTGACTCTGTCACAACATTGCTTCTGTTTTTTTGTTTTGGCTTTTTGGCTGCAAGGCACGTGGGATCTTAGCTTCCCAACCAGGGATGAAACCTGAACCCTCTGCACGGGAAGGCGAAGTCTTAACCACTGGACCACAGGGAAGCCCCTAGGGCACTCCTTTATTTCTTAGGCTCCCAGGACACCTGGAGATGCTCTGGAGGAAGCAGGGCCAGGGTGGGGTGGGGCTGTGGAGCCCCCTCCCCCGTCTGCGGCCCCCTCCTTGCATTGCACACTGTGGCCCAAGGCTCCTCTGCGGGCACTCTCAGACCGTGTGGAGCACTGTCTGAAAACCAGCGCAGAAACTCCACTCGCTCGTTGTCTGGGCAGCTCACACCCGGGCAGCACCAGGGCTCCTGCATCGGATGGTGCCCAATGGTCTCAAAGATCCAAGCGCTGAGGACGCATGCAGCCAGCCTCTCTTTCCATCCAGCAGCTGTGCTGTGTCCGCCAAAGCCACAGAGGAAGGTGTCAGAATGGCTGCGCCGGAGGTCAAGGCTCCTCTCCCTGGAGCTGATGCTGGAGTCCTGTCATTCGTGATTCAGTGCCGTCCGAGTCACATGGATTGAGTTGCCTGCACTTAACATCTGGATGACTAACATCTGCTTTCTCTCTGTGTCTTGGATTTTCTGCTAAGACCCAGCCCCTGCCCGAGGAATTTAGAGTTTGGGGCGGGGAGGGTAGAGAAACTTGCACACACACACGCACACACACACACAGAAATACACACAGAGTGGGGTCTAGAATGTATGCACAGCCAGGCTGGCGGCCAGGTCCTGCTCTGGGGCCAGCGCGGCCCTGGGAAGACCCCACCTGCTCCGCACGAGGCCTGCACCGAGTCCTCAGGGTGGGGTGAGTGGTGACGGCTTCCTGCTGGGCAGAGGCAGAATCCTGATTGTGATCAAGCAGAGCAACACAGGGGCCTCCCTCCATGCTGTTACCAAATCCTATAGATTTTTACCTACTACGCTCTGTGTCCCTCTTCTTCATGGCCGTCAGAGTTGGGCTTTATTCTGGCCTGTTCAGGGCTTTCCAGGTGGCACTAGTGGTAAAGAATCCGCCTGCTAATGCCGGAGATTTAAGAGACTCGGGTTTGATCCCTGGATTGGGAAGATCCCCTGGAGGAGGCTTGGCAACCCACTCCAGTATTCTTGCTGGGAGAAACCCATGGACAGAGGAGCCTGGTGAGCTACAGTCTATTGGGTTGCAAAGAGTCAGACACGACTGAAATGGCTTAGCCTACACACACGTATAGAAATACAAGGTCGGCCCTGAAGGAGCCCAGCTAAGCTCTGGGTTGGGAGGGTGAGAGGAGGGCTCAGAGAGGAAGCCTAACATCTGAGCCTCATCAGATTCACCCAGAGAGTTCATTAAAACCAGGAATGCTGGTCCCATCCCAGAGTTTCTGATTCAGCAGGTCTAGGGTCGGGTGCCAGGAATGAATTGCATTTCTAGTACGTTTACAGCTGCAGCTGGTGCTGGTGGGCTGGGGAGCACACTGGAGAACCTCTGGTCTGGGAGATCAAGAGGCTGGAGGCTCAGAGGTGGGCTGGGGTGGGGGTGGGAGCGTGGTCGGAGCAGGGATGGTGGATAACATGATTACATCCCATTGCTGTCTGTGGGGCCCATGTATGGAAGGTGGGGTGCCCCTACAGCAGGTGACCAACCTTGCCGCCACATCGCCATCGCCACTGCCATCTGCTGAGGTCTTGCCATCCGCCAGGCACAGGGCTAAGGGCACCCTTGATGTGAGCTGCGGGCCTCCCGTGCACCCACCTTAAAGCTGGGGGTGCTGACCATTGTACCGCTTACCTCCCAGAGTCACTGGGATGATGAGAGGTGGCTCTGCAGCTAGGATCAGAAACTTAAAAAACGGCAGAATGAACAACAAACAGGAGGCCCCCACCATGGCATCACAGGGGCACAGAAGGCCGTTCCGAAGAGTTTCCTTCTCCTCTGGAAAAGGAGGTGTCTAACTCTGCTCCACTGCCTAGTGGAGGAGGAGGAATGATGGCCCCAGAGATGTCCTTGTCCTGATCCCTAGAACCTGTAGCTTGTGTGGCACAAGGGGCTTCGCAGATGTGATTATAAAGGACCTCGAGATGGATAGATGACCTTGAATTATACACATGGGCTTGATATGGTCATAGGGTTCTTATAAAGGAAAGGAGGCAGCAAAATAGGAGACAAAGAGATGTGATGATAGGACCAGGGTCAGAGAGAGAAAGAGAGATTTGAAGATGCTTTGCTGCTGATTTTGAAGATGGAAGAGGGGGCCAGGAGCCCAGGAATGCAGGTGGCCTCAAGAAGCTGACAAAGCCTAGGAAGTGGGCTTTCTTCTAGAACCTCCAGAGGGAAGCAACCCTCTTGAGATCTTCATTTTCGGATTTCTGGCCTCCAGAACTGAGAACAGTTTTGTGTTGGTTTAAGCCACCAACTCATTGGAAAAGACCCTGATGTTGGGAAAGATTGAGGGCAGGAGAAGGTGGCAGGGAATGAGATGGTTGGATGGCATCGCTGACTCAATGGACATGAGTTTGAGCAAACTCCTGGAGATGGTGAAGGACAGGGAAGCCTGGTGTGCTGCAGTCCCTGGGGTTGCAAAGAGTCAGACACGACTTAGTGACTGAACAATAACATTGCTGCTGCTGCTAAGTCACGTCAGTCGTGTCCGACTCTGTGTGACCCCATAGACGGCAGCCCACCAGACTCCCCTGTCCCTGGGATTCTCCAGGCAAGAACACTGGAGTGGGTTGCCATTTCCTTCTCCAATGCATGAAAGTGAAAGTGAAGTCGTTCAGTCGTGTCCGACTCTTCGTGACCCCATGGACTACAGCCTACCAGGCTCCTCCATCCATGGGATTTTTCAGGCAAGAGTACTGGAGTGGGGTGCCATCGCTTTCTCTGGAACAACAACACTAAGGAATGGTTAAGATGGTAAATTTTATGTATATTTTACCACAATTTTAAAAATCCCCTGTATCTATATAAAACTGCCTGTGCAGAACCTACCATTCACATCCATGAGTTAAAACCATTCACTGAAAAAAAAAAGTACAATTTTGGATGATGCTGAGAGAAAACTGAGAAAGTTCCAGTCCCGTCAAAGCTGAAGAACCACGTGCCTTAGGGACATATAGCCCCTAGATTCATTGGAAGATGTGGTCCCTGTGGGGAGATTTCTTGGGGGGTGGACCTTGGAAGGCTTCGGAGGTGGTGGCCCTCCAGCTGTAGCTTGCAGAGCAGGTGGTGGAAAGCTGGACAGAGGGGTATGTGAGGCCTCCTGGGCCTTGAGCTGGGCTTCTGAGGGGTCCTTACGGAGGAAATTCTGCTAAGAAGAGGTGATTTTATAAAACTTTTAATTTTGTTAACAAGGTTAACAGGTAACAAGGTTGTGATGGTTTCGGGTGGACAGGAAAGGGGCTTAGTCATACATGTACATGTGTCCATCCTCCTCCAGCTCTCCTCCCACCCAGGCTGCCACGTAAGATTGAGCAGAGTTCCCTGTGCTCTACAGGAGGACCTTGCTGATTAGCCATTTAAAGTGTATCAATAGCAGTGTGTACATGTCCACCCCAAACTCCCTAACTATCCCTTGCCCTCATCCTTCCCCTGGTAGTTAGACATTTATTTATCTTACTTGACCCTGGTGGCTCAGATGGTAAAGAACCCACCTGCAATGCGGGAGACCTGGGTTCAATCCCTGGGTTGGGAAGATCCCCTGGAGGAGGGCATGGCAACCCCCTCCAGTATTCTTGCCTGGAGAATCCCCTGGACGGAGGAGACTGGCTGGCTATAGTCCATGGGGTCGCAAAGAGCTGGACACGACTGAGCGACTAAGTACACGTCGTATCTTATTTGACTAGTGAGAGTTCCTCCCGGGGGCAGGATCACCCTTTCAGCTGGAGGACTCCAGGGGTACACAGGGGCAGGGAACCAGGCCGGGGATCCCCCTGCATGGCAGGACCCCTGGAGTCCTCTGGGAGGACCACTGGCCTCAGGGGGAAGCTGGGCCCATCAGCTGGGTGCACTGGCCAGGGTAGCTGGGCCGGGTGGCGGACCTGGGAGTCTAGGCACTGGTGGCCTGAGTGGGAGAGCCTGTGACAGCCACCAGGTGTCTCTGTTGACTCGTGGAAGACGTTTGCAGCTCCCTGGGCTCAGGCCTGTCTGTGGCCGGGAGAGACCCCCAACCCGGACTCTTTGGCGCCTCGATGGTGGGGTGAGAATGAGGGCTCTGCTCTCCGTTTAGCTGGGCAACCAGGCCTGGCGGACCACCCCCTGCTGCCACCAGGGACTCTGAGCAAGGCAGCCGCTGTCGGGTCGGTGCTTCCTGCTTGGCCCCATTTTGGCTGGTAATCTGGGCAGCTGGCACTGCGTCTCTTGGTTCATTGCCCAAAATGTGAAGAGGATTAAGGAGGGTGGCACGTGCAGACTCCAGAGCCTGGGGCGGGCACATGTCAAGGCTCAGGTCGTGGTGGTTGGGGCAACAGTGAGCATTTGGGGTCCTAGGGCAGAGGGGACCAGAGTCACAGGACACGTCCGGCCTTGGCTGGGAAAGGGAGTCTTGGCGAGCACAGGTCTTTCTGGTGCATTCACATTTGAAAGGATAAGTGACCAACTCTATGGGGCGTTGCTGTGCAGGGGGCAGAGGGAGGGTCAGTGGTTTCTGGATCTATATCCTCCTGGATGGGGCTGGCGTGAGCCCTCCAGAGCCCTCCCCATGCCTGCCATCATCAAGAAGGCTCAGCTCCCAGGTCGGGATTCCAGGTCTCAAGGAGCCAGTGGGAAGGATGTCGGAGATCCAGGCCCTTCCCATTTCCCCTTGTGTCTCCTCCCCCACCCCCAAAAGATCAGCTTAAAGGGCAGACAGGGAGGTTCCTTTCTCTGCTAGAAAGACTCCCTATCCGCCTGCCCTGCTATGCTGGACAGAACAGCCCGGCGGCACTGTGTCTGTCTGTGTATTCGGCCCTGTTCACTGAGGGCCTACTGTGTGCCAGGCATGGACCTAGACCTTAGGAACCCAGCAGTAAACAAGATACAGGATCAGCTCCAGGGAGTTTGTGGCTGAGAAGAGAGGTGCGGTGAAACCTGTAGACAGATAAATGGCCCAGTGTATTTCAGATGGTGAAGGCACGTGCCTTCTACACTGTTGATGCTGACAAGGGTCTCGTGGTCACAGGCCTCACACCGTGCGTGAACATATGTTCCTGGTGGGACCCTGCAGGGCCACCATTCCAGCCTGAGGACACTGGGGCTCCCCACCGGCAGGTTTCCGGGGCTGAGATCCCTGCCTGTAGAGAACTAGGTGGGCTCACCCCTGCAGGACTTCTGAGTGTCGTCTGGGGGAGACAGCTGGCCTCTGACATCCTTTGCCTCCCACTGGGAAACCTCAATGCCCCAGGACAGCCTCTTTTCTCTCTAGAAAACAGCTCTGAGGGTGGGACCTGTCCCTTTTGAGCTGTAGTGTGGAGATGCTGGGAAAACAGGGCTGGGCCTCCAATCCGTGTCCTTTCCACAGAGACAATGGCCCTGGTGGCCAGGTCAGCTCTGGGTGACCTGCTCGTCCACAGCGGGGACCGGCCCCCTCAGCTGGTTTTGAGGTTGGCGCACATGGGCAGGTGTGCTCAGGGCAGTCCCTGGGCACAGCTGCTGTCCCTGCGAGGCTGGTCATTCACAGTGATCCCTTCCCTTCCAGCTCTGTCCCTGTTTGGGTGATAACGTCAGTCGCCATTCTCTCTACTATGCCACATTTGACTTGGATGACTCTTTCTTTCTGAGGTTAGAACCTCCCTTTCTTTTATCCCTGGGGAATGGTTTGCTTTCCCTCAGCCTCGAGATGGACAGGAAAAAAAATGAGCAGAACTCATTCTTGCCTGGAGAATTCCATGGCCAGAGGAGCCTAGTGGGTGACTGTCCATGGGGTCTCAAAGAGTCGGACATGACTGAATGACTATCACCTTCTCTTTGTTCTGCTGGAGGAAATGCTGAGTTCTTCTCCTTTTCTTGAGATGAGACAACAATGACCCTAATCGAAATAACGAATGTGATCTATTGGGAGCGTGTGGTCAGGCTCTGAGCTGGGCATGGAGTAGAGGGTCCCCGTCCTCAGGGGTCTCAGAGTTGGGGGCTGTGGGCGGAACTGAGAAGTGAAGTGACGAGGACAGGGCTGGCATGGACAGCATCCCAGACTGCTGTGGAGCCTGGGGCAGGGGGTCTTACTTAGCCCAGAAGAGGGTCTTATAGTCCTGCAGGGACCCAGAGAAGCCAGGGGTTGCCAACAATCTGCTGAGACAGTGCATGCTGAGTGCTCTGGGGGCCGAGGAGAGAGAGCAGACGATTTGTAGTGGGGATGGAGGGTGCTTTCTAGATGCAAGGGGAGGGCATTCCTCTCCTGGGCAAAGGCCTGGTGATGGGGGCAGTGACTCAGGACAGTGGGGGCGTTGATCACCAGAGGGAACACGGGGAGACGCCCTGAAGAGGTGACCAGGGCCCCGGGTTGCGAAGGGCTCTGTGATTCTGCTCTTTCCCTGGAAAGCTGTGGGCGAGGTGGGGCCTCTCATCAGCCCTCCTTCCAGGTGGCACACGTGTTAGGCCTGGAGAAGGTCTGCTTGTCAAGAATCTCAGGCTAGCAAGAGGGCAGCCCTGGTGAGGAGGCGAGAGGAGGGCAGTGACGTGAGCAGAGACACAGTGGATGGGGCCCCACGGGAGGGTCGCTGCCGGGGCAGGAATGGCACCGGAGCTTGGCAAAGATTCTGTGCACAGCGGGTGTCTCCCACCTGAGGCATCTCATCTTCGTTTAGTGACCATTCAGGACCACGTGTGTGTGCCAGAGACATGGTCCCAGGACTCTGAGACCCAGGCAGGACAAGCTGTGTGTGGGGTCATCCCGGCCTTGAGAGGACGGGCCCAAGAGGCAGCCAACACCTTGGCATGCCCCGGGAGGGTACTGAGCTGGGGCTTGGATGACCCCATTTTAGGCTTGGGCTCAGCTTTCCTGCTAGTCTGTTGGGTTTGACACTGCCCTCTTCAGGATCTGTTTTGTTGTTGTTATTGTTTTTGTTTTGTGCTAAGTCTTCACTGTTGCTCGTGGGCTTTCTCTAGTTACAGCAGGGGGTACTCTTCATTGCGCTGCGTGGCTTCTCATTGCAGTGACTTCTCTTGTGGAGTGAGGGCTCTAGGCTGCAAATGCTTCAGTAGCTGTGGTGCACAGGCTTAGTTGCTTTACGGCATGTGGAATCCTCCCGGGCCAGGGATCAAACCTGTGTCCCCTACATTGGCAGGTGGATTCTTATCCACTGTACCACTAAGGAAGTCCTCCAGGATCTGTTTTTTATTTTATTCTTTTTTGGTCATTCATTGTAAGTTATTCTTCCTAATGATCCTTTCTCCATGACCCAAGAAGCTGGGCTAGTATGAGAACTGTGAGCTTTTCTTTTGGGGCGGTAGCAGAAGGGAGAAGCCCATCCTGGAAAGGGGGGCCTGTAAGGGCAAGCAAAGGGCAAAGTTCGTTAACATGCCACTTCTACTGGCTCTCTGGCGTGGTATCAGATCAGGGAGCAGCCAAGCTGGGAGGGAACTTATTATCCTCCCATTTTACAGATGAGACACCAAGCCCCAGAGGTGGGTGTAAATTGCCCAGGTCAGGACCCTTCTCTCTTGAGTTACGCCTCTTCCCTGCTCCTCTGCCCTATGTCTGGCTTTGTACTCGGACATACTTGGAAGCAGGGGGAGGGTAAGGAGGGAACCTAAGGTCCCTCAGACTGAAAGAAGCTTGTGGGAGTTGGCAGAGGTATGGCATTCTGAGTGTGGGGCAGGCTCCGGGCGGGCTGGACTTCTGGGAGACAATAACCTGCCAAACTGCATATAGCAGACGATGGGCCTCTGAGCCTCAGTTTCCTCGTCTGTAAAGGAAGCCAGTTGGTCTGGAAAACAGCAGAAGCCCTCCTCCTTTGGATTCACACCCTGTGCCTTCCTGATCCAGAATCACAGTCCATGCTGGAGGAAATGAACCCCACTTTTCTGTTGGCTACTTACTTCTGCACACCAGCCAGAAGGAATCTGAGCCTATCTGGAGCCCTCTCCCATCAGTGCCATTTATTTTCTGATCTATTTCCAGCTAAAGATTCCATGTGCCAGTGAGAGTTGTTTCTGGTACTGGTAAATGTACTTATCTACTTGTATTTTCTGTGCGTGTCTTCCAGGGTTCTATCGGGTTTCCATTTGGCCTGAGCTCCTCATGTGAATCTGGGCAGACCAATTAGTATCTTGGACTTCCCAGGGTCTTTGTGGACTGATGCGTCAGCTCCTGGGAGAGTTGAAGGGGAAAATGTATGTGGATGGTGTGTGTATGCATGCGTGTGTGGGGCATGGCGTGTGTGGCCATGTGTGTATGTGTCTATGTGTGTGCATACACATGCACAGGCGTATGTGCATGGGAGATGGAGGAGGGGTGGGCCTTCTGGGAGGGCAGGGGCTGGGGGCACCTGCAAACTCAGTATGTCTCCCTTGACTCTCTCCAGGCAGGTTCTATTACTTGCAACCAATCCCTAAGGGGCTCCACGAGTTTAAATGGAAGGGAAGCAGGCTCTGTGGGAAATACAGAGCTTGGTCCTTGAAATCAGACACTTGGGAGGCAATTGACCTTTTCTCAGGGATTTAGGGGCTTTTGTGTGTCTGGGATAAGTGGAATATGATCTCCTGGCTCCCACTCAGGAAGTGCAGAGAGCCGGGGTTCTGGCTCTTTCTCAGTAGCCCCCATCCCTGTCCAGAGCCTGCTGTGCCAACTTTGAGGCTTTGGCTGGCAATGTATGGGGTGTCCTTGGTGACTCAGATGGTAAAGAATCTGCCTGCAATGCTGAAGACCCAGGTTTGGTCTCCATAAGGTCACAAAGAGTCAAAGGCAACTGCGTGAGAATGCAACGATTCTGAAGATACCTGAGGCAGTTTAGAAGACAAAAATGACACATTAAAATAGAAAATACAGAGAAGAATGAATCAGGATAAGGGGAGAATAAAAGTAGGAGAGGAAGACAGGCCAGAATGAAATCATAATATGTAGGAATATAGGCTAAAAAGTTGGATAGTTTTACTAAGGCTGGAGCCAAGGGGTGGGCGCTGCTAATTGGCCCTAAGGGTCCTTGTGGTCAAAACAAGAAAGAAACATGACCCAGTGTGTGTATGGCTGGTGCTTGAGAGGACTTCAGTGCTTGTGCCAGGACACTTAGCAGAAGGAGGGTGAAAGTGGCCCCTGGACCAGAAGTAGTGGCTGGTGGAGGCCCAGTTCTGGGGGAGAAAGGATTGGCTAGGGTGTCCCCACATGGTTCCAGCTTCATGATTTATCACCCTAAGATTTAGCCAAGCCCAGTATTCTCTGTTGGTTTTACCTCCCAGGATTCAATTCACCCCCAGATGTTGTTCTTAAGTCCTAAAACTGGAAGACTTTGGAATGATTCCTTTGAGCCTCATTTGGGCTAGTTCAAGGAGAGGGATTTAAAGATCTCCTCCTTACCCACCTGCAGGGAAAGCACTGTCATTTGGGGATGGTCAGTTTCTTTAATTTTCATTGAATTTTGATCATCATCACCGTCACCATCACTGTCATCAACACCGTAATTATCACCACCATCATCAACACCATCACCACGACCACCATCACCATCATCAACACCATCACCACCACCACCATCACCATCATCAACACCATCACCACGACCACTATCACCGTCATCAACACCATCACCACCACCACCATCACCATCATCAACACTATCACCATGGCCACCATCACCATCATCAACACCATCACCACCACCACCATCACCGTCATCAACACCATCACCACGACCACCATCATTGTCATCAACACCATCACCACGACCACCATCATCGTCATCAACACCATCACCACCACCACCATCACCATCATCAACACTATCACCATGGCCACCATCACCATCATCAACACCATCACCACCACCACCATCACCATCATCAACACCATCACCACCACCACCACCACCGTCATCACCACCATCACCACCACCACCATCACTGTCATCAACATTATCACCACCACCACCATCACCGTCATCAACACCATCACCACCACCACCATCACCATCATCAACACCATCACCACCACCACCATCACCGTCATCAACACCATCACCACCACCACCATCACCATCATCGCCACCATCACCATCATCACCACCATCACCACCACCACCATCACCATCATCAACACTATCACCACCACCACCATCACCATCATCAACACCATCACCACCACCACCATCACCGTCATCAACACCATCACCACCACCACCATCACCATCATCAACACCATCACCACCACCACCAACATCAAAACCATCACCACGACCACCATCACTGTCATCACCACCATCACCACCACCACCACCACCACCACCAACATCAACGCCATCACCACAACCACCATCACTGTCATCACCACCATCACCACCACCACCAACAACATCAACACCATCACCACCATCACCATCACCATCATCAACACCATCACCATAATCAACATCACCACCACCATCACCATCAACACCATCACCACCACCACCACCACCACCACCACCAACATCATCATCATTATCAGCACCATCATCTCTAAGTTTTCTAAGCACCTTATTATGGTCAGTTTGCAGATATGATTCAGCCATTCTGCAGAGATTTGTTGGGTGCCTCCTGTGGGCCCAGCACTGTTTGAAGTGCTAGGAATATAGTGATGGACCAGACGGCCCAAGTACCTGCATTGTGGAGATTACTGCCTAGTAGGGTAACAGACAACAGAAGGCTGAACAAGGTGAGAATTAACACTGGATTAGGAGCAACCCCAAGAACCTCCTTTTTAAAAATATGTATGTTTTATTGAAGTATAGTTGGCTTATAATGTTTCAGGTGTACAGTAAGGTGATTCAGTTATACACATGTATTATTTTTGAAACTATTTTCCATCATAGGTTATTACAAGACGTTGACTGTAGTTCACATTTTACTATGCTATAGTGCGGGGAGCGAGCTCCGCCCCTGGCAAAGGTCATGAGGAAGGAGGCTTGGCATACGCAAAGGCGGGATCAAGCCTCAGGAGTCTCCCTGGAAATTCTCAAGCAATCTACCCCCAAAACCAGAGTCTGCCTACTTTCTGCTTTGTGCTTTCACCTACACCTCTGACTTTACGGGGGGCTGTCCCCCACTACCTCTCTCTGAAAAAAGAGTTAGCTTAGAGCTCCAGTTAATAATTCCTGGGTGTGACAGTGTTTCAACCTACAAACTCCTTTGGAAATCCTCTAGCCTGCCTGAATAGGTTTTTCCAGCCACATGTGATTGCTCAGAGCCTCCCAACTGTGAGAGGCATGAGATGTTCTAAACTGTCTAAACACAGATTCCTTTGAGCAGTTAAAAGATTGATTAGAAATTGTATTGGTGAAGGATTTTCACTTTTAGGGCCAATGTTTGCGGCTAAGTCTCCATATCCCTTACCTGCTGTGTCCCTGGCAGTGTATTGATTAATATAATTGGTGTAAGTAGTAGCTTTAATGTTTGTAACCTGGGACCCTTGAGTTAATTCTTTTTCTTGTTATAGCCCACCACACCTTTGCTCTGTAGGAATGCAACTTTATCTAATGCTTTTCGAGGGTGGCGCTTGACTTATCACCTTTAGAGAAAAATAAGTTTTCTGAAGAAAGGGTCTTAAAATGTTAACAGGCCTCCGGGCCAGAAGATGATGCAAATCACCTAAGCTTTTGCATATGATAAGTTTGCAGGAAGAAAGCCTGGCTTGCTGCATGACTCTACCCCTTCCCCCATTATCCTCTATGCATAACTTAAGGTATAAAAACTACTTTGGAAAATAAAGTGCGGGCCTTGTTCACCAAAACTTGGTTTCCCCATGTCGTTCTTTCTCTTACCTTCTGGCTGAATTATTCAGCCTCTTTACTCCACTGAATTTCCTCACTGAGCTATCCTTATTCTATTACTCTTTATATCCTTAATTAACATTTAATTAAGCAATTGTTTCCTGATCCTCACCGATGTGTCCCCGCTTCGAATTCCCTGGATCCACCGGGGCTGGACCCTGGCACTATAGGGTAAACCTTTGCCGTTTGTTGCACATCCCAAGAGCCTCCTTTTAACTTACTCACTCTTTATTGACCTATATTTTCAAATACAGTCACATTCTAAATCATAGGAGAGTTAGGACGCCAGTGTATGAATTTGGCGGGAGACAAAATTCAGCCCATAAGAGAAGGGCTTAATAAATAGTGAACGAATTAATGAATGAATGATGTGAGTCCGAGGCAGATTTAGATGTTCATTTTTGTGTGCCAGGGGACCTAAGGAAGGGGGTCTGGGCATCTCTGTTGTGAACAGGAGGGAGAGGCCAGGGGGATGGCTTGAGAGAATTCTCTGTGTGACACCCATTGCTTGTTGGGGCTCTTCCCTGCCGTCTCCTTCTGTTGTATGTGACATCCCGACTGGGAACACGCGAAACAACAGCTGATGCTGTCAGTGGGACACCCGCCTCTCTGCCGCACTCACGGTGGTACCTGCCAACACCGATGACATGCCAGCCTTGGCGGTGACATTGATCCTATTCCTGCAAGAACAGGGCCAGGAGCACGGGAGCAGGGAGATAGCTTCCTTTTCATAAGCAATGACAAGGCTGCAGCCTTTCATATCAGACTAATTTTAGTTTAATCTTGAAGAGCCAGAGAGGAAAAGCAAAATTCTGTAAGAAGCTTTCGTGGGGAGCCACAAAGTCATTAACAGGTTGGATGTCAGCAGTTATTTATTTTCTTTCTCTCTTTCCTTTCTTAGAAGAAATGGGAGAGGGTTTATTTCGTTCCATGAAAATGATGTTTCCACTGAGATAAGAAATGGATGGAAGAGACTGACCCTGGTGGGGTCAGCCAGAATAGATACTTCATAGCAGTTCAATAACTCCCGCTAAAATGACTCTCCTCTATTTGGGTCTCAATTTTTGTTGCTCTGAACACTTTATACAATATAAGAAGTAATATACAAGACCCAGGGAATGAGGCATTTTCCAATAAAGCTGGCTGATCATGTGGATGAAGGGTCACTTGTTAAGAGGGCAGTCATTCCACCCCTTCCCAAGTATTCCCCAAGGGAAAAAAGCTCTGAAGACAAAGAAGGCGTGGATCTGAAGAGCCAACCAGGGATCTGAAGGGAAATGCATTTGAACTTCTGTACATGAGACTTGGCTGTAAACACATGGGTGAATTCTTTCATGCACTATGAGCTGGGGAAGAATTTTGGATGGTGATGATGGTGGTGGCATTAGCAGTGTGGACCTCCCAGGGGTCCTGGCAGTTTGAGTCAGTGGATTTAGCAGGAGGAAAAGCCAGAAATAGAGTAAGGTCCAGCTGAGGGGCAGCAGAGACCCCAGAAAGGCCAAATGAGCAATTAACTTGTTAGGTGGAGAGGTCCTATGGAGGCAAGTCAGACTCTGGGGCTGCTGGTTGATGCTTTTGAACTGTGGTGTTGGAGAAGACTCTTGAGAGTCCCTTGGACTGCAAGGAGATCCAACCAGTCCATCCCAAAGGAAGTCAGTCCTGAATATTCATTGGAAGGACTGATGCTGAAGCTGAAGCTCCACTACTTTGAGCCACGTGATGTGAAGAACTGATTCATTGGAAAAGACCCTGAAGCTGGGAAAGATTGAAATCAGGAGGAGAAGAGGACAACAGAGGATGAGATGGTTGGATGGCATCACTGACTCAATGGACATGAGTTTGAGTAAGCTCCGGGAGTTGGTGATGCACAGGGTGGCCTGGCTTGCTGCAGTCCATGGGGTCACAGAGTCAGACACAACTGAGCGACTGAACTGAACTGTTGGAGGAAGTCATGGGACAGGCCTGCCAAATGTGGTTATGAGGTTTGTGCACTGAACAGAGGCAGAAGGTAGAGGGGTTTGTGAATTCTGGTGTACATTTTGCTGGCCACGTCATGCACTGTGACACAGGCCTGCTTCTATCCAGAGGAAGGTAGCTTTTTCTTTGCATAAATGTTCCTTCTACCAGCCGGCAATGTGTAGAGAGTGCTGGTTCTATGAAGAGGGAGTGCGCTGAGCTTAATTTGCACAAGGATGTTGTGTGGGTTGGTAGGCATGTGGGCCAAAATACTTGAACACTGGGGGCAAGGGTGAAATGATCTGCACCCCAGGGCCCAGAAGAGGCACTGCTGCCCCTAGATAGCAGTGACATTCCTTTTGCGAGGCAGCATCATGACTGTCTTGAATGACCATTAAACTAGTTTTGGGGTCTCTGGCTTTCTGGTATCGTCATGCTGTTCTTCAGGGATGAAATACCAGTAATTAAAAAAAATGAAGAAACAGAGCTAAAAACATAAAATTTACAACTAAAACATAAAATTTATCATCTGCGAAATTTAAAAAAATATACTTATTTATTTGGCTGCCCTAGATCTTGGTTGTGGCATGTGAGATCTTTGATGCTGGTTGTGGTACGCAGTCTTTAGTTGTGGCGTGTGAGCTCTGAGTTGTGGTATGTGGGATCTAGCTCCCTGACTAGGGATCGCATTTGGGCCCCCTGCACTGGGAGCGTGGTGTCTTAGCTGCTGGGCCGCTAGGGTGGTACCCAAGCTTACCAACTTTACACCATTACCTTGTGATTGTGCTTTGGGGAAACTTTGACAGCAAGAATAGGTCTTTCTCCATGAAAGACTTTTGCAATAATGGCCCAGTGGCTCATCCATGGGTTGGAGGGAGCTATTAAGGGTTCTCTGAGGAGTCATGAAAAGGAGAGAACAAAACGCAGAAGGCAAGAAGTATAAAAGTGGGTAGCCGTTCCCTTCTCCAGGGAATCTTCCTGACACAGGGGTCAAATCCGGGTCTCCTGCATCGCAGGCAGATTCTTTACCATCTAAACTGCCAGCTCTGCTCTGTATGCTCAGCTGTGTCTGCCTCTTTGCAACTGTATGGACTGTAGCCCGCCAGGCTCCTCTATTCATGGTATTTTCCAGGCAAGAATACTGAAGTCGGCTGCTATTTCCTCTCCAGGGGATCTTCCTGACACGGGGACTAAATCTGAGTCTCCTGTGACTCCTGCATTGCAGGCGGATTCTTTACCTGCTGAGCCATCTGGGAAACCAAGAAATGAACAGAACCTTAATTAGATAAAGACAGGGGACCGGAAGGGGATCTCTCACACCCTGTGACAATAGCAGAGCCCAACAGGAAGGAGAAAGACTCCCTTTTCTTGCTTGCAAGAGTGCAGCTGATGGAAAGACAGTCACAGCTCAGCCAACGAATGGCCATATGCTTGCTGTAGTCCCCTCTCAACTTCCCTTTCCTCTCTGTGAAAGAGTTCTCCTCTCTGTTTTTTTGCTGGGAACTTGCATGAGACTCACCATGGTTGTGGAGCCTGAATTACAGCTTTTTCTTGGTCCCAAATAAAGCCTTTTTTCTTTTTTCCTCCCGTTGCTGGCAGTCTGCTTAAGGTCAACATTTTGGTGACCCGTACAGGTATCTAGACAAGACCCCTGAGAACTCTGAGGCCGGGGAGCAAGCGGGTGCAGGACGCATATTGAGCCTGATGGTGCTCACTGCTTTTCTCACTGCCTGGAATTTGAGGGTAAGATTTTCTCTTGGGTCTGAGCTTCTGCCCTCCTTGCATTTTTTTTTTTTTTTTAATTAAAGGAAAAAAAATATTTTTTGGCCATGCTGCACGGCATATGGGTTCTTGGTTCTCCAACCGGGGATGAAACCGCCTATGTTGGAAGCATAGAGTCTCAACCACTAGACACCAGGGAAGCCCTATGCTCCTTGCAATTTGAAGCTCTCCAGGTTTTATTGGGGAGCTATTTCTTAAAATAGCTTTAACAAAATAGCCTTGTTCTTGAATGTAAGTTTTGGCCTAATTTTGAAATCAGACTGTCCCAAGTGGATCTGGCTAACCCTTGGCCCATTCCCTGGGGCTTCCCTGGTGGCTCAGAGTTTAAAGCGTCTGCCTCCAATGCGGGAGACCCGGGTTCGATCCCTGGGTCAGGAAGATCCCCTGGAGAAGGAAATGGTAACCCACTCCAGTATTCTTGCCTGGAGAATCCCATGGACGGAGAAGCCTGGTAGGCTGCAGTCCACGGGGTCGCAAAGAGTCGGACACGACTGAGCGACTTCACTTTTTCACTTTCACTTTCTTGGGAACAGGGGCTGTTTCATTGGAACTGTGCAGGTTCAACTTGGCCCAATTCATTTGGAATAGGGGCTATTCTATTGGAACTCTGTTGAGCAGCTTAGGGCCTGACTACTCTGGGGCCAGACCTTTCCCTTAGAACTGGCCGGTATTAGGCCTTCAGGCTATTTGAGCTGCAGGCTATTTGATCAATGTGAGCTCTTTAGGCTGTTTGAGAATTATTCCTTTAGAGAAAAAAGCCTCTGAGAAATGCGATCCCAGTTTTCTAAATATTTTGAGGTTCAGGGAACTAGATCCCATATGCTGCAACTAGGAATTTGCATACCACAGCTAAAGATCCAGTGTGCCTCAGCTAAGACCTGGCACAGCCAAATAAATAAATATTAAAAAAATAAAATAGCCCCTGTGTTGGGACGTTAAAACAGTTCAGATAGTGGGAATCTCTACTGAACCTCCAGGGGTTTCTTTCTCTGAACCTATTCCCTTCCATTTAGGCCCCCTGAGAGCTGCACATTCCTTTCTCCTTAATTCTGCTGCCCCATCCACTTATTAGACTGAGGCTTCTTAAAGAAATATTATGTCAGAATTTCTTTCTTCCAAAAGGGGGAAATCATTTTAATATTTGACAGTAGTCATCAAAGCAACCAACCAGGTCAGTTTAATGACCTTTTGACATCTTTTATTTGCTCCCTCTCTACTGTGCTAGGGCTGATTCTGCAAACAATGATCATCTATTTCTATTGAATCAGCTACTGCCTTCTATATGGGCAAAATCTCTGACAGATGTTGGTGAAATTCACAATGCAGCTTCCATCAAGATTCAAATAGATCCCTCAAAACCTCTTCCCAAAATGAATCGATAGCCTATATGTAAAGAAGCATTGAAGCTTCCGGGCATTAAAGCTCATGGTAGAAGATTACAAGGATCAAGGCCTCATTATTCCTTGTGGTAATCCCTATAATACTTATGTTTTGGGGCTTCCCTAGTGACTCAGTGGTACAGAATCTGCCTGCCAATGCAGAAGACACAGGTTTGATCCCTGATCCAGGAAGATCCTACATGCCTCAGAGCAGCTAAGCCTGTGTCCCACAGCTACTGAGCCTGTGCTCTAGAGCTGGGAATCACAACTCCTGAGCCCATGAGCCACAACTATTGAAGCCCTAGTGCCTAGAGCGTGTGCACCAGAGAAGCCACAGCAATGAGAAGCCCACACACGAAACTAGAGAGTAGCCTCCGCTCTCCCCAATTAGAAGAACAGCCAATAAATAAAATAACAAAGATCCAGAGCAACAACGAAGATCCCAGTGAAGTGAAGTGAAGTCACTCAGTTGTGTCCGACTCTTTGCGACCCCACGGACTGTAGCCTACCAGGCTCCTCTGTCCATGGGATTTTCCAGGCAATAGTACTGGAGTGGATTGCCATTTTCTTCTCCAGGGGATCTTCCCGACCCAGGGATCAAACCCGGGTCTCCCGCACTGTAGACAGACGCTTTACCATCTGAGCCACCAGGGAAATCCCAAACAGCCAATACATTAAATTAAAAAGTATATTGCATAACTTAAAAAAAAAAAGCACTTCTGTTTTACTGGTGAGAAAACCTAAGGGCTCAGGGCGGAGGCTTGTCCAGGGCCTCTGAGCAATAAATGACACTGTTCTCCCTCTACACCTGTTTTTCCCAAGCTTTATGTTCCTAACATCCATTCCCACCAAAAGTAAATTATTGACTGTAATTGATTTATGCAGTGCATTCTTGCTAATGCCAATTGTTAAGCTAACCAGTGTTTTTCCTTTACTTGGGAAGAAAAACAATTCACCTGGACAGTAAGGCCTCAGGGTTTTACGGGGAGTCCTTCTTCTCACAAATCCTGAAGGCCGATCTGGATGATGTAAAGTTCCCCAGAGGTCCTACTTGGTTGCGATTTGGGGATAATTTGCTTCTTTGCCCTCCGTCTGAAGCTTCACCTGCTGAAGTTTTCCTGTAAAAGGAAAATTCTTTTTGCCTAACTCTAGAGATGCTGGAAGACCTTATGGTCAGAATTTTCTCCCTTTTGTAACAGATTCCTCTCCTTCTAAAGCAATACTGTGCACCCCACCCTCCAATAATCCTTTTGAATAAGTCTTTGCTTACAAGGTCTGGATTTGTTTGTTTGTTTTTTAATATTTATTTATTTATTTGGCTGCACTGAGACTTAATGGTGGCATGTGGGATCTAATTCCCTGACCAGGGATTGAACCCAGGCCCCTTGCGTTGGGAGTGTGGAGTCTTAGCCACTGGACCACCTGGGAAGTCCCTGGATTCGTTTTTATTTGACAATCCTAAGGAAACCCACTCCAGTACTCTTGCCTGGAAAATCCCATGGGTGGAGGAGCCTGTAGGCTTCAATCTATGGGGTCGCGAAGAGTCAGACACAACTGAGTGACTTCACTTTTACTTTTCACTTTCATGCACTGGAGAAGGAAATGGCAACCCACTCCAGTGTTCTTGCCTGGAGAATCCCAGGGATGGCAGAGCCTGGTGGGCTGCCGTCTCTGGGGTCGCACAGAGTCGGACGCGACTGAAGTGACTTAGCAGTAGCAGTAGTAGTAGTAAGGAGTCCCTGTCCGACTTTTTGCGACCTCATGAACTGCAGCACGCCGGGCTTCCCTATCCTTCACTATCAGACCTGACTTAGCGACAGAACCACCACCAACAAGCTGTCCGTAGGCTCCTTTTGGGAGAGATGGATGGAGCGGGCGGTTTTGTCTTCCCGGCGCTTCCTGTGCTGCAGTAGATGTGTACAAGTTGTCAGGGAAGTTGTGAGCCCTGCCGTTAAACTGTCATGGGGACACACCATCCTGACCTGGCCGCCCTCAGAGGTGAAGCCACTGAGGCTTGGTTACAGTTGGGCTGGAGCCCACTCGCTGCAGTGTGAGACTCTGTCGATGACACTAACAACCATCCGGTGGAGGCGGCAGCAGGGGTTCATGTGACTGGGTAGGAGCTACAGACTTTGTAGAATCCAGCTGCTTAGGTGGTAGTCAGCATGGTCCCAATTTATACAATCTTTAGTCATACACTCTCAATTCCCATTCCTGCCCCTGTTTTCATTTTCCACGGTGGTTCCAGCACCTGCACCTGCCAGATCCAAGCTCTCTCCTCAGCCCTGGTGTTTGTATCC
Organism: Bos taurus; assembly: GCF_002263795.3. Taxonomy (NCBI): domain Eukaryota; kingdom Metazoa; phylum Chordata; class Mammalia; order Artiodactyla; family Bovidae; genus Bos; species Bos taurus. The sequence goes on along the minus strand of NC_037352.1, from coordinate 32,518,871 downwards.
CCGCCCCTACCCCAGTCCCTTTTCCTTCTCACCGCTTTTCACCGTGTAGATCAGATCAGTTTAGCTCCTTTTCATTTGGCATTACTGAGTGTCCTGGAACCAGTTGACAAAGAGGTGGTTGCTTCTTTTTTTTTAATGACTATTTATTTGGGGCTGTGCTGGGTCTTCGCGGTTGCTCGGGCTTTTCTCTAGTTCGCTGAGTGGGGGCTACTCCCTAGTTGCGGTGCGCCGGCTTCTCACTACAGTGGCTTCTCTCGTTTCAGATCATAGGCTTCAGGGCACGCGGGCTTCAGTAGTTGCGGTGCGTAGGCTCTGCAGTTGCAGCTCCGGGGCTCTAGAGCACAGGCTCAATATTTGTGGCCCACGGTTTTAGTTGCTCCATGGCATGTGGGATCCTCCCTGATCAGGGATCAAACTTGTGTCTCCTGCATTGGTAGATGGATTCTTTACTACGGAGCCACCAGGGAGGCCCAGGATTTTTTTTTTTCCCATAAATTCCTTTTTTAGCAGGATGAGGGAGAGAGGCAGCGAATGGGGAGGTGGAGAAACTTCACCTGCTAATAAATCTTGCTCCTGTCGCGTTGTAATCCGAAGCAATGTGTGAAAAGGGTCGTACGCACAGAGTCCAAGCACAGCGCTTCAGTGGTCCCCGGGCACGTGGGGTCATCAGGCTTTCTCACGGGCGCTCCCTCTCTGCTAACCCATCTGCCGGGCTGCAGGCTGAGTGCAGAGACTCAGACACACTCGCTGCGCTCGGGTCAGCCTGCAGATGCTCTGCCAGATGACTCTGCTCCGTGAACAAATCTGTTACAAGCTGGTCCAACCTCTAGCCATGGGTGGGTAAATTAGAGCTTGGAGAGTCGTGAACCTAACGGAGAAGTGAAGGAACACAGAGGCTTCTTGCCGCCACCCCAGCCAAGAGCACCTCTGGGGCCTCTTAGCTGCCTAGGGATGCGGGGTGAATGAGGGTTCACTAGCTAAAGCAGGTCAGCTGGGATGGGATGAGCTTATTAACCTCCCCTCCCATCCTCCATGTTTCTATCATACATCAACACAACACAATATTGTGTGTATGTGTGTGTGCAAGCTCAGTCGTGTCCAACTCTTTGCGACCCCATGGACTGTAGCCCTCGAAGATCCACTGTCCATGGGATTTTGCAGGCAAGAATACTGGGGTGGGTTTGCCATTTCTTTTTCCAGGGGATCTTCCCAACTCAGGGATTGAGCCCAAGTTTCCTGCATTGGCTGGTGGATTCTTTACCATTGAGCCACCTGGGAAACCTCTTTTAAAAATTAATTAATTTTAAAATTAAAAGTAGTTAATTGATTGATTTTTGGCTGCACTGGGTCTTCGTGCTGCACGCGGGCTTTCTCTGGTTGCAGTGAGCAGAGGCTTCTCTATGGTTGTGGCAGTCAGGCTTCTCATTGTGGTGACGTCTCTTGCTGCAGAGCTCGGGTTCTAGAGAGCCTGGGCCTCAGTAGATGTGGTACTACGCTCAGTTACCTCGAGGCATGTGGAATCTTTCTGGACCAAGGATTGAATGCATGTCCTTTGCGTTGGCAGGCAGATTCTTAACCACTCTCATTTTACACATCAGAGGACAGAGGCGGAGTTGTGAAAGGACCTGACTGGCCCATAGCCAGCAAACGACAGGGAGGAAATCTGAGCCCAGGGGGCCTTATCCTCAGGGCCTGTGCCCTGTGGATCCTCCTATACTGTTGGATCATTAGTATAAAGTGATATAAAGTGACCTGTCCCACCACTAGCTGGTAAGCCTGTGCAGCGAGGTGATGGGTCCTGGGATCCACCATGTGTGGTCTTGGAAGCCCAAGGAATTGGATAGACACTGCTGATCCCGAAAACACACAACAGGGTCCCAACCCCGCAGTCTTCCAGCACCATCCCATCCTCCACAGCTCTTGATTGTAACTGACCCGAGTCCCAGCCCACCCTCTGGATTATGACCTGTGGCATGTTCTTTACAACTGCTCACTTTCTTTATTTAAAAAATTTTTTATTAAAAATGTTTAAAAATTTAAAAACTAAGAAAAAGATTTTATAATGGGGGACGAAAGTGTGTTTGAAGTGTCAAGGATCAATGTGTCCTGCAGTTCACATTAACTCTTACAGCTAGCTGCGTTCTTCAGCGGCCCACAAGCTGAGTGATCCACCGCTAAGGGTCATAATGGAGTATAGTTGACTTACGTTAGTTACTTTACAGTAAATGTTACGTTAGTTTTATGCATACAGCAAAGTGATTCAGTTATACATATATCTATTCTTTTTCCGATTCTTTTCCCATTTGGGTTATTAATTGAATAGAGTTCCCTGTGCTATATAGTATGTCCTTTATTTTACATATAGTAGTATGTATATCCCAATCTCCTAATTTATCCCCCCTGCTCACCTTTTCCCCTTGGTAACCATAAGTTTGTTTCATAAGTCTGTGAGTCTGTTCTGTTTTGTAAATAAGTTCCTGTGTTTGGATTCCATGTATAAGTGATATCCTATGATATTTGTCTTTCTCTGTATTTCTCAGCCATAAAAAAGAATGAAATCATGCCACCTGAAGCTACATGGATGGGATCTAGAGATTATCATACTAAGTGAAGTATGTCAGCTGCTCATTTTCAAACCTGATGCTCTCTCTGACTTTGTTTTTAATTTAAAAATAAAAGAATTGAGATAAGACTGGCATAGAACATTGTATAGTTTTAGGTATACAACATACTGAATATATATGTATATTCACTCTTGTTACTGAGTCCAAGCTCATATCTGTCTCTCCACGACAGGCCATTAAACCTGGAGATGAGATGTTGGGGCAAAGAATAGCAACTTTATTCTGAAAGCCAGCAGACCAGGAAGATGGTGGACTGAGAAGATAGTGTCCCAAAGAACCATGTTCCCCGAGTTAGAATTCAAGTTTCTTTTATACTTTTATGGCCCTCGTGGCTCACACAGTAAAGAGTCTACCTGAAATGCAGGCGACCCTGGTTCAATGCCTGTGTCAGGAAGATCCCCTGGAGAAGGGAATGACAACCCACTCCAGTATTCTTGCCTGGAGAATTCCATGGACAGAAGAGCCTGGTGGGCTACAGTCCATGGGGTTGCAAAGAGTTGGGCATGACTGAGCAACAAACACTTACTTATACTAAAAGGGGAGAGAGTGTGGAATCCTTTGTTCCTGCAATGACTCGTGTGGCTCACCTGCTGGGAAGCCCACCCTTTATGTCTGCCTTCCCCACCTCCTACCAGAGTTTCCTAGGACCACGTCCCCAGTAAGCTGTTTGCTCTCCAGTCCTTCCCTCAGGCTCTGCTTCTGGAGAACCCACATGAAGACAACTGTGGTCCATAGTTTTCTTCTGATTCCAGTCTCCCGAGATCGACACCCTTTCCACCTGGACTTGGGCTGGGGGGGCATCTTCTCTCCCCCTCGTGACCCCTGAGCCAGCATTCCCACCAGCTCTTGGCAGCCAGGGCCATGGGCTCTGTCTGAACATTCTAGACCTCACCCAAGAGGCTTGTATCCAAATCCTCCTTAACTAAGCACACATGTTCTCATACAAGACAGACAGGGGGACTTCCCTGATGGTCCAGTGGTTATGACTCTGTGCTTTCACTGTCAGGGAAGATGGTTCAGTCCCTGGTTGGGGAACTAAAATCCTGCCAGCTGGGGCCAAATTAAAAAAAAAGATAGATGGGGTTGAAACGTATTAGATGATACTGGTTCGCACTGAAGGAAATTGTCAACCTACCCAGGGAAACTTGTCCTTTTGGTAAATCCCTGAGCTGGACCCAACAGCCCATCCTTAAGATGTTGACCCACTTCCTGTGGGTCTTTTCTTGCACCATCTTTTGTTTCCTTTATTTGCTTTTCATTATTTCCCCGTGCTTCACCTGTGGTCTCTCTTGTTTACTTTCCTGCCAGGCCACCTCTTATTTCCACACACGGGTTCAAGAGAGAAGGGAGACATTTTCCTCTGAATCACCTCTGCCGCTGGGAGGCAGGTGGTGGCTTTCTTCCAAGGATTTTTCTTCCTAGTCTCATAAACTTCTTTACCGTGGTGAGGGAGAGGCTATCAGAAGTCTGTTTATCTGCAGAGCTGAGAGCCGAAGAGCTACTCTTATTTATAGGATCCTGAGAGTGTCCGTGATATTGGGTAAGAAATCACACTGCAGCAAACCTGCTGACACCTGAGCGTCAAGAAATCTGTCTCTACTAGGTTAGCCCGAGGGCAGCAGAAAGTCAAGACAGGCTGGCATCAGACGCCAGTGCTGTCCCTCCCCGTTTGTGATCTGGGATAAGTGACCTCCCTGAGCCTCAGTTTCTTCATCTCTAAGATGAGAAAGACAAGACCCCATCAAAGGGCTGCTGGGAGGGTTACAGGTGAGGATGTATTTGAGGCACGCAGCCTCCAGCTCACAGCCTCCCTCCCGTCCCTGCTGCCACCCGCTGCTCCGTGCTCTGCTGGGTCTGTGAAGCTTGGCTCTTGCTCCGCTGTTACTGTCCAGTCTGGAGGACTATACTCTTCTTTTCCGGAGACCTTGACTTTGAATTTATGATGCCTTCACTGGTACTGTGCCTGCCTCTTGGGATGTAGGTGGGATGTGATCCCAGGCCAGAGAAGGTGTCAGGGATTGAGAGTGAGTTTGGCTGGGTTTAGGTGGCCTGGCTTAAGCAAGAACACTGTGCCAGGGCCTGGCTTGCCTGGAGACAAGATAGGACTGTCAGAGAAGCCGCCGAGAATCATCATTAGTTGGGCCTTCTGTCTGAACCAGATGGATGAGCTCACTGACTTCAGACTTTGATTTCCAGACGTCAGCGTTAGCCCGAGACCCACCCCAAAGCGGGAGGGGCCCTGGCTGCAAAGGGAGACCTGTTTCATCACCCCCCTCCCACCACGTCCCTCTTCGAACGAAGCTCTGTGCACAGGTTTTATGAAAGCATGACTACAGTGTGAGTCAGGTCATCCCGCCTGTAAGCCTCTGCCGACTCCAGCGATAAAGAATTCGGGCCTTATTTATAGGGCAGCCTGGAGAATCTGACAGGAGGAATTGAGCTTACTGCCAGGGTGCGAAATGAGATTTCCCAGAAAGACGTTCCCTGGGCTGAAGGGGCCTCTGGGGACAGCGGAGGAGATAGGCAAGGTGAATCAGACGGAATGATCTGGGCGGCAGCCCACCAAGGCCGGGCCTCCCTCCTCCTACAGGGGATTGGCAGCAGAGATGTCTCCAGGCCCTGGGCCTTAGCATCTTCCCACGGAGCCAGGCAAAGGTCAGAACGCTCAGATGCCCTACAAGTCCATGTAACCAAGCGTGTTCTCATTTATTCAGCATTGTCTTCAAGGGATATCTTAGCTTTGGGCACCTGGGTGTCCCTTCCTCTCCCCTTCGGTTTCTTTCCACCTCCTCCTCCTCCACACTCCTCTCATCTCCCTCTACATTTTCTTCCCTTCCTTTTCTGATGCCCCCCACCCCTCCCATGGTAGTTATCTGGGCTATGCAGGAACATTCTGGCTCTCTCCTCTGGGAGACTGACAAGACTGCCTTACCCTCCCATTTAAAATGAGGTTTGGCTGCATGACTTGCTCCAGCCAGTGAAGTGTGAGTGAACACATGTGTGTTGCTTTTGGGCAGAAGCTTCAAGAGCCAGGGCCTTGCCCGCGCCTACTTCTCTTTCCCTGGTGCGGTGACTTGTGTTCTCTGAGATGCTGGCTGCCCATTAGTGGGGTCCTGGAATGAGCATGACCCAGAGCAAAGCCTCCAGCTGACCCACGTTGGTCATGCAGGGAGAAGGAGAATGAAAATGAAACCATTAGTTGCTCAGTCGTGTCCAACTCTTTGCGACTCCATGGACGGTAGCCCACCAGGCTCCTCTGTCCATGGGATTCTCCAGGCAAGAATACTGGAGTGGGTTGCTGTGCCCTCTTCCAGGGGATCTTCCCAGCCCAGGGACTGAACCCAGTTCTCCTGCATGGCAGGCAGATTCTTTGCTATCTGAGTCACAAGGGAAGCCCCTCTTTTGCTGTTTCATGCCACGGAGACTCAGAGATTGTTTATCACCGCAGTATCCCCTAATGTCCCCTGACTAATACACTCTCCACCCCAGAACCTTGGGAGTGACTCTGTATCCACACTCCACTTTCAATACAGTGCCTACCCAGCTCCTTTCCATAATCAGAAGTGTGAGTCTGGGGTGCCACGGGGAATGAATAAGATAACAAGACATTGGCCTTGGAGAGCGGGAGAGAGAGGAAGGTTCTCTGAACTGCCCGTTTAATGAGAAAGCTGCTAGGTGTGCCTGGCTGGGCACACAGCTGCCCAGAGTTCCCGTCATCACGATGTTCCAGGGAGAAGTTGATTTCCCAAAGTGGAAAAGTTTTTCTCACTCTCTGGCAATAAATGCACCTTACCCTTCACACTGGCTGGCTCCGATCTGGGATCGACATAGTGCTCCCTGCAGCTGTGAGCTGCTTCTCTTCTGCTCCGTTTCCTTGCCAACTGGGGCTTCGGAGAAGCAATTCCTTTTCTGGTGCTGATGAATATTTTTCTAGCTCAGAGTTTAATTTCTTCCTTCTTAGTTTTGCTGGGTTGACTGACTAGCGCTTCGGGATGTTAAGCCTGATTAACCTTTTCCCCCAAATTGTACCTTTTCTTCCTGGAGATGGTGTTTTGGGGTGTTTGACTGGAACTTCTGAAGGATGGGGTGTGGGAAGAGCAGCGGACGAAGCCCTTTGAGCCCAGGTACCCCTGTCATCCCTCCGTCTGGAGAGCGGGGTGGGGAGGGGAGCTGTGGTCCAGCCCTTGTCACCGTCATGCTTGATGCTGCCCTTTGAGCCCCCCTGGAATTGTCTGATCAGCCTCAGGGCTCCGGGAGGGGGCTGTGTGTCCTCAGAGCGAGCGGGCTATTGGTGAGTGGACCACAAGCTAAGAGCAAGGCTGACGAAATGTGGCACGTGTGCATGCACGTGTGCATGCACGTGTGCAAGTGTGTGTGTGTTTTAGTGGGTCAGAGCACTCCCCCTACTGCAAGGGGAGGAAGGAGTGGATGATGAAGCATGCAGAGTTGGCAGGTGGGGCTGACATTGGTGGTGTGACTCGTGTTTCGAGTCTGCTTCTAACAGCTGGCATTTGGGGGTCTGTCTCACTGATCCCTGAACAAGGGAGGGAACAGCCTCACCAAGCTTCACTGTAGCAGGGCTGTGGGTGTCTGTGGGGTTGAGGATGGCAATTTACACCCTCCCTCCATCCCTGCCGTCCCTCCTACCCCTCCTGGTGGAAGGAGTCAACTGGCAAGGGTGTGCATCCCATGTGGGGTCCTCTCCTGAGCACCCTGATATTCCTCATGTGGCCTGTGGACCCACAGCATTGGCTTGTTAGAAATGTAGAACCTCCGGCCCCCCGAGGCCCCCACCTACTTAATCAGAATCTGCACTTTGACAGGAGCCGCAGTGATGTGTGTGTACTGAGTGTGAGAGGCACTGCTGCCTGGGGGCTGGAAGTATTAATAATCCCCATGTGCAGGTGTGACTGGGGTTCTCTGGGGCAGAGAGGTTGGGCTGTCCTTTGGCTTTGTCCTAGCTTCAGCATCCATCGGGTTTGAAAGTGGCCCATGCCAGCTGAACCTGTTTTCCTAATCTCCACTCCCCCATCACCTCACTCTCCCATGGGAAGGCAGGGGGTGGGTGAGGTGGATCCTTGGGGCTGTGGTCAAGAAGGAAAGTCATAATGATGGTCTTCTTTCCACTCTGTGCAGAGAAGCCGGGTGGGCAGGAACCATCCCAGTCTCCTTCCATCTCTGGGGAGGCTCTGATCACAGGGGCTGGGGGTGCATATCTCATATGGGGTGTGCCCCATGCTTGCATGGAGAGCTGCATCCAGCACTCTTGGTCATGGAGACGTTCAGGATGGTGAAGCCAAAAAGCACAGTCAAGCAGGAGGAGCCAAAGAGCAGGGAACAGCGTCCCCCGGCCAGTGAACAAAACAGAGCGATAGCTAGGAGCACGAACTGGCTTGCCAGCCCTCTAGGAAGTTTCACAGAGGGGCAGAAGAACCTCACCTGAGGGGTTATGGGGGGCGGGAAACACTTGCTGGTGTTGGGAGGACAAAAAGACGTAACTTTTACTGCTGCTCCACTGGTCACCCACAGGGTGGCAGTGAGTATGGCCAGTTGGGATCCATTGCCCGTTGACTCTGCTACTCCATAGAGTGGACTCTGGGCCCTCTTTTGCCAAGAGAATAATGCATGAGGACTCCAGGCAGAGCTGGACAGCACCTGCCTCAGCTCCAGAAATAGACCAGCCCAGGAAGCCCAAGGACTCCTGCTTCCAGCTCAGAGCAGAGCTGCCCCCCACCCCCAGCCCCTGCACCGCTGGGTGGTACGCACACAGGGGACTGTGGGAAATCAGAAGCAGGACCAGAGGGATAGGTCGGGGAAGGTCCGTGAGAAGGGAGGAATCTCAGAGAGGTAAGCGAATGGTATCCGAGATGATGACCTTTGTCTTTGCCGGGAGCATTGTGCCCGCAAAGGGTTGGCTTAAAACAGAAGTGACGAGGATATCTCGAAGCAATGAGATGAAGTTTTCGGCTGCTAAATAGAACTATCTCAGAAGGGCAACCGTTGGATTGGAAAGTGGACACATCTGAGCTGAGACCATACAATTCACATCTGTTACCTGAGGACAGTTTAGGAAGGTGGGCGCGGCAGGTACAAGATGCTCCTGTTGGAATCCCCAGACACTCATGACTTTGTCGAGTCCGAGGCACTTTACTGGACTGATGTGATGGAGTGAAGGATTTTGAGATGAGGAGATTATTCTGGATTATCCAGATAGGCCCAGTGCAATTGTAAGAGTGCTTATTGGGGGCGGGGAGGGGCAAGCAGGAGGGTCTGAGCCAGAGGTGACACGACGATGGGAACCAGAGGGAGAGAAGATGTGATGATGGAAGCGGAGGTTGGAAGGTGTGGTTGTTGACTTGGAAGAAGGCCCTCCCAGGTAGCGATAGTGGTAAAGAATCCTCCTGCCAAGGCAGGAGACGCAAGAGTCATGGTTCAATCCCTGGGTCAGGAAAGAGGAAATGCCATTTCCTCTTGTCTGGAAAATCCTATGGACAGAGGAGCCTGGCGGGCTATAGTCCATGGAGTCTCAAAGAGTCAGACACGACCGAGTATACACGCACACACACGCACACACCCACCCAGAGGCATGAGCCAAGGACTGTGGGCTGTCTCTACAAGTTGGAAAAGACAAGGAAACAGATTCTCCCTGAGACCCATTTTGGACCCATCTCCCTCTGCTGACCCGTTTTAGACTTCTGGTCTCCAGAATTGCAGGAGAATAAACTCCTGTTGTTTTAAGCCACTAAATCATCACAGGGATAGACAGGTACTACGGGCTTTCCAGGTGGTGCTAGTCATAAAGAACCTGCTTGCCAGTTCAGGAGATGTAAGAGACATGGGTTCACTCCTTGGGTTGGGAAGATCCCCTGGAGAAGGGCATGGCAACCCATTCTAGTATTCTTGCCTGGAGAATCCCCATGGACAGAGGAAATGGGCGGGCTACCATCCACAGAGTCACAAAGAGTTCAGGCACAACTAAAGTGAATTAGCACGCATGCATACAGGCAGGTACTTCAGTGAGCGAGTGGGTTTGTCTCCTTGAGCGGTTGCTGAAAGATGCCTGGAGCAGCTGGGGTGGGGTGGGGAGGTCAGAGTATGGTGAGATCAGACTGGGCTTGGGATGGGAGTTCCACTGGGGACAGTGAGGACGTGGGTCTGGCTGAGCTGATGTCCAAGTGGAGGGCAGGATGGGAGAAGTCAGGGGGCTAGGAAGGCCTGAGACCAGGGTGAGGGGACTGGACTTAACCCGCATTGTCACCAGGACTGCTTCATGGAAGAGGGATATGATGAAGATGTGTTTCTGGAGAGGAAAACAAGTGAGGGGCAGGGATACAGAGCAGCGAGGTCATTGCAGGACAGCCGGACAGAAAGTGGGAAGTCTGCAGCAGGGAGGAATGCTCAGAACCCGAGCTTGAGGGCTGATAAGTTCAAACCTGAGTTTCACTCTCACTGCTGTATGACCTCGCGCAAGGTTTTAATGTCTCTGAGCTTCAATTTCTTCAAGCTGTGAAAAGGAAGCGACTTAGCAGCAGCAGCAGCAAACAAGGTTATCTTGGGGACGAAATGGAATACAGAAACAAGGCATCTGGCACTATATGCCCTTCCATGCTATGAAAATTGATCTTGCCCACTGAGACCTTTGGACTGTGAAGAAAGCTGAGTGCCGAAGAATTGATGCTTTTGAACTGTGGTGTTGGAGAAGACTCTTGAGAGTCCCTTGGACTGCAAGGAGCTCCAACCAGTCCATTCTGAAGGAGATCAGCCCTGGGTGTTCATTGGAAGGACTGATGCTGAAGCTGAAACTCCAATACTTTGGCCACCTCATGTGAAAAGTTGACTCATTGGAAAAGACTCTGATGCTGGGAGGGATTGGGGGCAGGAGGAGAAGGGGATGACAGAGGATGAGATGGATGGGTGGCATCACCGACTCGATGGACGTGAGTCTGAGTGAACTCTGGGAGTTGGTGATGGACTGGCAGGCCTGGCGTGCTGCGATTCATGGGGTTGCAAAGAGTTGGACACAACTGAGCGACTGAACTGAGCTGAGACCTTGGGCTTCCCTGGTGGCTAAGACGGTAAAGAATCGGTGTGCAATGCAGGAGACCGGGTTTGATCCCTGGGTCAGAAAAATCTGCTGAAGAAGGGAATGGCTACCCACTCCAGTATTCTTGCCTGGGGAGTTCCATGGACAGAGGAGCCTGGCAGGCTACTGTCCATAGCATTGCCAAAGGTCGGATATGACTGAGTGACTAACACTTTTCTGAGACCTTGGATTTCCTATGTAGGTTGCCGGTGGAAGTGGTGTTTGTAAGACAGCCACTCTGGAGCAGTCCCTTCGTGCTCTGGACATCTGTCTGCATGTCTCAGGATCAAATCATGGTCCTACAAACTGCTGACGTGTATTTGATAGATTGCCATTTCCAAAGGTTTCTGTTGATAGTATGATGAGTAATAGTTCTGTTCCTGGAGAATGATTTTAAAAGGAAGCCAGCGTATCTGCTGCTGCATATTAAAAAGCAAGATTTCCCCCATCATAAAAATAGTTACGGCTTGTGTAGAACCTACCAAGTGACAGGCATGGTGTCAAGTGCGTTCCTCGTATCCTCTTGAATCCTTACAATAATTTACAAGGCAGGCATTTGTGGCCTCATTTTATAAATGAAAAATGAGGCTTGGTGATATAAAGTCCAAGGCCTTGGAGCAGCAAGTGTGGCTGACATCACTTAATATCCTTTTCTCTTTTGTGTTTCCCATCCTTTTTTTTTTTTTTTTTTGGTTTAAAAAACCCATTGCTTAATGTGGTTCAACTTCTTGTTCTTTAAACAATACTTATTGGTTAGCATTTTTGTTTTGAGGGAAGGAAACATTTTCTGCAACATTGTCTTCATAGGTAAAGCAATTCTTAAGATTTTTAATTGCTACCATATGTTGTTGATTCTTGATCTTATTTGCCAGGGTAGCTCACAAAAGGAAGAGGGGACAATCCACAGTTCCTGTTGAAATGCATCAATCTAATCCCATCAGATCGAGTTAAGTGTATGAATATCCTGATATGATGAGCACACACACACGTGTTGAGATTTTGTGCATGAGTTTCAGTACACACACACACATCAAGGAATGCACATACCTGTTGCAATATGCATGCGGGTCTTGATGTATATGGAGATATGCATATCATGACATGCATATATCAAGACACACAGAACACACACACCGAGACATGAATATCACGACATGGAGATGTCGGGACAACATGCTTGTTGAGACATGCATAATGCATACTGCAACATGCACACAGGTGTTGTGACTTGAAAGCACATGTCAAGGTGTACACATGCATGTCTTGACATGAAGCATATCAAGACATGCGTGGGCACTGTAATATGTGTGCCAAGGTCATAACACAAACAGGCATATTGGTGTACACAGATGTCACGACACATGGAAATATCATGACACTCACAGGTGTGACACGCTCATAGATGTCGTGGTGTCAACTGTGTGTTGAGATGTGCCCACGTATATGTTGAGATATGCCTGTGCATGTCAAAACATGCATATCAAGATAGGAACACCATTCACACATTGATATACATATATGTATGTAGATATTTATATCTGAGACCCCATGGACTGCAGCACACCAGGCTCCCCTGTCCTCCACTATCTCCCTGAGTTTTTGCAAACTCATATCCATTGAGTTGGTGATGCCATCTAACCATATCCCCCTCTGCCACCTCCTTCTCCTCTTGCCCTCAATGTTTCCCAGCATTTCAGGGTCTTTTCCAGTGAGTTGGCTCTTTGCATCAGGTGGCCAAAGTATTGGAGCTTCAGCTTCAGCATCAGTCCTTCCATTGAAAATTCAGGGTTTATTTCTTTTAGGATTGACTGGTTTGATCTCCTTGCTGTCCGTGGGACTCTCAAGAGTCTTCTCCAGCACCACAGTTCTAATTCAGAGGGTTGGCAATTTGAACTTGAGACAGCTGGGCACTACTTTTGCCGGTCTTCACTGAAATCACTTGTGAGGATGCATTCGTGTGGTGCCTTGACACTTGAGCTCGATGATCTAAGATTGTCTCACTCTTGTGCCTGGAAGGGGCACTGCCCATTGGCTTGGAAACCTTACTTCTCCCCCATGAGCCTCACATCCTCCAGGAAGCACTTCTGTAAGTGGCCACTTCAGGACTGTGTTCCCAGAGGGCAAAAGTAGAAGCCCTCTGGGAACATAGTCCTCTTGGATTGGGTTGATGGGATTAGATTTCTAGAAATCAGGGTCTTTGCAGGAATTTTCTTGGAACTCTCAGATTCCCATTCACGTCTTTGATTTGGGAAAAATTAATCCACTTAAGGATGAAAAATTGATCCTCTAATTTTTAAAACTCCACTTTGAAACGAATTGCTCCGTGTTTCTTAGCTCATCTTTGTTACTGCCAAGAGCTAGGTTGTAGCAGTTGAACAGTGTGGAGGTTAGGGGCGCCAACCCGCTGTGCAGTGGAAAATCCACAAATCCATGTATAACTTCACATCTCTCCATATCTGCAATTCTGCATTCCCAGATTCAACAGGGTGGTGTAATACCGTGGTCAAAAGGAAACAAACAAACAAAAAATCCGTGTATAAGCGGACTCATGCAGTTCAATCCTATGCTATTCACGGGTCCATGGTAAGTAAGTACAGCTTGGAGTTTTGGTGCATTGGTGATTTTATTTATTTATTTTGAAGTACTGACTGTTTTAATTATTTATTTTAATTTTTTGGTCACAGCATGTGGGATCTTAGTTCCCTGACCAAGGATTGAGCCTGTACCCCCTGCATTGGAAGCATGGAGTATTCACCACTGAAGTGTCAGGGAATTCCCCATTCATTTTAAAAGATGTTATGGAAGGGCCAACTGACCATGCTTCCCTCAGCTGGGCAGCAAGGACTCCCTTGAAGTGACCCCTGCATGCTGCTACCTCATCCCACAACCCCCTCCTACCCACCTGGTACAAAGCAACCGCTCTATTCAGCCACCTCCCTTAATGGGAGGAGAGTTTGTTTAAATATCCGCATGTTAATGGCTGTGAAATGGTTTTAAAGCACCTTTGTTAACCATTTGTGTTAACACTCTTAACCTCTGTTGAAGATTTCCCCTTGGACTGCAGCTCACGAGCGGAGTTTCATTGCCCTGGCACAAGGGAAACGATTTCTTTCTATTTAAAGGCAGCGATGATGCTTTACGAGGCTGCCCTTCACTTGCTCAGATATTAAAGGACAATAAATCAAAGTTCAGCACTGTGGATGAGCCAGAGCTCCATCAACATTGAGAGAATCCCTTGTAGATATCCTGAGGAATTGCCCTTGACCCTTCCCCCGTTTGTACTCAGGAGCCCTAAGGGAATTTGAAATGCGACGGAGAGAGGCTGAGAGATGCAGGCGGGAGGAAGCAAGGTTTGTGATTTTGGTTTCCCTGATCCAGGGGAACCCATGGCCACTGGAGCCAACAGGACAGGCCGGCTGGCTGGGTGCTCAACTCTCAGGGGTGGGGTGGGCTGGAACCTACGATTTCACATCCCGCATCTTAGCATCGCTTTTCTCAGACCAGGTATCCTGGAGGCTGAGAATGTTCTATACCTCCAAGAATGAAAACCCCATGAGGGAAATCAACGGTCCTCTTGTGGGACCAAGAGGAGGAGAGGGAATAGAGGCACTTTGTGAACAGTTGCTTTCATTTATGAGCTGGAATGGAAACGCCACTCAGAGACAACACAGCCGGCATATCGGTCAGCCCAGCCACCACAACGAAACACTGCAGACCTGGCGGCTTAAACAACTGATGTTTATGTTCTCCGCTTCTGGAGGCTGGACGTCTGAGATTAAGGTGTTGGCGAAGTTGGTTTCTCCTGAGGCTGACTGAGCTCCTTGGTTGCAGATGGCCACATTCTAGCTGTGTTCCCCATGTGATCTTTATGTGTCTGTTTTTCAGATTTCCTCTTCTTATAAGGACACCAGTCATATTGGATTGGGGCTCACCCTAATGATCTCATTTTATTATAGTTATTTATAGTAACTTAATTGGGCTTCCCTGGTGGCTCGGATGGTAAAGAATCTGCCTTCAATGCGGGAGACCCAAGTTCGATCCCTGGGTTGGGAAGGTCCCCTGGAGAAGGGAATGGCTACCCACTTTAGTATTCTTGCCTGGAGAATCCCGTGAACAGAGGAGCCTGGCAGACTACAGTAACTTAATTACCTCTTTAAAGACCCTATCTCCCAATGCAGTCATATTCTGGGCAACTGGGGTTTAGCCCTCTAACATGTACACTTTTTTGGGGTGGGGGAATACTCTCCAGCCCATTACAGCCAGGTTGGAAAAGAGAACACAAGAGGAAATGATGAGACCCTGACCATTTCCTGGAAGCTCCATTTCTTGACTTGGCAGGGTGTGGACCAGGATCTGACCTCACGCTTGGTGGCCATGGGACCCCTGGTCTTCTTGGTGCCTCCCCAGGAGGGCAGGCGGCCTCCATGGGGACTCACAGCTTTGTCCTCGCTGACCCTGTTTTGACTGGGCCCCTTTGCTTGGCCCCTTGAAGCAGGTAGTGTGATAAGGGCTGGGTCTGCATAGGCTGAGGGGGGTCCTTGATGCCAGGTCACATGCCAGGGGCACAGGGAGATGTGCCAGCCTCCCGGGGCCCGTGGGCTGGCAGGGGAAGGAGCACACCCTCAAAGCAAGAGACCGCGGGAAGCCTTCCCCGTGTGCTGTCAGTGCCAGACCTCAGAGAAAGGAGAGGGCGGTGGGGCAAACGTTCCTGGAGGGAGCCTGACCTGGTCTTTTTTTTTTTTCAAATGTTAACAGAGTTTACATCACTTTGCCAACAAAGGTCTGCTAGTCAAAGCTATGGTTTTTCCAGTAGTCATGTATGGATGTGAGAATTGGACTGTGAAGAAAGCTGAGCACCGAAGAATTGATGCTTTTGAACTGTGGTGTTGGAGAAGACTCTTGAGAGGCCCTTAAACTGCAAGGAGATCCAACCAGTCCATTCTAAAGGAAATCAGTCCTGAATATTCATTGGAAGGACTGATGCTGAAGCGGAAACTCCATCTGAGGCGAAGAATGGACTCATTGGAAAAGACCCTGATGCTGGGAAAGATTGAGGGCAGGAGGAGAAGGGGATGACAGAGGATGAGATGGTTGGATGACATCACTGACTCAATGGACATGAGTTTGCATAAGCTCTGGGAGTTGGCGATAGACAGGGAGGCCTGGCATGCTGCAGTCCATGGGGTCGCAAAGAGTCGGACACGACTGAGTGACTGAACTGAACTGAACAGAGTTTATTTTATTTATAATTTTATTTATTTTTGGCTGTGCTGGGCTTTTGTCTAGTTGTGGTGAGCAGGAGTTCCCCTGTAGTTGTGGCGCTAGGGCTTCTCACTGCAGAAGCTTCTCTTGTGGAGCACCGCTCTAGGGCACGCAGGCTTCAGTAGCTGTGGCTTGAGGGCTCGGTAGTTATGGTCCCCTGGCTCCAGAGCATGGGCTCAGTAGCTGTGGCGCACAGGCTTTGTGGCCCCGAGGCATGTGGGATCTTCCTGGACCAGGGATTGAACCGGTGTCTCCTGCATTGGCTGGTGGATTCTTTACTGCTGAGCCACCAGGGGAGTCCTGGCCATGTCATTTTAGAAATGAGAAATGGTGATGATGGAGTGTCTAAAGCCAGTTTTGCTGGATTCCGTGACCTGCATTCTTCTCAATACATCACCCAGCCTCCCAGGGACCATGTGTTTATTCAACAGTGGTGTCACATGGTGAATGCTAAAACTACAGCACCCTCCCATTGCCTGGGAGCTATTTGATTATCTCTCTCTCTCCCCCACTGCTGTGTGAGCCTTTCTCGAATGGGACCTGGATTCCCAGCGGTACCTGTAGCCTGACACAGTGCCTGGATGCGGGAGGTGCTGGGTGAATGTCTGCTGAAGAAAGGAAGACAAAAAGGAACGGCTTGAAGAAGCTGTGATGGTTGGAAACTGGAGATGTTTGGCAGCGATCAGAGGAAGGAGGGCAATAACGCTTCCTGGGGTGTTCCCACTTCAAGTCATTTCTTCCTGCACTTTCCACAGCATCCTTTGAAGCCCAGCCAGTGCTCTCCTGCTGCACACAGCCGTCCCATCCGGAAGGTTCATTGCATGCAGATCTGAGCGGGAGCTGATTCAGTGCAAACGCCTCTGCTGCTGGACACCCACAGCCAGCTGCCCACGGACATTGGCAGCTGTTTCAGTTTTCTCTGCCAGCGGGAGCTTTGGTGTGCTTTTTCTCCCTGCACGTCTGCGGCAATGAGCAGTGTAATGAAAGCCAGGGAGACACGGCCAGGAGGAAGTTGTGTCATCAAAATCCATGGCTTTACTCAGGGCTCTCAGGAGTAAGGGGGAGCAGATCATTGGGGATTTAGTCCAAGAAAGCCAGCTTGAAATGCTTCTAAAAGCTGCCTGCGGCCAAGAGGGCTTGGCATGACCCCTTCGTGAGCCCACTGAGTGATTTGTTGTCAAGTCAGAATTTCATAGCTGTGAGGGGCTCGGCATGCGTGCGTGCTCAGTCATGGCCAGCTCTTTGGGACCCCACGGACTGTAGCCCGCAAGGCTCCTCTGTTCTTGCTGGATTCCATGACCTGGGATTTCCCAGGCAAGAGTGCTGGAGTGGATTGCCATTTCCTCCTCAAGGGGATCTTCCCAATCCAGGGATCGAACCTGTATCTCTTATGGCTCTTATATTGGCAGGCGGATTCTTTACCACTGAGCCACCTGGGAAGGGAGGGGCAATAGAGGTCATCTCAATGGAACACTTTTCTTGTTGTAGATAGGAAACAGATCTAGGAAGGAGGAGAAACTGATTTAAATAAAATTGATCCAGTGATCTGTGAGAATTAGAGAAATGTATGCCCTCCAGGCATATAGCCCCAAGTCAGGGGGCAAAGGTTGAAGAGCAGACTGCAGGCTGCCTCTCAGCCCCTACCTGTCCACTGGGATAGGTGACTTTGTGCAGTACACAACCCGCACGACTGCACATGGTGACCTTGACATCAAAGTCACACAGTCACTTGTCACTTAATGATGAAGGTAAAATCAGAGCCTACTACCTACTGCTCTGTAGACAGTTGAGTTTGAAAGGCAATCTTTACACTCACTGTTTATGTGTGTTTTGGGGTCTGTGTTTAACTAAGCAAGGAGCAGCCTTGGGTCTGGTTTCTGAAGCCAGACTAACTGGGTTCTCGTCCCAGTCTTGCGCCTTCTCACCTGTGTGGACTCGGTGAGGTGTCTCCACCTTCTCATCTGTAAAATGGAATGAAGAATAGTCTCTACCTTGTGACTTACTTGGGAAAATTCAGTGAGTTCTGATGTATAGAATGTATAGAAAAGTACACAGTGAGTCCTGCGTAAATGTTGTAATTGTTATTCTGCTGCTGCTGCTGCTGCTAAGTCGCTTCAGTCGTGTCTGACTTTGTGTGACCCCATAGACGGCAGCCCACCAGGCTCCCGCATCCCTGGGATTCTCCAGGCAAGAACACTGGAGTGGGTTGCCATTTCCTTCTCCAATGCATGAAAGTGAAAAGTAAAAGTGAAGTTGCTCAGTCGGGTCCGACTCCCAGCGACCCCATGGACTGCAGCCCACCAGGCTCCTCCGTCCATTGTTATTCTACTCCTGGGCATAATAGCAACATATTTGGATGGAGCTCTTGACACCCATGTCTCTAAAGTCCCTGGATTTCTTAACGACTTTGTGGGAGAGATACAGACTTCCAGCTTTCATTTGGTGGACCTGAGCTCACAGAGGCTCATGGAGTCAGTTGCCCCCGATCCTACCCTCACAGGGGAGCTGAGCTGGAATCTTATGCTCCAGAACTTGCCCTATAATTTCCTGATCAATTCAAGTATTTATAAAAAAAGGAGTACATCAAGGCTGTATATTGTCACCCTGCTTATTTAACTTATATGCAGAGTACATCATGAGAAACACTGGACTGGAAGAAACACAGGCTGGAATCAAGATTGCCGGGAGAAATATCAACAACCTCAGATATGCAGATGACACCACCCTTATGGCAGAAAGTGAAGAGGAACTAAAAAGCCTCTTGATGAAAGTGAAAGTGGAGAGTGAAAAAGTTGGCTTAAAGCTCAACATTCAGAAAACGAAGATCATGGCATTCGGTCCCACCACTTCATGGGAAATAGATGGGGAAACAGTGGAAACAGTGTCAGACTTTATTTTTCTGGGCTCCAAAATCACTGCAGATGGTGACTGCAGCCATGAAATTAAAAGACGCTTACTCCTTGAAAGGAAGGTTATGACCAACCTGGATAGCATATTCAAAAGCAGAGACATTACTTTGCCAACAAAGGTCCATCTAGTCAAGGCTATGGTTTTTCCTGTGGTCATGTATGGATGTGAGAGTTGGACTGTGAAGAAGGCTGAGAGCCGAAGAATTGATGCTTTTGAACTGTGGTGTTGGAGAAGACTCTTGAGAGTCCCTTAGACTGCAAGGAGATCCAAGCAGTCCATTCTGAAGGAGATCAGCCCTGGGATTTCTTTGGAAGGAATGATGTTAAAGCTGAAACTCCAGTACTTTGGCCACCTCATGCGAAGAGTTGACTCATTGGAAAAGACTGTGATGCTGGGAGGGATTGGGGGCAGGAGGAGAAGGGGATGACAGAGGATGAGATGGCTGGATGGCATCACTGACTCGATGGACGTGAGTCTGAGTGAACTCCGGGAGTTGGTGATGGACAGGGAGGCCTGGTGTGCTGTGATTCATGGGGTTGCAGAGTCGGACACGACTGAATGACTGAACTGAACTGAACTTGGGCCTCTCAGCAGACTGGTAGCATCTTTTGTAGGTGCTGAAGTTTTTACATGTTGCAGATCTTCCCAAGTGACACTTGGAACAAATGTCAAAGTTTTCAACATTTACAGAAAAGTGGGCAAGGCTGGCAGAAGTCACTTTCTCAACCGTAAACCCTGGGGTACGAGACTCATGCCTGGCAAAGCTGCATTAGTGGGGCTTTCTCTTCCGGGCTCTCTTGCTACTTCCTGGGTGCCTCTCCCCAACCCTCAGGTCTTGGTTCTCCCTGGCCCTCTGACCCACCATGTGCTCCCCACTCTCCATTGGGCTCCATCTGTAACTTATGCTTTCATCCTCTGGACAGGCTGGTCTTTCACAGAGCAAATGTTTTTAATTTCGATGAGGTCTCATTTATCAAAATTTTTTTTTTTTTATGGATTGTGCTTTTATGTCATGTCCAAAAACTCTTCACCAAGCCCTAGGTCCCAAAGATCTTCTCCTATGTTTTCTCCTAAAAGTTTGAGAACTTGCTGTTTTGCATTCAAGTCTGTGATCTGAGTTATTTTTTATTTCCGCTTTGAGGCTTAGGTTGAGTTTTATGTGTTCGCCTATAGGCATCCAGTTTGTCTGGCACCATTGATTGAAAAGATTATCTTCCTCCCATTGAAGTACTTTCACTCCTTCGTAAAAAGTCAGTTGGCCGTAGTTCTGTGGGTCTCTCTATGGATCCTCTCTGCTGTTTCGTTGATCTGTGTGTCTGTCCCTCCTCCAGTGTCCCACAGTCTTGAATGCTGTAGGTATAGAGAAAGTCAGTCTGCCAAGACTGATTCCTTCCATTTTGTTTTTCCAGGCTACAGTTCTTGGGTTTGCAAACAGTCGGACACAACTGAGCACACACACACACACCCCCACACACCCCACTTCGCGTGGATAACCTTATCCCTGGTTGGAAACTGAGGCGACCAAGGCAGAGGGAAGGGTTGACTTGCTTAAGGTCACATCACTGGTTAGAGAACAGACTGATGTTTTAAGCGCAGGTCTCCCAGACTCGCTTTACACTGCAGTGCTTTGGCCACTGGCTCCCCCAGCCCCCTACCCTTTTCTCCTGTCGCCTGCCTGTCTGAAAGACGTTTGTCCTGTTCTGTCAAATCAGGCCCTCTGCTCTCCAGAAACAAGCAATTGTCAGGAAGACAGCTTTCCTTTGAGGGTCATAACTACACAGCAAGAAGAAAAGCGGCCCCTCAAGAATATATTTTGTTCACAGGAACCTTTTCTTCTTATGGATTCTGCTGTTAACACTTCGAGCGAGTTTTCCTCTGGCGGGGCATTTGTCATGGAACAGATCTTCCTTGGAATAGATCTTCTTTCAGAGTGCTGTCAGGCAGCCTGGGAGGATGCCTGCCACTCCTCAGGCTTCTGTCTTCCTGAGCCTGGCTCTCCTCATCGGTCTGGGGTCCCACACCCTCTTTCCACAGAGTTACTAGTCTGCGGATTAAATGTAGGACTGCTGTGAATGGTGCAGAAAATAAGGCAGGGGACTTGTCTTCAGCTTGGGATGGACGAGTGGGCCTGAGGCTCTCCCTCTCAGATCACCCCTGGCTTTGGCTGCATCTTCTTTCCACACCCATCTTTCTGTTTCCTGGGACTTAGGAAAGGTGGGGCCAGAGGGGGCGGGGCTGGAGGAGAGAAGCAGAGGGACGAGGGGGAGGGATGGAGCTTTGGATGCTTTCAACTACGAGCTCTCTTCTCCTTAGTCCTCCTTTGGACCGGTCCCCCATCCCCAAGTTCCTCACCTGCTCCCCATTCACGTCACTCTGCTCCGAGATCACTCACTGAAACCAACCGGGTGTCCTGCTGTTCAGTCCAGTTCTGACACCGACTACCTGGATTTAGCACAGGCCCCACCACTTAAGAGCTCAGTCTGAGAGGCTAGCCCCCTTGACTTCAGACATCGGCTGCAAGTCTCGGGTATCCTCAAGCCGTTCATCCTGCTAGGGCTTGGTGACTACAATTCTTGGGTTCCCACACCCCCTCTCAGGTTTGAGAATTTGCCAGAACAACCCTCAGAACCGAGGAAAGCACTATAGTTATTTTTAAAATTTATTCGTGATTGGAGGATAATTGCGTCACAATGTTGTGTTGGGTTCTGCCGTACAACAGCGTGAATCAACCACAAATATGCATATGTCCCCTCCCTCTTGAACTTCCCTCCCCCCACCCCACCCCGTAGGTCATCACAAAGCACCAGGCTGAGAGTACTCTTGCCTGGAAAATCCCATGGACAGAGGAGCCTGGCAGGCTGCAGTCCATGAGGTCCATGCAGTCCATGAGGTCGCTAAGAGTCAGACACGACTGAGCGTCTTCACTTTCACTTTTCACTTTCATGCATTGGAGAAGGAAATGGCAACCCACTCCAGTGTTCTTGCCTGGAGAATCCCAGGGATGGAGGAGCTTGGTGGGCTGCCGTCTATGGGGTTGCACAGAGTCGGTCACGACTGAAGTGACTTAGCCGCAGCAGCAGCAGCAGCAGCAGCAGCAGAGCTCTCTGTGCTATACAGCAACCCCCCACTAGCTATCTATTTTACATATGGCAGTGTGTATATGTGTCAACGCCACTCTCCCAGTCTGTCCCACTCTCTTCTTCTCTTGCTGGGTCCACAAGTCCATTCTGTATGTCCCTGTCTCTATTCCTGCCCTGCAAATAGATTTATCAGTACCATTTTTCTAGATATCAGTACCATTTTCCTAGATTCCGTATATAGGTGTTAATATATGATATTTGTTTTTGTCTTTTTGATTCACTTCACTCTGTATAACAGGCGCTAGGTTCATCCACCGCAGTTCAACTGACTCAAATTCACTCCTTTTAATGGCTGAGTGATATTCCACTTCTTTATCCATTCATCTGTCTTTATCCATTCATCTGTCAGTGGACATCTAAGTTGCCTCCATGTCCTGGCTCTTGTAGACAGGGAAAGCCCTATACTTGTGATGGCAGTTTTATTAGGAAGAATCCAGCTCAGAAACAGCCATGTGGAAGAGGTGCAGAGGGCCAGGGATGGGAGGGGCCCAGAACTTCTGAGCCTTCTCCCACGGTGCTGCCTCCACAGCCTGGGATCTACACACCAATCTGGAAGCTCTCTCAGCCTCATTGTTTCTGAGTTTTAATCTGAATTTTCATCACTAGGCATAATTGCCACATAATGGAACTCAATCTCCAGCCCTTCTCACCTCCCTAGAAGTCAGGGGTGGGGCTGGAAGTTCCAACCCTCTAATTGAATTGCTTTTCTGGAGCTCAACCCCCAGTCCTGAAGCTACCCGAGGGACTCAGCCATGGGCCAAAGGGGACACGCTGATCATTCAGGAAATTTCAAGAGTTTTGAAGGCTCCTCAGCGAGGAGCTGAGAACAAAGATCACAGATGTTTTTTTATTAAGCCACAGTTGACAGAGCTCATTCTTCCTTTCATCCTGGTGGTTTGGGTTCAGGCTTGATTGTCCCCACCAGAAATCACACTGCCACCATCGTCAGCACCACAGCCACCACTGGAGACTCGCTTCATGCCATTGTTTCCGTGTGAAGTTTTCCAGACCCTATGCCATGTAGTTCCTGAAATGACCTCATGAGATGAGAATTACACTGATTTTGTAGTTGCAGAAGCTGACTTATAGTTTAGTGACTCTCCCAAGGGCATACAGCCAGTGAAAGGTGGAGCTGGGCCAAGCCATTTTGAGTCCAAAGGCTTAATTCTTTATCTCTGTAGATCCTGCTTCCTATGTTTTTCCTTTCAAGGGTCACTGCAGACCTTTAAAAGGACACTTTAAATGAGTTTTCCCGGATTCACATCCCTAATCCTACAGAGATGGCTGAGCCATGGATAAGAGAGGATAGGAGATGCCCTAGAATGTCTGTTCAAGCAGGGGACAGAGTGTTTCTGGCTCTTCTAGCTGTTTTGGTGGATGAGGAAGCCCTTGTCTAGGGCCTGCCTACAGTCCTGAGTGAGTTATGGTTTTGGGGCCCCTGCTTCTGGGGACTCAGACTGATTTCTCTCAGGATCTGGGGGGCAGCCATGAGGTCTTTGGTTAACAGGTCTGGGTTAACAGCTGGGCAGGGTCAGACCCACATCTCTTACCATCCTTGGGGATAGCATGGGTCTCATGATGTGGTTTGGGTAACCCCCTCTCCAAGCCCAAATATCTCACATACCACTCCCTTGAGGCCTCAAACTCCTTTCATCTGGGGACGAGTTGTTTTATTCCCTAGGAGGTTAGGTGAAAAAAGGCAGGAGACCGGGTCATACTCAAGGGCAGTTGTCCAGAAGCAGACGTTTTATTCATTCCGTCATTTATTTGTTCACTCACAAACTCACCCATCCATCCACCCATGCATCCATTCATTCATTTCTCAAGCCATCATCCATCCACCCACCCATCCATCCATCCATCTATCCGTCGTCCATCCATCCACCCAGCCAGTCATCCTGCTAGGATTTATTGTGCTCCTTGTGTGCAGCAGGCCCCGTGTCTGTAGTGACATGAAGGAGGAGCAGAAGGGTCCCTGCTCTCTCAGAGATCAAAACTCAGGAGGGCAGGTAAGACCTAATCCATTCTAGGGCAGGTCCCTGCCGTGCAGTTTCACACTTGGGACCTCTGAGTCCTGCCGTGAGGGGCTGCTGCTCCACGTGTTTCACTGCCACCACTGAACCACCAGGGAAGTCCCCTCTCTCCCTCTTATAAAAACTGGGATTACAGTAGGCCAGCAGATGGTCCAGAATCATCCCCCACTGCAAGATCCTTAACTTAATCACATCTGCAAACTTCCCTTTGCCCCATAAGATGACATATTCATAGGCTGTGGGGATTCAGATGGGGACGTCTTTGTAGGACTGTTATTCTGTCTTCCATACATGGAATGGCTCAAAGTGAGGGTTTAGAGAGCCTGGGGAAAGTTCAAGGAACTGCTGTAGGACAAACAATTAGGGCATTAGTGGTGCAGGGATGGCAAGTAAATGTTCTTCTGTGGGTCTGTTCCAGCAGTTGGCCGTGGTTTCCTGAGCCCTGGGTTGGTGAGTCTGAACTTAATGGGAAAGAGTCTCAAGTTGATTAGCAATGTCTGCCATGGACTTGGAAACAGGAGGCGGCAGTATGCCTGCTGGCTATTTGCCCTCCTGACTATATTTCAAACCCTTCAATTTCCACATCAAGACAAACAGGCTTGGAAAGGGTCAGTGCTCATCTGAGGTGTCCCAGCTAGAGGCAAAGCTCGGCCTAGAAGTCTGGCCTCCTGATCCACTTTTAAGAGCAGCCAGTTGAAGCACTGGCTTATAACATAATCTTCAAGGCAATGAATTGAGTCAAGTGGTGCCCAGATGGCTGGGAAGAGGGTGGAAGGGCTCTGGATAGAGGGTGAGATGGTGACACCGAGCTTGCCTGGGAATATAGCAAGGGGACTGTCACCAAAGTGAGTGAACACGGACTAAGATTGGAATGAAAGTGACTGAAGTGAGCTAAAGGTTTGAAATCCAGGGGGCCATCTGCAGCTGTACGATAAAGCATGTGGAAGGTCAGAGAAGATAGTGTCTGAGCTGGAGACTAAAGTTCAAGTTCCAGGTACTGGAAGTCAAGCTCAGGAGTGGAATCTGGGAAGAACCTTAAGATGGAGAGGGGTAAGACTAGTTCTCTGGCCAAAAGACTTTTGTCTTGCTTGATTTCTGTAATCGATTGGTAGTGGCAACCTGGAGCACTGAGGAATGTGATTCTAAGGCTATATCTTAGTTTAGAGATAAAAAGTTCATGATTGATTAGTGATGCCTGGCATGGGTACCAAAATGGATAAGGTGATACATATGCCAGATATTTTCCATTCCTACATAACACTTTATTTTCCAGATGAAGCCAGGTCATCAAGAGCCTTGAAGGCAGACTAGAAAGGAAAGAGAGTCACAGAGGGCTAAATACTCCTCTAATAGCTGAAAAGACCCTGATTCTGGGAAAGATTGAGGGCAGGAGGAGAAGGGGATGACAGAGAATGAGATGGTTGGATGGCATCACCGACTCAATGGACATGGGTTTGGGTGAACTCTGGGAGTTGGTGAAGGACAAGGAGGCCTGGCGTGCTTCGGTTCATGGAGTTGCAGAGTTGGACACAACTGAGCGACTGCACTGAACTGAACGGAACAGCTGAAAGAAGGTGGACCATCTGGTCCTATAGCAGCCTAGAGGGGTGGAGAAGACTAAGCTGTTTGTAACAACTCAGAGTCAACATTCACTCTCTAATGGAGAGGCGTCCTCTTTACCACAAAGTGATCGGCCCAGAGATATTGACTCTCACATAATGAATGTTTGTTGAATAAATGCATGAATACATTTATTCCCTGCCAACTCAGCTCTGTATTTCATGGGCACAGATGTATAATCTTGAACCTGCACTTCTAGGGAGGGTGGAATCCTAAGGGCAGATCAGTATTCTTGTTAAGAATCATGAGAAAAATTAGAAAAAATACAAAAGCTTCTGTTTAAAGGCAAAAGCACTGTGGAAGCAACGAGGACCAGAGTGGGGACTTCCCTGGTGGTCCTGTGGCCAAGACTCCACACTCCCAATGCAGGGGGCCCGGGTTCAATCCGTGGTCAGGGAACTAGATCCCATATGCCGAAACTAAGAGTTCGAATGCTGCCATGAAGATCAAAAGATACCATGTGGTGAGTTCTTACGCTGTAAATAAAGATCCTGCACGCCACAACAAAGCTCAGAGATCCCTTGTGCGGCAATTAAGACCCAATACAGCCAAATAAAAACAAACAAATAAAGTAAATATTAAAGCAAAACAAAACACCCAAGGACCAGAGGGGCTAAGAATTTGGAGTGGGGAGTGGCAGGGAGGTGAGCTAAGGACCCGCAGCTGTTATTTCCCTGAGAACATTTGCCAATTTGGGGTTCAGGCAAGAAGCTGATAATTCCAGGCTTTGCTGCTGGGGGCAGAGAAACCAAGAGGTCCATCACCTCTGTTTACAAAGCCCATTTCCTCTCAAGTCAGATGGGAAAAGAGTGGGCCTGGTGGCAGGGTGGGGGTGGGGGGGGTGGGGGGGATGGGTAGGGAGGCTCAAGAGGGAGAGGATTTATGTATACTTATAGCTGATTCATGCTGTTGTATGGAAGAAAACACAGCATTGTAAAGCAATTATCCTCCAATTAAAAAAAAAAGAGTGGGCCTGGGGATTTTGCTCAGTGACCAGCACATAAGTGGACCTTCAACCAGTGCTGAAACGGGGAACACTGGAGCTTGACCCGTCCTCTCTGGCCTCCCGTTTCTTTTACATTTCACTTGGCTTCAAACTTTGGAGTTTTTCCGGAAAAAGTGCCACGTGTTTTGCTTTTCTTTCCTTT
This sequence comes from Bos taurus, assembly GCF_002263795.3. Classification (NCBI taxonomy): domain Eukaryota; kingdom Metazoa; phylum Chordata; class Mammalia; order Artiodactyla; family Bovidae; genus Bos; species Bos taurus. The sequence goes on along the minus strand of NC_037352.1, from coordinate 32,492,051 downwards.
CCTTTTTTTTTTTTTTTAACTTAAGATGAATTAAAGATTCATGTTGTTTAGAGGAGTATTTTGAGAGAATTTCACAACATCCCCAGGAGATAATTGGTGTCTCCCCAGGGAATCACCAGGCGCAGGCTGGGAATGATGGTGTAAATCACTTGAGTGCCAACAGCAGTTTTAATTAAGTTTTTCCAGAATCAGATGCTTATTTCACTGAGAAGTGCTGGGCCTTGTTGACAAGTGACACATAACATTTCATTCTCCAGGGATTTTTTTTATCATCAGAAAATGTCCTGGTGGAGACCTGGTCTCCACATTAATTAACCAACCAGTCAATCAGGGGCTGGTTCTGGGCCCGTGGGGGATACAGAGAGGGCAACAGTCGGCCTGAGCTTCCAGGAGGGGCAGGAAGCAAGAAGCCTCCTGTGTACTGAGGCCTAGGTCCTTGTACGAGTCTCCTCATCTGGGAGGGAGGTACCAGTATCCCCATTTGGCAGAGGGGAAGACCAAGGCTCCAGAATCCTCAGCGATTAGAGTGCTCTCACACAGCCTGTAAAAAGGCAAAGCAAGCACTGACCCTGCATCTTCTGGCTTCCTGGGGTGCGGGTGGGGAGTATATTTTCCCCGCTATCTCACTATCACCCTGGGCTCCTCAAAAGGTTTCTGATCCAGTTGGGGATATAAGAGCCCAATGCAGCAGAAACAAGCAGTTATGGCCCCTGATTATTGTTATTAGCTCTGTTTGCTCTGATTAGCTCTGATTCAGGGACCTCCTTCCCCCAGGCTCCCCTGGCCCCACAGGGAAGGGACAAGGAAGCTGCAGGTTAAATCAGAAGGAAATGAGGGCAGGGGAGATGGTATTTTGCTTCGCTCTCTCTCTTTCTCTCTTTTGTAGATGGATGGCTGGAAAGGCACAGGGCAGGGAGGCTGGAGATGTGAGTTCTAGTCCCAGGATCTTGACTGGACCCTCTCCTCATTGCACAGCTTCTGAAACAGGATACACCCCCAAGCATCCTCTTCTTGGGAAAGACTGGAGTCTGCTCTTCGAGGAACTCACTTTAACCCGTTAGTATCACCGACCCCACGGGAAATGACACTGCCCAAGCCCAGCCTCCAGACATGATCGTGACCTCTGCTTGTGTGATGTGGCCCTGACGTCTCCCTCTGTTCCTTTACCCTGTTTGCAGTTCGAATGGGGCCATCCAGGAAATGCTGGCACCTTGGCTCAGAGTCTTTGATGCTGGTTGGGCATTTGGAGTGCTTGGGGCGTGGCTTAAAAATCACAGATGCACGTGTCCCCTGAGTCTGGGGCTGAGTTTCGTGGCCCACTGTGCTCTGTTCTCTCCCTCCCGGAGAGTAGTACGTGGACTGTGGTGTCTGAACAGTCAGGAGATGGAGCGTCCTTGGGGCTTCCTCTCTCTTACATCAGCCCCAAACCAGGGTCCCTCACTGGGCACCCTGTCAGGGAGAAAGTGCCCAGGGCCACAGGGAAAGGATGGGGGGCCCTTTGAACAAACTACTTGCTCGAGGGCCCACCCCCGTGTTTCCTCTGGGAGAACGGCTCCTCTCCCTTTCCCCTTGGGTTTTGGTAGGGTCACAGATGTGTCATTGCCACCTCCATCAAGGCCCACCTAAACAGCAGTGGTGAACTTGTGACCCAAGCCTATGCTATGCTGTGCTCAGTCGCTCAGTCGCTCAGTCGTGTCCGACTCTTTGCGAGCCCATGGACTCTACCTTGCCACTCTGTCCATGGGGATCCTCCAGGCAAGAATACTGGAGTGGGTTGCCATGCCCTCCTCCAGGAGATCTTCCCAACCCAGGGATTGTACCCAGGTCTCCCGCATTGCAGGCAGATTCTCTACCATCTGACCACCAACCAAACCCAAGAATACTGGAGTGGGTAGCCTATCCCTGCTCCAGGGAAACTTCCCAACCCACGCATAGAACAGGTATCTCCTGCATTGCAGGCAGATTCTTTACCAAATGAGCAACCAGGGAGGCCTAATCATAATATCCCATCTGTTCTTAGTAGTGACTGGCCCAGGAGACGGGTCCCCAAGAAGAACCAGTCAGAATCCCTCTCTCGGACAGAGCCAGACCACAGCTGTGTGTGTGTGTGGGTTTTCTTTTTGTTTGGCAATTGTCTTGGTGGGCTGAATGGGAAAGGTTAGTCTACATAGTAGGAGAGAAAGCAGGCAACTGCCCACAGGCATACAGACCTGAAAAATAAACAGATAATAGGAAGACGATAGGTAGATGATGGAATTCCGGCTCCATTATTTGAGCCCCTGATTCTTCCATCCATGAAGCCAGGGGCTGCCGCTCATGCTCTGGCCGTCTGCCCTGTAAAGTGACGTGGCCTTTGGCTTCTGTCACCTGCCACAGGAAGAGCCCTCCACTCACCCCAGCCCACCCACCGTCCTTACTGCCCTGGACCTCGGCCTCCTGACAATAAGGGGTTTCTGGGTGTTTTCTGCTGGCCCTTCCCGCAAAGACCGTCATGTCTTTCAACTGCTTACGCTGAAGAATTGCAGCTCAAGCCACCAAATGTTCTTAACAAAAGTGTTGATAACATAACAGCTTTCCAAGTAAATCCAGAGCCTTCTGTTTCCAAGGGATGGTTAGTGGAGGGAGTGGGGAGGGGTGTGTGTGCTGTTGGGGGAGAGGGAGGCAAATTACTTTTGTTCACCGCAGGACCTGTTCCGGGTTTGCCCGCCTCCCCAGGTGCTCTGCTGACTGGAGACTTTTCCAGCAGGGCCGGCTTCCAGGCGGGTGACCATCAGATTCAAATCACTTCTGCTCCCCAGCTCAGCACTGAGGCCCAGGTGCCTGCTGGATTCAGAACGTGGCCGCTCCTTCCTTCAAGAAATCTCTACTTAGCACAGCCAGGGCCCGTACAGTTGTCATTAGGAGGTATAAAACCCTAATTTATATTGCTGGGAGGGTAATTTATACACTAATGTAAATTTCTTTTACTGCTGATTTTTGAGCAACTGATGTGCAATTATTTCCAGCTCCCCTTCCAGTGCAGTTCTAAAACGACGGCTGCTAATACCTTAATATTCTTTATGATTGCCAGAGATGATATTTTTCCCGGATCAAATGTATCCAGTGGGGTTTGACATAATTGGGTTAAAGATTTCTTTTTCTGAAGCTTGAAGACTTGTTAGGCTTATCTGAGCTGGGGGAGATGGTGGCAGAGGCTTTTGTTTGTGTTCTGCTAGTCTCCCCGCCTGGTCCTTTGTCCTTTACGAAACCACAGGTCTCTCCCGCATGCCCACTGTGTGCTCAGCTCAGAAGGGAGTGTGCTATAGAGGAGACGTGTGAGAAGAAAAGAAGTTATCTGCTAGCAGCCCACTGCAGGATAAACTCGCTGTGGGGAGAAGGGTTTTGGTTAGGAACACACAAGGGCATGCCTGGCTGACCTCTGTGTTATGAGTCGCTGTGCGTGAAACTTGAATGGTGGCGTTGCAGGCATCGCTGTCAGCTGGCGAACTTGACAGTATGTTTGGAGGGGCCTGGCTGTGTCCAGAGGTGGGTTTTGTCTCTAGATCAAGAGACAACAGTGTTTTCACCATGTATCTCTCTCCTTGGCCCTGCCATGAGCAGCTGACCATTGGCCAGATTGAGACCAGAGACCACAGGCTTTTTAAAAAATATATATTTATTTAATTTATTTGACTGTGCTGGGTCTTTGTTGCGGCACACAAGATTTTCAGTCTTCATGGCGGCATGTGGGGTCTTTAGTTGTGGCATGTAGAATCTAGTTCCCTGGCCAGGGATCAAACCCGGGCCCCCTGAATTGGGAGCATGGAGTATTAGCCACTGGAGCACCAGGAAAGACCTCCCTGACCACAGGCCTTTTAATGTCTGTCCCGAAGCTGTGCTCTGGCCTCTGTACTATGTTGTCCCCTTCCGGATAATTAACACCCATCCTAAGACCATGATTGGCACCAATCTTAACTACCACTGAGCAACCGTTGGGTTTTATCCTCCATTTTCCTTTCATGCCTAGTTGGGGTCTGCCGGAAAATCCTCTTGGCCTTTTAAAAACTGAGACTATTTTGAGAATGTACTTAAATCTATTGAATTGTACACTTAGAAATAGTTAAAATGGTAAATTTTACTTGATGGGCGTGGCGCAACGCATGTGCCCTCCGTCGTGCCCGACTCTTTGTGACCCTGTGGCATTAGTCCCAGGCAGGAACAATCCAAGCCAGGGGGAGGCGCAGCCATTCCTGCTGAAACAGAGCAGCACCCTAGAGTCCTTGCCCCCATGTCCTCAGCCTGCCTTTTGCCTGCGGAAAAAACTTTAGCCAAAGAGTGAGTTTAATCAGAGAAATGAGAAATGCAGAAACAAAGGAAAACAGTCAAAGGAGACCAAATGATAATACTGTGGGCATTACGCATAGTCAAGGACCTTGATTTCCTTCTCAAGGGATATAGATAATACTCTGACCATATCCTGTGAGCTGTCTCATAGATACTGAAACCCCCACCAGCTGGGAGAAGTTAACTCCACGATGATCAGATTGTGTAGACACAGGCTGCCACAATTCTGAGAATTGGCCTCAAAGAAATGGAAACAAACTGACCCAGGAACTGAAGAGTAACGGTACCTAAAACAACCAAGGTGACGTTGGTCAGACCACTGATGACCAACCTGAAGATGACTATCAGAGCTGACTACTGTTTCTGCATGTGGCCCCCTCCCTCTGCCTATAAAAACTCTTGCCCACTGCTTGTCCGGGGTTGGGGAGTTGATCTTTGGACAGGGGTCTGTCCTGTCCGGTTGCTGGCATCCAAAATAAAGCCAACTTCCCTTTCCACCAACTTGGCCTCTTTATTGGCTTTTGAATGTCAAGACCCCACCTTTCAGTAACACTGTTAGTCGCTCAGCCGTGCCCGACTCTTTGTGACCCCATGGACTGCAGCCCAGCAGACTCCTCTGTCCATGGGAGTTTCCAGGCAAGGATACTGGAGTGGGTTGCCATTTCCTTCTCCACGGGATCTTCCCAACCCAGGGATCAAACCTGGGTCTCCTGCACTGCAGGCAGATTCTTCACCAACTGAGCTACAAGGGAAGCCCTCAGTAACGCTACCCTCTTCTTTTGCGCTTACAGGTCCCAGCTTTGTTCCACGTTTAGGCAGGCAGTGATGTGTCCAGGGAACGTAAACCTGCCCCTGGCCCAGAGAACGAGCCCCGAGTTCCCTAGATCAGGCAAACATACATCTGAGAATTTGTGTTTTGAACTCAGTTTCTCTCCAGAGTCTGTGCTCTTCTATGATACTTCCTAACCAAATGACTGAATGAAGGATCTCATTTCATGCTTTCTCATCTCAGGCTTCAGGAAGGACTCTTAAGTGATGCCAAAGTAAGTTACAGATCAGATCAGATCGGTCGCTCAGTAGTGTCTGACTCTTTGCGACCCCACGAATTGTAGCACACCAGGCCTCCCTGTCCATCACCAACTCCTGGAGTTCACCCAGACTCATATCCATCGAGTCAGTGATGCCATCCAGCCATCTCATCCTCTGGCGTCCCCTTCTCCTCCTGCCCCCAATCCCTCCCAGCATCACAGTCTTTTCCAATGAGTCAACTCTTTGCATGAGGTGGCCAAAGTACTGGAGTTTCAGCTTTAGCATCATTTCCAAAGAAATCCCAGGGCTGATCTCCTTCAGAATGGACTGGTTGGGTCTCCTTGCAGTCTAAGGGACTCTCAAGAGTCTTCTCCAACACCACAGTTCAAAAGCATCAATTCTTCGGCTCTCAGCCTTCTTCACAGTCCAACTCTCACATCCATACATGACCACAGAAAAAACCATAGCCTTGACTAGATGGACCTTTGTTGGCAAAGTAATGTCTCTGCTTTTGAATATGCTGTCTAGGTTGGTCATAACTTTTCTTCCAAGTAGTAAGCATCTTTTAATTTTATGGCTGCAGTCACCATCTGCAGTGATTTTGGAGCCCAAGAAAATAAAGTCTGACACTGTTTCCACTGTTTTGCCATCTATTTCCCATGAAGTGATGGGACCGGATGCCATGATCTTCGTTTTCTGAATGTTGAGCTTTAAGCCAACTTTTTCACTCTCCACTTTCACTTTCATCAAAAGGCTTTTTAGTTCCTCTTCACTTTCTGCCATAAGGGTGGTGTCATCTGCATATCTGAGGTTATTGATATTTCTCCCGGCAATCTTGATTCCAGCTTGTGTTTCTTCCAGTCCAGCATTTCTCATGATGTACTCTGCATATAAGTTAAATAAGCAGGGTGACAATATCCGGCCTTGACATACTCCTTTTCCTATTTGGAACCAGTCTGTTGTTCCATGTCCAGTTCTAACTGTTGCTTCCTGACCTGCATACAAATTTCTCAAGAGGCAGATCAGGTGGTCTGGTATTCCCATCTCTTGAAGAATTTTCCACAGTTTATTGTGATCCACACAGTCAAAGGCTTTGGCATAGTCAATAAAGCAGAAATAGATGTTTTTCTGGAACTCTCTTGCTTTTTCTATGATCCAGCTGATGTTGGCAATTTGGTCTCTGGTTCCTCTGCCTTTTCTAAAACCAGCTTGAACATCAGGAAGTTCACGGTTCTCATATTGCTGAAGCCTGGCTTGGAGAATTTTGAGCATTACTTTACTAGCGTGTGCATTCTTTGGCATTGCCTTTCTTTGGGATTGGAATGAAAACTGACCTTTTCCAGTCCTGTGGCCACTGCTGAGTTTTCCAAATTTGCTGGCATATTGAGTGCAACACTTTCACAGCATCATCTTTCAGGATTTGGAACAGCTCAACTGGAATTCCATCACCTCCACTAGCTTTGTTCGTAGTGATGCTTTCTAAGGCCCACTTGACTTCACATTCCAGGATGTCTGGCTCTAGGTCAGTGATCACACCATCGTGATTATCTGGGTCGTGAAGATCTTTTTTGTATAGTTCTTCTGTGTATTCTTGCCACCTCTTCTTAATATCTTCTGCTTCTGTTAGGTTCATACCATTTCTGTCCTTTATCAAGCCCATCTTTGCATGAAATATTCCTTTGGTATCTCTGATTTTCCTGAAGAGATCCCTAGTCTTTCCCATTCTGTTGTTTTCCTCTATTTCTTTGCATTGATCACTGAAGAAGGCTTTCTTATCTCTTCTTGCTATTCTTTGGAACTCTGCATTCAGATGTTTATATCTTTCCTTTTCTCCTTTGCTTTTTGCTTCTCTTCTTTTCACAGCTATTTGTAAGGCCTCCCCAGACAGCCATTTTGCTTTTTTGCATTTCTTTTCCATGGAGATGGTCTTGATCCCTGTCTCCTGTACAGTGTCAAGAACCTCATTCCATAGTTCATCAGGCACTCTATCAGATCTAGGCCCTTAAATCTATTTCTCACTTCCACTGTATAATCATAAGGGATTTGATTTAGGTCATACCTGAATGGTCTAGTGGTTTTCCCTACTTTCTTCAATTTAAGTCTGAATTTGGAAATAAGGAGTTCATGGTCTGAGCCACAGTCAGCTCCTGGTCTTGTTTTTGTTGACTGTATAGAGCTTCTCCATCTCTGGCTGCAAAGAATATAATCAATCTGATTTTGGTGTTGACCATCTGGTGATGTCCATGTATAGAGTCTTCTCTTGTGTTGTTGGAAGAGGGTGTTTGTTATGACCAGTGCATTTTCTTGGCAAAACTCTATTAGTTTTTGCCCTGCTTCATTCCATATTCCAAGGCCAAATTTGCCTGTTACTCCAGGTGTTTCTTGACTTCCTACTTTTGCATTCCAGTCCCCTATAATGAAAAGGACATCTTTTTTGGGTGTTAGTTCCAAAAGGTCTTGTAGGTCTTCATAGAACCGTTCAACTTCAGTTTCTTCAGCGTTACTGGTTGGGGCATAGACTTGGATTACCGTGATATTGAATGGTTTGCCTTAGAAATGAATGGAGATCATTCTGTCGTTTTTGAGATTGCATCCAAGTACTGCATTTTGGACTCTTTTGTTGACCATGATGGCTACTCCATTTCTTCTGAGGGATTCCTGCCCACAGTAGTAGATATAATGGTCATCTGAGTTAAATTCACCCATTCCAGTCCATTTGAGTTCGCTGATTCCTAGAATGTTGACGTTCACTCTTGCCATCTCTTGTTTGACCACTTCCAATTTGCCTTGATTCATGGACCTGACATTCCAGGTTCCTATGCAATATTGCTCTTTATGGTATCAGACCTTGCTTCTATCACCAGTCACATCCACAGCTGGGTATTCTTTTTGCTTTGGCTCCATCCCTTCATTCTTTCTGGAGTTATTTCTCCATTGATCTCCAATAGCATATTGGGCACCTACTGACCTGGGGAGTTTCTCTTTCAGTATCCTATCATTTTGCCTTTTCATACTGTTCGTGGGGTTCTCAAGGCAAGAATACTGAAGTGATTTGCCATTCCCTTCTCCAGTGTACCACATTCTGTCAGATCTCTCCAGTAAGTTACACATCTCTCAAAATCAGGGAGATGATCTTTCATGTAGCCCAAAATTCAGCACACTCTGCTTGGAATGTTCCATGGCAGCCCCAGGGCTCTGCATAAGAGGTGGGGGTGAGTCTGCATGTGTGTAGACCTGGGTTGAGATAAGGAAGGGATGGTTTTAGTACCTGTGGGTGAGACTGGTCTCACCACCTCTATCCCCATCATCCTGTGTTGTAAACACACCTCACCTCTGTCACTTTCCCATCCAGACCTTTGTCATGACAAGCCCAAGTTCATGGTCTCCTGCAGGCAATAACTCAGAAAGCTAGGAGCCCTTCCTGGATCACTTTCCTGACTTCATATGGAGAGCAAATATTTTCAAAGGGAGTACTTTTATGGGCTTCCCTGTTGGCTCAGATGGTAAAGACTCTGCCTGCAGTGCGGGAGATCTGGGTTTGATCCCTGGGTTGGGAAGATCCCCTGGAAGAGGGCATGGCAACCCATTCCTGTGTTCTTGCCTGGAGAATCCCCATAGACAGAGGAACCTGGCGGGCTACAGTCCATGGGGTTGCAAAGAGCTGGACATGACTGAGTGACTAACACACACACTTTTATGTTATCAGCAGTGGCCCCAGCCCCCATCAGACAGTGTGTGAGTCAGTGTGGAGGGTCAAAGCCCCTTCTGTGGTGTAGATAAAGGTGCTGTGAGTAGGAAGAACCCAGAGACATCCTGAGACATGGCAGGGCTGTGTCACCATGATTCAACTCTGCTTAGCTCTGTGACTTTGGACAGATTTGTTAAACTCTGTGAGCATCATTTACAAGGTAGAATTGTTCTTACCACACAGAATTAACAAAGCTAATATCTATTGATACAAATGACCTAGCACAGCTACTGTTTCATGGCAGGTGCACCCCAAGCAGTGGTCCTCTTTCTTTTTGCATGGGGGACATTTGAGCGACAGAGGTAGAGGGGGTGGCAGGGCACACAAGTAGACGACATCTCCCAGCCTCCCTCGGAGGTGGGTGGGGCCATGTGATGGAGTTCCCACCAACATCAGTTCAGTTCAGCTGCTCATTCATGTCTGACTCTTTGCGACCCCATGGACTGCAGCACACCAGGCTTCCCTGTCCATCACCAACTCCTGGAGCTTACTCAAACTCATGGCCATTGAGTCGGTGATGCCACCCAACCAAGGGGATGTCTGCTTCCCCTGCCCTCAATCTTTCCCAACATCAGCATCTTTTTCAATGAGTCAGTTCTTCTTATCAGGTGGCCAAAGTATTGGAGCTTCAGCTTCAGCATCAGTCCTTCCAATGAATATTCAGGACTGATTTCCTTTAGGATTGACTGGTTGGATCTCCTTGCAGTCCAAGGGACTCTCAAGAGTCTTCTCCAACACTGCACTTCAAGAGCTCTTCAGTGCTCAGCTTTCTTTATAGTCCAACTCTCACATCCATACATGACCACAGGAAAAACCATAGCTTTGACTAGACAGACCTTTGTTGGCAAAGTAATGTCTCTGATTTTTGATATGCTCTCTAGGTTGGTCATAGCTTTTCTTCCAAGGAGCAGGCAGTCTTTTAATTTCCTGGCTGCAGTCACCATCTGCAGTGATTTTGGAGCCCAAGAAAATAAAGTCTGTCACTGTTTCCATTGCTTCCCCATCTATTTGCCATGAAGTGATGGGACTGGTTACCATGATCTTCGTTTTTTGAATGCTGAGTTTTGAGCCAACTTTTTCACTCTCCTCTTTCACTTTCATCAAGAGGCTCTTCAGTTCCTCTTGGTTTTCTGCCATAAGGGTGGTGTCATTTGAATATCTGAGGTTATTGATATTTATCCTGGCATTCTTGATTTCAGCTTGTGGTTCAGCCAGCCCAACATTTTGCATGATGTACTCTGCATATAAGTTAAATAAACAGGGTGACAGTGTACAGCCTTGATGTACTCCTTTCCTAATTTGGAACCAGTCTGTTGTTTCATGTCTGGTTCTAACTGTTGTTTCTTGACCTACATACAGACTTCCCGGGAGGCAGATAAGGCGGTCTGGTCCCACCAACATAATGGGGAACAATTAATGCAGGTTGTTTCTGTAAGTGGCCCATAAGGTCCTCTCTCCTAATCTTCCACTTCTGCTTTCATTCTATTGCCAAGAATTTTTTCAATATGGCCATAACATACCAAAGAAAGGACCACAGATTTTGGTGGATGGCTTTATCATATAATCTTTAAAAAAAGCATGAACTTGTCTTGCTCTTCTCCCACCCTGCTGTTAGGAGGCAGATGTAATGGCAGGAGCTGAAGCAGCTATTTTGGATCCAGATTGGGATGGTTATGTTGAGGATGGCAGAGCTGCCCTCCTAGTCCTGGGATGATTTCTCTGGATTATTAAGTAAGAAATATGATTCAGTGTTTTTGAGGCCATTGTGTTTTGGGGTTTCTTTTGTTATAGCAGCCCAGACTGTCCCTTAACAGATATATTCCTGCTGCTGATAAACTCGTTATCTGGCAGAAGAGCCAGTCTGTAACTCACTTATACATTATTCTGGTCTCCTTACTCAGGACAATCTTCTGAAATAGAAGGATTGTAAACTTTAAGGTAGTTCCTCTCATGCGTGGTCCTCGTCACAATTTTCCTGGATACCCCAGCAACTCATTGTTCAGTAGCATTCCTGGTTTCCTACCCTGGTATCATGTAGATAAAGCATCAAACTTGATACCCAATAAAGCTCTCTAACTCTGATCATGAAAATAAGAACACCTGAAGTAACAGAGCGATAGGCTGAAGGAAACTACAGAACAAGTCCTACATACTTAAAATGGCTTAAGAAATAAAAAGAAAGCCCAGAAACCATAAGGAAAGAATAGTACACCAGCTTTTTTTTCAAAAATTTTTTTCATTCGCCACCCACACCTGGTATTGATCCAATACAATTCAAAACCCCAAATAACTCATACAAAACCCTCATGAGCTTCAGAAAATGCCAGACATATGTATGTAGTTAGATTTTGCGATTCTCTGAAGAAGGAAAATGAGCTTAAATATTTTAATTGGACTCGCATGTCTCTTGTGGCCTTTGAACATGCGCTTTCAGAATGCTGCCTGATTTAATGCCCACATCAGGGATGTAGTTCAGTTTCCAGAATAAATGGTTCTTTTTTAGCCAAGAAATATATCTATTGGTTCTTGCAGAGTTCCCCCATCCCCCACCCCGTGATTCCACTTAAGCTAAAGTCCTTGAGAATTAGAGATGGATGCAGCTCCTTGGACTCGTGGAGGTGGATGGAACCTCAGATCATGCGCTCTGCCACTTTACAGATGAGTGATTGGCCCAGGGAGGCCATGGGACCTGCCCATGGAAGCAGCTGGTAAGGGTGAGCAGTGGGATTAACACATGTGCTTTGGTTTCCTCAGTCTGTTGGAAAAGAATCTGCCTTTTGTGTTTATGAGCTTGTGTTTATTTTTCACTCCGCTCTTGCCTAAAGAGCTCTGCGCACAAAGGCAGACCATAACTAAGTGGTTGAGAGGCGCATATTACTTCCATCTGGTGGGGTGGATCTTTGGAATTTACTCTTTGTTTTCATTTCGGTTGTGATGAAAATCTGCTCCACTTTCAGCCCTGTTGAACTCTACCCTGCCCCAGGTCCCCTCCGAGGGCCTGCCATGGTAGTGAGGAAGAATGCTGTGTGTCAGGCCCCAGGGGCTGGGTTTACTGCATGTTGGCTGGATTGGGGTGTAGCAACCATTTACATTTGAGTTAGAATTTTGGTTCTCATGCCTCATGCCAGAGGGGAATTGCATTTTATTTTATTCATTATTTTAAAAGACAGTTTATTTTTATTTTCTGGCCTCGCCACATGGCTTGTGGGATCTTAGTTCCCCAACTAGAGATTGAAGCCAGGCCTTTGGCAGTGAAAGCTTGGAGTTCTAACCCCTGGACCACCAGGGAGTTCCCAGGCTTTGCATTTTAGTCTAGGTTTCTCCGGCTAGAGTAAAGGGTTCATTTCTTTGTAGCAAGTTTTGGGGATCACAAAGCTGATGGTGGGTGGGGCATCTGGGAGCTCTGCATGGCTCCCCTAAATATTCTTCTGTTTTAGCATTTCTAATTTATTTGTTTATTTATCTCTGTGTTTTGGCTACACTGCAAAGCCTGTGGGATAATTCTTCCACTGGGGATCAAACCCAGGTCTCTGCAGTGAAAGGGCTGAATCTTAACCTCTAGCCCCCCAGGGGACTCCCTTCCCTAATCTTAGGTCAGTGTTTCCTATGTCAGCCTGTGAATAAGGCCATGGGATGAGCTTTCCCAGACAAGCCTGGGAAGATCAGGGTAGAGGAGGAGACACACCAAGGGTCACGAGCCTCTCTGAGTGGTCAGTCCTTCTGCTTTCCTGCATCTTGAATCTTGGGGGAAAGCAGTTACTTCTTTTCTGAACCAGACCACCAGCTCAGCCCAGTCCTGCTGGCCTCTTTGCAGATCTGTGTCTCTGGTTGGAGATAGAAGCTGGAGTGAAGGGGGGCTGATGGTTCTGGACAGCCCACCTAACAGTTAGAAAAGCTTGTCATGTGACCACGATTGGTAGCCAGCCACTGCATCTCTTTATGCCTGCGGTTATGTTGTCCTCTGAGGATGATGATGCTTCTCTGTCAATCTTTGTGGGACAAAATCTGACTGAAGACTCTTTCTTTTCTCCATCCTCTTTTTTTTTTTTAAATTTATTTGGCTGCATTGGATCTTAGTTTCAGCTCATGGGGCCTTCATTGAGACGTGTGGGATGTTTCCTTGTGACGCACAGGCTCTCTAGTTGTGGCGCGTGGGCTCAGAGGTTGCAGCGTGTGGGGCTATGCGCCCCATGGCACGTGGGATCTTAGTTCCCAGTACTCAGTCACCCAGTCGTGTCTGACTCTTTGCAACCCCACCATAGCCTGCCAGGCTCCTCTGTCCCTGGGATTTCCCAGACAAGAATACTGCAGTGGGTTTCCATTCCCTCCACCTTAGTTCCCAGACCCGGGATCAAACCCACATCCCCTGCAGTGCAAGGTGAATTCTTAACCACTGGCTCCCCAGGGAAGTCCCAGGAGGGCTCTCTTTCTTAGCTAAATTTGTGTGTCTCCCATACATCTGGTGGAAAGAGAAATTCTTCAAAACAGTTACTGGTTTTCACCTAGACAAGATGGTCTTCTTATTGGATTAAACTGGGCCTCCTTCCCCTCAGTGCCTCCTATCAAACTTGTTGCCTTGGTCAAGCCAGCCCAAGGGGACCTTGCCCACAGTTGTGTATCTGCTCGGTTGATCCTGTATTTCTAGAAGGCAAACAGAGCGGGGCACTGGCTATAGGCTGCTCCCTCGAGAGCATTTCTGGGGGCTCTGGAGAGAGTCTGAGGCACCTTGAGTCTCAGCCAGTATGAGCCAACCGCACTGTTCTCAGCTTCATTTTTTCTTAATTAGCTCTAATTACTCTGTCATCATAAACGTACTGACATCGAAAGCCTTCAAGTTCCTTTTAGCAGCTGGCAGTAATCGGCCTCATTAATCTTGCCGATTCCCATCTTTTGAAGATTGCTGGTTTGCTTTAGAAAGGATGCTCCGTTCAGCGCTGTTTCTCACCTCTCCATTGCATGTCCCACTTCTGCAGGGAAAACGTGGCCAAGTGCCTGGGTGCTGGGCAACACCTCCCCGACCTCCAGTGCCCATCACCTGTTCTGAAGCCTGGGGTGGGGGCAGGTTCTTCTGAGGAGAGGCTGGGAGGCCTTGCTTGGAGTTTCAGAACCTGAAGACAGGGCACAGGGTGTCACCCAGGTCTGCCTGCGCACCTTGGGTCTCCCCAGCCTTGAGAGAGAGAGAGAGTCAAGGCTTCTACAGGCACGATCCCTAAAATATTGATGTTTAACATTGGGTGTTCTCTCCACTCTGCTCCTCCATCACTGGGGAGTTTTGCAACTGGGATTTCAAGCTGTCCAGCGTGTGTGTGCAATGCTGTCACTTCAGTCGTATCTGACTCTTTGCAACACTATGGACGGTAGCCTGCCAAGCTCCTCTGTCCATGGGATTCTCCAGGCAAGAATACTGGAGTGGGTTGTTGTGCTCTCCTCCAGGGGATCTTTCTGACCCAGGGATCGAACCCCAGGATCTAACCCATGTCTCTTACATTTCCTGCATTAGCAGGCGGGTTCTTTACCACTAGCGTCACCTGGGAGCCCAAGCTGCCCGGTATCCCCCTCCTAATTGGGCTCCAAGGACTTGACCAAATGTCAGTCTTATCCTCCTCTCTACTGGGTCTTTGGTAATGGGAACAGCAGGGGCATCTATGCAATTCAGGAGCAGAGGTAGCAAGTTCTGGAGTCAGGATGACTTGGACAGTGTTTGCTGAGGGTAGACTAAGGCAGTGTAGAGAAGGTGAGAGATCGGTGTATAAATGAGAGGGCTAATCACTGTGCTTCGGTTTCCTTGTCAATGAAATGGAGATAATTATCTCAAAACCTCCTAAGACTTTGAGACAATTAAACAAGGAAATGCGTGTAAAATACTCAGCCCCTCCTGGGTGTGTGGCAGACCTGTCTTTTCTTTTTTGTTGTTGTTGAAAAAGAAGGATTCATTTATTCATTGAACATTTCCTGCCTGGCCTAACAGATCAGGCAGATCTGCCCTGTCCATCAATAATGCAGCAGGTGTCCCAGCTGGGGGGAGCTGCCAAGCTTAGTAGCCAAGATTTCTGCTCAGCAGTGCACTGTGCGCCCAAAGGGGCAGGAAAGAAGGGAAGCCTTGTGCTCTGCTCTTCTTTGTTTGGGACCAAAAGTAAACATGCCTGTAAAACAACTCAAGGCAGGTGATGGACCTGTATCAACTGAAAGCTTCAGGCCAAGACTTGGAGAGAGAGAGCATCAAAGCGATCCTGGATGAGGGGAAAGCACACGCTGAGGGCGGGGCTAGGGAGATTGATGGCAAAGGAAGGGCTGAGTGGATGGACGGAAGGGGTAGGGGGGTCCCTGGCTGAGGCTGGCAGTTGAGGAGGGGCAGGACAGAGGCGTGGTGGGGGGTGACTTGAGGGGCTCCACCACACAGGGACGGGTTTTTTTAATCACAATAGAAAAAGCTGTTTATTACTTTTCACAATCAATAGACAAAAAACAAAAGATAATTACAGTTGCAAGCCATAATGGGAACATTATTAATGTAACAATATAAAATAATTACATACAGTTTGGGGGATAAGCAGAGGGATGTGTTAAGTGGAGGAGCCTCCATGCGCATGTTTTCATCCACCCAGCCAGTCTATGTCTTTCCTTTGGTGCATTTCATCCATTTCTGTTCAAGGTAATGATTGATATGTATGGTTCTATTACCATTTAATTGTTTTGGGTTTATTTTCTGTAGGTCTTCCTTCTTCTGTGTTTCCTGCTTAGAGTCATTCCTTTAGCATTTGTTGTAAAGCTGGTTTGGTGGTGCGGAATTCTCTTAACTTTTGCTTGTCTAGAGAGCTTTTGATTTCTCCATCAAATCTGAATGAGAGTCTTGCTGGGTAGAGCGTTCTTGGTTGTAAGTTCTAGGGACAGGGTTTTGCGCTGAGCTCACAGCCTTTCAAACAAGAGAAAGGAGACGGAGCAGAGGTACGGGCCTGTCTTTTCTGCCTGCTCAGCTGGACCACGAGAACTGGAAGCAGGGGGCTCAGGACATGCTCTTTGGGCCCATCCTTGGGCTAGCCTCTCTTAGCTCCTGCCCCTGGACTGAGCCTTGAAAGAGACAATCCTTGCTGGGATGGGCAGGGTAGCTCTTCCACGTGGCCACACAGGGTCTTTCCAGGTAAGCAGATGCCACTTTGCTGCTATCCGACCTCCCTGCTTTGTTAACAGGATGCTCATCCATCAGCAGATGGGGATTCTGTCTGCTCTGAGAAGAAAAACTCTGGGTTGGGAGTGGGGTGGGGGCGATGAGGTGTCGCTTCCAGGGCTTGCCCCTTGGAACGGCCTCCCTCTGATGCCTCCTGCCCCCCTCCTGCCTTCAGCAGCTCAGCCCTGCAGCTGACAGAACTGATTACTGGCCTGTGAGTGATAATATAATTCACTTCCCCTCAAGGAGAGACGCTATCAGAAAGGCTTTTTTAAGAGGAAAAAATATATAATATACTGGTTGAAAAGGGCTATCTTTCTTCCTGGAAGAACAGTTATTAATCTCTTCCTAGTACATTTTCATATCATTTTGGACATTTATTTCCAGGCGGTGATATTATAAAACCAGGTGTTTGTGTCAGCTCTGATGCGGTGGAACACGCTGGAACATGAAAGGGCGTAATTACCGCGGTGGCCATTGGAATTGCTAACGAGATCCTGACATTTTCAAATCGGACCCATTTCTCAGTGATCCAGAAGGGAGCCCTGCAGCTGTGTGGGCTGCATGTCAATGAGGCAGCCCCCAGCTCAGGGGGAGAGGCTGGAGGAAGGGATGTGGTGGGGATGTGTATATCCTTCAAGCTGAACCCCAGGGAAGGGAGCTGGGCAGTGCGAATGGGGGGAGGAACTGGCCGTCTGTCTCAGCGCTGCCTTCTCTACCCCAGAAGAGAGGAGGTTGGCCTTGGGCTTTGGGGCCTTTATTTTCTGATTTA
Organism: Bos taurus; assembly: GCF_002263795.3. NCBI lineage: Eukaryota > Metazoa > Chordata > Mammalia > Artiodactyla > Bovidae > Bos > Bos taurus. The sequence goes on along the minus strand of NC_037352.1, from coordinate 32,475,014 downwards.
GGGTTGTCAGTCCAACAAATCTTCGTTGAAGACTTACTTTGCGTCTGGCGCTGGGGAGAGAGCAATGAACAAGATGGGGTGTTCCTTCTCCCTGAAATTGGAGCCAGGACTCTGCACCCTGGGCAACCATCCTTTCCCTCTTTTAAGTGCTGGGAGCTACAGGGCATCTGGAATTTGTTAGAGATGCGAATTCTTGGGCTCTACCCACAGACCTACTGAGGCAGGAACTCTGGGGGTGGGGGCTGCGTTCTGAGCTTAAACAGCCCTCCAGGTTGCGTGTACATGAGTGTGCTAAGTCGTGCATGGCTAAGTTGCTTCAGTCGTGTCCTACTCTTTGCTGCCTTATGGAGCCCTTGAGGCTCTTCTGTCCATGAAATTCTCCAGGCTAGAGGTCTCCAGGACAGGGGTCCCTAACCTCTGGGATCTAATGGCTGATGATTTGAGGTGGAGCTGATGCAATAATAGAAATAAAGTTCAGGTACATGTCATGCGCTTGAATCATCCTGAAACCATCCCATCCATGAAAAGATCGTCTTCCACGAAACCGATCCCTGGTGCCCAAAGGGCTGCGGATTGCTGGTCCAGGTGATACTGATGTACCTGTATAATTTGAGAACCGTGTCTTCTATCTTCCTGTTCTGTCTTGGAGGTATTAAAATGCAGATCCCGAAGCTGGCTTCCTGTGTGGAGGGATGCAGAGGCAGCTGCGGCTGAGATGCCTGGGTCCCCTAAGCTGTGTCTGCATCCCATTCCTCCAGCTGTCCCCCACCTCTGAAAGTCAGGATGCTCGAAGCCTCATTGGCTTCTGTGAAGCCAGATAGAGCAGGAGCATATGGTAGGCTGAGTGAGGATTGTCAGCTAGGTGCCCCTAGAATGAGTGGCTAGGGGTAGGGTGGGGTTGGATTTGGGGTTTAGGGAACCAGAAGCAGACCTGGGGGAGTGGTCTGAGAAGGGGCAGATGCTTTGCAGTAAGGTCACATGGATGTTCCTTCTGCATCCTCAGAGCTTGATCATCCTTCTGGATACTCTTGAAAAATGGCACTAACCCTTTGAGAAGCTATAGGGAAAGAGCAGATTAGCCAAGATGGCGGTGGTCAGGCTCTCTTGCCCCACATTTTGTAAATACACGGTTAGGGAACAGCTAAGATCATTTGTAGCTGTGCACGCTCAATGCCCTACATAAGCACGACCTGAGAAGCCCCTGCAGCTGCCTTATGGCCACGTGTCTACTGGGTCAACCGCGAGAGTGAAGGATGGCTGCCTTGCTGTTGTAAATAAAACCTGTGTGCAGTTCTGATGGCTCCTTGCATCTTCTTCCAGCTTCTCTGCTCAAGTCTTGTCTCCCCTGGGTTCAGCGAACAGTGAGATACAGTAAGACAGAAGCAAATTTGGCAGTCATGCGGGCTCCCCTCTCTCCTGCACCCCATCCTTGTCAGTAATCAGTGGCTTTTGAGAGAACTTCTCTCCTCCACTCTTTCCCTGTACCCTTTGAGGCCAGTGATCAAAGAAAAAAGAGTGGCTTTGAGAAGAGGAATCTAAAGGATCCCAGGTTATTGGATCACTGGAAAACAGAGCCCAGGACAGATAACACAGTGTCCCAAAGAGACTCAACAACACTGGTTATTACATCCCTTATTAATAGATGAGGACTCACATGCTCCCCTAAAATTACCCTGCTGGTAAATAAGAGGGTCAGGGTCGGATCCCATGGACCTGTCCCCGATGCCAGGCTGTCACTCTGACCCACACCGGGAATGAATGCCTTCTGATAAGCCTCACTCTGGGATGGTGGCAGTGGATAGGGAAGGGAAAGAACTTCAGAGAGGCCTGGCCTTGGCTGATGTGGTCAAGTTGGCATCATCTTGGAGATGAGTGAGGACGAGTAGGTCTGTTTGGAAAGTGATCTCTAGAAAATTCCAAAGACAAGCGGAAATCACAAGGAAAACTCCTCCTGGTGTGGGCCATTGCCAAGGCAATTCCTGGGTCTGGGGAGGTGGTAAGGGGTCCTGGGCTCTGACACTGGTGGCTCAGGGAGGCGACCAATGAGGACAGGCCAGCCCAGGCCTTTGTAACACCTTTGCCCTGGGAGACAAGGTGAAAAGAGCCGCAGTGGAGGCCACCCAGGAGCTGAGGCTATTCCCCACGGGTCACAGATTCTTAGATGAGTGCCCTGGTCTGTTCCTGCCTCATTTCCTGTTTCTGTCCCTCTCTCCTACCTTTGCTTCTGTCTATCTCTGTTTACTTCTGTCTCTCTCTCCCCCTTTCTATCAATCCACCCATCCACTCACTTACTCACCCATCCATTTACCCATCCAATTATCCCTGCATTCATCCATCACAACATTTATCCATCCATCCTCCCACCCATTTCCCTGTCTGTCTGTCCGTCCGTCCATCCATCCATCCATCCATCCATTCACTCACCCATTCATCCATCCATCCATACACCCATCTTTTCTGTGCACTCATCCCTGACCCTTCCGGAAGGCTGACACAAGCCTCACTGGGATCTGAGTTTTGCCAGCGTTAGCTTTGGTGAAGGCCATTGTCAAAGCCTCAAAGCCGACTTCCTGAGTCATAGTCTTCTCATCTATAAGATGGCCCCTGATGGTCCCTGCAAGCTTAAAGGTCCTATGAGTCTATGAGTCTTTGACTTCAAGCCAGGAAACTTCCTGGATCGTGGCCCCAGAGGAGCATTGAGGGTTTCTTTCCGGCTTTCCAGCTTGCTTGGCAGCCACAGATGGGCCTCGGGGGCAGAAGCAGAGGCAGGAGCCAAGAGGCTGCCTTGAGTGAGTGAGCGATTTGACCGAGGATGATTTGCGAGGGCAGAGCTGAGCGCAACCAGGCTTGGGTTTCCCGGGGCTGCTGGCTAACTCTGACATCTGCTGTTTTTCACTCCAGTGAGACTGACTTGCTCCAGAGTCCCCTGCAGACTGTTTTCAGCTGTGCTGGGAAGTGTGGCGGCCGGCTGTTTCATCTCAGAGCCCTCCCTGGGACAGCAGAGCACATGTTAACTGCTTGAGCTAAGAGGCCAGTGGGTTCTACAGGAGGGCCCCAAATTCCACATGATCACTTCTGAGCAGACAGACTTTTATTCCCTGAGGTGTTATCCTCACTTCAAAGAACTGTCTGCCCTAGATCTGAAGCTGGGCTGCCTGGCTTGGCTCCCCGCCTTGGGGAAGAAACCGCATTACTCCTGAGTCTTTATTTTTACAGAGTACCTTGGCACAGGAGAAAAATCGCCAGCCGGGAATCAGGACACGTGAATTGGAAACATGAAATCTATTGCTTTTTGGCTGAGTGGTCTTGGATCAGTCATTTGATTCTCCAGGACCTCAGTTTCTTCCTTTGTAACTTTTGAGGAACATCTCTTTTCAAGATCTGATACTCGTTGCATGTACAATGCATGCAGTTGAGAGCCTGGCATGGCACCAAGTTTTTTGCACCTCATTTCCAAGATTATTTTTACAGGCTCCCCAAGGGGAGCAAGGTCAGCTGAGAAGATAGTTTTAAAAATAAAGCCAAAGGGAAGATAAGGGAGTTTACCGACTGTTACCTCTCAGCTGAGGCTTGGACCGAGGCAGCGTCCCCTGCCCGAGAGAGTCCACGTGCAGACCCTGGTACCTTGAACACCTGATGCTGAGTCAGGAGGATCTGCTGGAAGTCCCGCTAGTACATTCAGTGTCAGAGACAAGGCTGCTGGCTGTGATGTGGGATCACTGACCGGTAGGTGGTTTTGTTGTTCAGTTGCTAAGTTTTGTCCGACTCTTTTGCGAAACCATGGACTGCAGCCCCACCAGGCTCCTCTGTCCATGGGATTTCCCAGGCAAGAATACTGGAGTGGGTCACCATTTCCTTCTCCAGGGGATCTTCCCGACCCAGAGATCAAACCTGCATCTCCTGTATTGGCAGGGTGGGTTCTTTACCACTGAGCCACCAGAGAAGCCCCCTGTATAGTAGGAATGGAGTCCAAAAGGAGAGCTGGAGAGAAGGTCAGCCAGGGGATCTGACTGGAGTGCTCAGGGAGAGACCCCTTCAAAAGGGGCCGGTATGCCCAAGCAGGGGGTTTCCATGCTCTGTAAGGACAAGGTATCTGGGTGGGATCAACTCCCTCTGTGTCCCCATGTCCCACAAGAGCAGAGACATTACTGGGAGGAGCCAAGGGCTCTGGGAGCACAGCCCATGTGTTGGAGCAGAAGGATGAGCAGAAAGAAAGGGCTGGGGCTGGAGGTGGCGGCTGGGATTTCTGGGGTCGGCGGGGTGAAGTGTGAGGGTCGAGGGGAGTTGTTCAGGATTGCGTCCACGGGTGGAGAACCAGCCTTGATCCACTCCCTTTTGGAGGGGCCTAAGGAACGTGGGTCTCGGAGCATGCATCCCCATGACTTTGAAAGGGAAAGAGGCGACCACTGATACCCACGAGTGGGGCAGGGAAATCGCCCTGTGAGGCTTCCTCCTGGGCTGTTTTGGGCCTTGACAGAGTGTCCCTTTGTGCTTTTCTCCATGGGGTGGCCGGGAAAAGCTGAACTGACTCTGTTAGGATGTTTTAGGCTTGCTGGCGGTAAAACGGTGGTGTTACGGGTGTTGGGAAGGAGAACCCATTCACTGTTTGCTGGTGTGTACAGCTTTCCGAGGTCAAAGCTGGAAACCTAGTTCAGCCGGGTGCAGGATTACCTACCTCTAACCTCTGCCAGGAAACAGTGGCTCTTGGGGACCCTGGTCATCCCTGGCTTTTCCTATTTCCTAGGGAGATCATATATATCGAAAGTGGGTCTTTCGGGTCAGACTTGAGGAAGCCAAGTAAGGTTTCCTAGAGTTTTCGAGGAGGGGGGACCGCCCCAGATTGGACATTTCTGTAAGAAATGAGCTCGAGGATGAATTTGGCATCATTCAGACCCCACAGCGTCAGTGTATTAATGGCACAGACTGGGACCCAGGAGCTCACGGTGAGAAAGGACGGACATGCACAGTTTTGCTGGGTTTCTTCCTCAGAAGCGTGCCAGATCCATTTTCTATCTGTTTTGTAGATGAGGGCACAGAGACACAGAGTGGTTAAGGAGCTCGCTCAAGGTCACACAGCTTGTGGGTGGCCTGGTTGGGGTCGAGGCCAAAGCACTGGCTCCATGGTCCATACTCGCTTGGTGGCTCCATCCTCTTCTGCTCTCCCTCCCCTCCCCCTTCCCTTCTTCTCGCTTCTCTTCTTTCTCTTTCTACCTCTCCTTTCATTGCGTATGTTTTAATATTGTCCAAGTAGTATCACTATAAAACCACTATGGAGAATTAAGGAAATGAACAAAAGGAAAAAAGTCCACGTTCAGAATCCCACACCGTAATGCACTCTTAAAATTTGTGTCTTTTTTTCATCTCATGCACATTTTTTATGCATTAATGACTCTTTTTTAAAAAGCGGATTTTTAATTGGAGGATAATTGCTTTACAATATTGTGTTAGTTTCTGCTGTACAATGTGAATCGGCTAATATGTGTGTGTATATATGCTTAGTCGCTTCAGTTGTGTCCGACTCTCTGCGACCCTATGGACCGTGGCCCACCAGGCTCCTCTGTCCATGGGATTCTCCAGGCAAAAATACTGGAGTGGGTTGCCATTTCCTTCTCCAGTGTGTATATACACACATATATATACGCATCCCTTCCCTCTTGGACCTTCCTCCCAACCCCCAGCCCCTCCCACCCCTCCAGGCCACCAGCCGAGCACTGAGCTGAGCTCCCTGTGCTGTACAGCAGCTCCCCACTAACTATTTTATGCATGGCAGTGTGTATGACTGAGCCTTCAACGGAAATGATGACTAGACTTGAAGCAGTTGATCAAATGTATAGTTCGATATATGATCAGTGATTGTAATAGTGTAACTCTAGAAGGCAATGGCAACCCACTCCAGTACTCTTGCCTGGAAAATCCCTTGGATGGTGGAGCCTGGTAGGCTGCAGTCCATGGGGTCGCGAAGAGTGGGACACGACTGAGCGTCTTCACTTTCACTTTCATGCATTGGAGAAGGAAATGACAACCCACTCCAGTGTTCTTGCCTGGAGAATCCCAGGGACGGGGGAGCCTCGTGGGCTTCCGTCTATGGGGTCGCACAGAGTCGGACACGACTGAAGTGACTTAGCAGCAACTTAGCGGCAGTGTGTATATATACATATATATATACATCCCCTCCCTCTTGGACCTTCCTCCCAACCCCTAGCCCCTCCCGCCCCTCCAGGCCACCCACCGAGCCTGAGCTGAGCTCCCTGTGCTGTACAGCCACTCCCCACTAGCTGTCTCACGCATGGCAGTGTGTATATGCTGGTACTTCTCGCCCAACTCATCCTCCCTCCTTCCCCCAGCCCCCATGTCCACCCATGCACATTTTTAATGATTGCAATTCTAACTTAGATACCGTATTTATGTGTCTTGATTTTTTTTTCTCATTTCACATTGTGTTGTCACAGTCTTCCGTGTTTTCTCACTCTACTTTAGGTCTGCCCCGCCATGTACTAGTTACTAGGAATACCAAAGGGAACAGGAGAGTGAGGCCCCAGTCCTCATGGAGCTTTCTGGCTGGTGGAAAATTGCAAGCGTTTATAACACAGAGACCTCATGAGAATTTGCCTTCCCTTGGTTTTTCCATTACTACCCCTGATGCAATCACAAAGCTGCATTCTACACCATGTAATGTTTTGGATCACGTTCTATTCTTACTTGTTTTCCATTATGTCTGCCAGTTCTTGAGTCATCTTTGTTGCCTTTCTTGAACACTCCAGTCTCAATACATCTCTCAAACTTGCTTGCTTTTTTCCTTATATCATCCTATGTCTTTGGAAAAAACTGTATTTTACATTACTTCATCACCCGTGTCTTTTGGCTTCCTTTGTCCAGTGTTAATCCATGTCTATTTTATAACTGCCATATAATAATTATTTTATAATGGTCATTATATAATACTAGGAAGGAAAGTCGGAGAAGGCAATGGCACCCCACTCCAGTACTCTTGCCTGGAAAATCCCATGGATGGAGGATCCTGGAAGGTTGCAGTCCATGGGGTCTCTAAGAGTCGGGCACGACTGAGCGACTTCACTTTGACTTTTCCCTTTCATGCATTGGAGAAGGAAATGGCAACCCACTCCAGTGTTCTTGCCTGGAGAATCCCAGGGACGGGGGAGCCTGGTGGGCTGCCGTCTCTGGGGTCGCAGAGTCGGACATGACTGAAGCGACTTAGCAGCAGCAGCAGCAGCAGTATCCCATTATATATATGTATATCCCATATCTTCTTTATCTATTCATCTGTCGAAGGGCACTTAGGTTGCTCCCATCTCTTGGTGATAGTGAACAGTTTCTTAGAACTTCATCTTTAATGAGTTAGAAAAGTCAGGCACTTTTCCTCTTCTTTTGTAATATTTATTTTATTTGGCGGCGTTGGGTCTCGGCTGCAGCACGTGGGCTCTTCACTGCCGGGCACAGGCTCTCTGGCTGTGGCTCGTCGGCTTAGTTGCCCCATAACATGTGCCATCTTAGTTCCCGACCAGGGATCAAACCTGGATCCCCTGCGTTGGAAGGCAGATTCTTAACCACTGGGCCACCAGGGAAGTCCTGCAGACTCTTTTCTAAGCACTTGGCTCAGGTCATTTTACTTGCTCCACAAACTCCCTCAGCAACAGGCCCTGTGATGGTCACTGTCAGTTGAGGAAATTGGAGTCCGTTAGCTGTCCGCAGTGGAATGTCCATAGTCTTCAGATTCTATCAGTTCCACCCTCATGGTATCTCCTGAGTTCTTCTTCCCTCCACCTCCTCACTCGTCCCTCATGTGTCCTCAGCATCCCTCTCCTTGACAGTTGCAGCATCTTCCTAACGTCCTGCAGCCTCAAGGTCTTGCCTGCCATGAGTCTTCTCAGTGCACAAAGTGATCTTCCTAAAATGAAACACTGTTATGTCTGTCCGGCTTGGACCGAAGTTCGTGATGAAGACACTTTACCTTGCCTTTGGCCTTTTATCCTGAACACAGCCATGTTCCTCTGTCCCCACCAGTAATCCGTTGCCTTCTTCCACTTAGTTGTGCCATTGTCTAACCCGCTCTGGGGTTACCTCTAAAAAGTGGTGGGTGTTCCTGTTCCGAGAAGGTCTGGCTCCTCCCCAAGCCAGCGCTTTCTGCTGATGGCTGAGCCCTGGCTCAGTGTCCGAACATGCTTGGAGCCCTTCTCTCTAGGTCTGCAGCAGACTCTTCTGCAGTGATTTGTACTTGCTTAGGATTAAAATCATCCTAACTCTTCCCTCCTAGGCGCCCCCCACTAAGCAGCAAGTCTAATTTTGAGAAAGACATTCCATATGTCATGAAGAAGGGACTGGAGAGGGCTGGCGTGTCTACAGCCAGCTGAAACTCATGCAGCTCTTGGACAGGGGTCCACGGTCTGGGCCAAGGCATGCTCTTCACGCTCCTTTGATACCAGTTGGCTAGCATGCTGCATGGTCCTTGCACAGGGCTTGGGAGAGCCTTGCAGGGGAAGTGGCCAGGAACTTGGCTGGCCGGTCATTGTATTTCAGGAAAGACAGGCCCAGATCATAAGCTGGCTGGGCCCTGGGCCTGACGGGAAAGTTCTGGGGAGCAGGCCTTCACAAAAGCATTCTCAGGCGTTATTAAAGCATCATGTTCCTTTGGAAGCGGGAGAGACTAGCCACTGTTCCCTGGTGTTTGCTCAGAGACTCAAGGAGCCTAGAGGTTTTGTTCCATTTGGTTGACAGTGTGTGATGACAGCGTTGGTGGAGCTGAGCCGGCTCAGGCTGCTTATAAATCACAGGGTATGGGGAAGGAAAAAGGTTCAAATTTCCCCCAAGAAAGAGTCAGTAAATGTCTTCCAGAAACTTTAGGCTCCAAAAAAATGTGGCCATGTGTATTCCTTCACAGTCAGCAAGAGGACCCGACAAAACTCTCTCGGGAAACTTTGTCTTGAGCACCAAGCATCTTGGACGTATTGCAATCTTTTAATCCTTGGATCATTTCAGAAATTTGTCTTAAAGAAATAATTAGAAAAGAACACCCAAGATTTATACCCAAGCATGTTTGACACAAGGTTTTTATCATAGCAGAAACAAAACCAAATAGAAAACAAAACCCACACGCATGAAAATGGCTTAAATGTCTAATGGTAGGGATTAATTTAATTTAGGTACACCCACGTTGGGCTCTTCAGCCATTTAACAAAGCATATTTTCCAGGAAATATGAGAGACCTAGACGAATGCTTAGGCTATAAATTAATCAGATAAAGCAAATATGTATAAATAGAAGAAACATTGAACGGGAATATCCCCAAATATTAATAATCTCTCTGAGAAATGGGGTTATGGGTGATTTCTGTATTATTCTCTGTACTTTTATGGGTACTTGATACGTTGATGTTGTAACTCTTAAAAAAGATACTTATAGAAAAAAACCTTAACAGGGTTTGTCCTTTTTTTCTTTTTTTTAAAAGCAATTTTATGTATTTACTTTTGGCTGTGCTGGGTCTTTGCAGCTGCACGGCTTTTCTCTGCTTGCTGGGATCGGGGGCTGCTCTCCAGGTGCGGGGCACAGGCCTCTTGTGGAGGTGGTTTATCTTGTTTTGGAGCGTGGGCTCCAGGGCACTCCCGCCCCAGTAGTCGCAGTGTGAGGGCTCTGTAGTTGGGCTCCCGGGCTCCAGAGCACAGTCATTGTAGTGCAAGGAATTGGTTGCCCTGCAGCATGTGGGATCTTCCTGGATCAGGGATCGAACCTGTGTCTCCTGCATTGGCAGGCGGATTCTTCACCACTGAGTCACCGGGGAAGTCCCACGTTCGCCTTTTCTTGGCATGGGGTTTGGGAGAGCAGGCTCTCCTCATTGGTCAGATGTACATTCTGGTCCTATTGGAAATGGGGAAACCAGAGGATCATGGGAACGGAGAGATTCGAGCACTTGATATGGAAGCAGGCCTTGGGATGTCCCAAGAGCCAGGTGCGAGTTGCCTAAAAAGAACCAGAGGGGACTTTTGTCTGCCCCTCCCTCAGGCCTGCTCCTGCTGCCATTGGCTGTCAGTTGAATGGACCCTCCCCAACCAACAGTCTGGGATCATCCCTGACTGGTTTCTCTGCCTCACCCAGTTGATCTTCAAATGGGCTTTGTAACTTTTTCCAAAGAAATGTCTTCCACATCTCCACTGCCTTATTTCAGGATGCCCTCATTTCCCGACCAGGCTACTGGAAAGGCTCCCAGTTTGCCCTCTTTCAATATGCTCCTGTCACTACAGCCAGACTGTTCTTGTTGTTGAGTTGCTGAGTTGTGTCTGACTGTTTGTGACTCTATGGACTATAGCCTGTGGCTTCTCTGTCCATGGGATTTTCCTGGCATGAATACTAGGAGTGGGTTGCCATTTCCTTCTCCAGGGAATCTTCCCAGCTCAGAGATTGAACCTGTGTCTCCTGCTTGGCAGGCAGATGCTTTACCGCTGAGTCACCTGGGAAACCCAGAAATGCAGGTCTGCTTCTGCTATGCCTTTGCCAAAAACCCCGCTGTAGCTTTTTCTGGTGTTCAAGGAAAAACCCAAACTCTTCTTTTACAAAATCCTTCTCGATCTAACTCCAGCCTAGTTTCACAGCCTCATCGTTCTGCTCCACGCCTTTTGCTGCTCCCATCACATCAGCCTCCTAACTGACCCTGAAAGTGCCTGGTCCTTTCATGGACCTTCTATCTACCTCATTATCCTTCGTTTCTCCCTGTGGGAAATCCTTTTCATCCCTCTGGAGTCAGCTTGCCATCATCCCCCACCAGGCAGAACACATTTCTTTCTTTTCTGAGTTTTCTTAGAACTGAATGATACATCTTTTCTCATCTGAAACGTTGCCTCGTTTGGGAGGGTTCAGATCTTCTTCTTCTCTGCTAGAGCATGAAGTCCTTGAGACAATGACTGGTCCGTTTTTCTCTTCCATAGTCTTGAGCATAGTTCCTGGTGGGTGTTGGTATGTACTGTAGGTGTTTGTTGAATGGATGAATGAAGTTAAGGAAGGCAAGGCTGTGCCTCATTGTAAGGAAGAGTCTTTTAATCAACTCTCAGATTATAGTGTTTAATTCCCAGCACCGACTCAGATCAACTGGAAGTGGCTCCCTTATAAGCTTATTCTGAAGAGTTTAATGGTGGTTCTCAGATAAAAAGGATAAGATGTTTCAGTTCTTTCAGGATGTTTCAGCTGTTTATTGCAGTTTAACTGATCACCTCTGGATTTAGAACCTGTGAACAATGATGATTATTCATTTGGCTCATGAATTTGAAATTTGATTGGGACTTGATGGAGATGGGTACGTCTGCTTCATGTGGCATCAGCTGCATGGATGGACTGCATGGGGCAGCTAAAGATTCACTTCCAAGATGGAGCCCTCACACGGCTGGGAAGCTGGTGCTGGCTTCCAGCTAGAGTTCATTTGCTGCTGTGGGTCACGGGCCTCAGTTCTCCTCCACTGGGGCATCTCCAGGTGGCCGCTTGGGCTTTCTCACAAGGTGATGGCTGGGTTCAAGAGATCTGGGTGGAAGTCACTTCTGTGATATTTTACTGATCAAGCCAGTTATTAAGCCTAGCCTAGATCCAAATGAGGGTGGGTGGAATTAGACTCCACCTCTCAATGAGAATAATATCAAAAAGTTTGCCCTGGCATAAAAAAGGATCGAGGTGGGACAAATAATGGCCTGTTTTCTAGTTTTATTCTAACTGACAAAAGTAATTCCACAGTGGTATCACGTGGATGTTCTTAGAACCACAGAAATGTTAAAGCCCTAGAGTCAAGTTGTTGGATCTGGCAGCTGGATGAACTTCTGGGAAGGCAGTCAGTTCTCCACTAGGGGAGGAATTCAAACATGGATTAGCAATTGCTGTGGAGAGATGTTACAGAAGGCAGTCAAGCTGCCAATGAGGAGTGGGATTGGATTGAGGTGAAGGAAATATATTTAGTTATATTTATCAGTTCAGTGTGATCAGCTGTTGTCATACTGTTAGCCTGGTGTTCCTGGACCCCTCATCAGGCTCTGGGATTGAGCAGACTTGATGGTGATGATAGCACGGCTGATGATGCTGGTGCTCATGATGGTGATGGTGATGATGGAGATGGTGTGGTGGTGATGGTGGTGGTGTGGAGGTGATGGTGAAGGTGATGGTAATGATGGCGGTGATAATAATGATGGTGCTGCTGCTGCTGCTGCTGTGGTGGTGATGATGGTGATGGTGCTGATGCTGATGGTCATGGTGATGCTGATGGTGTGGTGGTGATGATGGTGATGATGATAATAGCTAACACATGTATAACGTTTACTATCTTCAGGCACTGTCTTATGTACTTTATATATATTAAAATATAATTTAATCCCCCTAATAATCCCTACAAATTAGAGATTATTGTTATGCCCATTTTACAGATGAAGAAACTGAAGTAGAGAGAGGTTACATAATGGACTCAAAGCTGACCAGTGGAGCTGACGGTGGAGCTGGCTGGCCATTGAGTGGGTATTCAAGGAAGACTTCCAGACCAGTATGGCGTGTGACAGCGTGGTCTTGGCTTTTCCTTCTTTCCCTTGTGAGAGCGCTCCTGTCTCCCATGAGTGGTCCTGCTCAGCATGCGTCTGGCCTTCTGAAATCAGAAGTGCTTGGGGTGAGCCTGCAGGTGGCAGAGGACTAGCAGGAATATTATAGAAGTGAATGCAAGTATCTGATGAGGAAGCGACTCTTTAAATTCCTTCCGGGGCAGAAGACAATAGGGTTATAGCTGGTCTGAGCCCTCGTTCCGGGGAATGATTCTGAACACTCCGAAACCCTTCTTCCATGTAAAATGACACCCTTTGCTGGGCCTGGAGGGTCATTTTAAAGCAACTGAACCTACCACATACTTCTCAGTGCTCCCTGGGGCCATCAGGTCCTTTTTTCGCTTCTCAGTTTTCCTTGCTTAACAGGTAATTCTCACTTCTTCCTCGACAACTCCTGCTCTTTCAAGGCTGAGTTCAAGGGTTTTCTCCCCTGTGGATACTTCTTGTGTTGCCCTAGCCAGAGCCAGGCCTCCATCTCTGCTGGCTCCATGGTTCTACCCACATCTCTTAACACTTATGACTTCTAACTATCCTTAGGATGCTCTTGTTCTCTCATAAAACTGGATGTCCTTGCAGGTGGGGACCACTGCTCATTCTGCCCCAAATTCCCACTTCCTGGCAAAGTGTGGGACCTTCATCCGTGTTTTTATTTTTATATTTTAAAAAATATTTATTTATTTGGCTGCACTGGGTCTTAGTTGCTGCACGTGGGATCTTCTACCTTTGCTGTGGCACGTGGGATCTGGTGCCCTGACCAGGGAAAGAACTCAGGCCCCTTGCATTGGTAACACAGAGTCTTAGCCGCTGGGCCACCAGGAAGTCCATTCATCCATATTGTTAGATGAATAACCCTCCCAAAGCACAATATGGTTAGAATTTTCCTGCTATCACCTTGCTTGGCGACTTTGCTTTTCTTTAGAGACTGTGACTATATATATTCAAAAAAAAAAAAAAATCACAATCCTATATGCTTTCTTTAAGCAATAATTTCCTGCCACTCTTTAAAGAGTCCCAATCTCTAGGACTCTTTGGTTCTCCAACTTAAACATTCATCAGAATCACCTGGAGAGCCAGTGAAACTATAGGTCCCAGTGTTTCTGAGTCAGGAGGTATGGAGAGGGTTCAAGAATGTTCATTTCCCACAAGTTCCCAGGTGAGGTAGCTGGGACTGGTCTGGGACCTGCCTGAGAACCTTTGCCTGAGACTTCATGTACAAGGAGACCAGGCAACACTCAGGCTTTGAGAGTATGCACCGTTTCTTTTGTTTTTAGCATCCACAAAGTGTATGTGCTGCAGTTTGATTCCATCAACGCATGGCCCAATTTCTGTTTTTAATAATAACCCGAGGAAAGAGAAATGTATCTTGCTGTGGAAAATAGTATCTCCATCAAATAAATGCCTAATACCAAGCATTTGAATTGCACTCTGATCTTTCCATTTATTAAAAACAGCATTAAATTATTTGATGTGTTAGCAGCAGCCCTGGAGAAGAAGAGGACACTCTGATATTCAGAAAACCAGCGAGCATGCAAACAGAGGGCTTTCCAATGTGCTTAGAATATGTGGTGAGAGTTCTTTGGGGGAAGGTATTTCATCCAAAATGCAGAGGGTACGTGAAATGTGAATAAATATGATTGCTGTTAAAAAATTCCGTCTCATGAGCTGCACCATAGATACAATGGAGATTTAAATGTGGGGGACCTCTGGCTCTAGGCAGCTAGAAGATAGAAGAAGAGATGGAAGAAGATGGGAAAAGGGAAATGATTTTTCAATCCTCTTGACCAGTGGCCTCTCTGTGTGTAGGTGTTAACTGTAGATTACAGCCTTGCAATACTTGTTCTTCTCTATTATACTGCTTATCTCCCAGGCAAAGATGGCAGGAACAAGAGACAAGATGGTGAGATGTATACAGATGAGTTTGCTTAAAAGCAATGGGCTTTTAGGATTTAGATAATCCCAGGTATGGGACCCCCCCAGCCACTCAGCACTGAGTCAAAATCCCTGATGTGGGGAAACTCGGCTCCGCCCCCAAACTAGTTTCCCGTTTGTCTGATGAGGGTCTTAGGGCACTGTCTTTCGTGATCTTATTCTTAGAAGCCTATAATGGCAAAACACTGCAAACATACAGAAGAGATGGACCATGAAATAAATTCCACTGAAGAAGAAGACGACCAGTTCCCCCCGAGAATAGCCGATGATGTGACTTGTTTCTCAGGTCCTCAAACAGTCAGGTCCAGCCTCTCTGGATGAATGATGCTCCTTGGAGATGCGCAACATCGTGTGAAGACCCTGGAGTCCTGCTAGTCGCTCTTTCTCTCTCATACAGTGTATAACTCTTGGTGTGGCTCGGTCACCCCAGTGTACCCTGAGTATGGCTGCTTCTCATGTCCTTACTGCTACCACCTTGTTCCGATCCACGCTCTTCTTTGCTCAGATCATTGCAGTAGCCTCCCAACTACTCCATCTCTTCCTACTATTGTTCCCCTTCCTTTTATCCTCAGTAAGCAGTCAGAATGGGCTCAGAGGTCACATCCTCAAGTGCTGCAAGGACCCCTCCTTCCATCAGAGTGAAAGCTAAGGGCTGCACAATGGCCTTCAGGTTGCTATAGAATTTGGGCCCCATGACCCTCCCTTCCCCGCTGTTTCTTCCCCATCTGTGCTTCTCTTCACTTGCTTTCTTCCTGCCATATTGGCTCCTTAATGTCCTTAAACATAGCAAGCACGCTCTTATGGCAACGCTTTAGTGTTTGCTGTTCCCTCTGCCTGGAATCCCCTTCCTCCGGAAGCCAGTGGTTTCTTTCCCATCTTTAGGTCTTTCCTCCGTATCACCTTCAGGCCTTCCTGGAACGCCTTTGGCAACGGCATTGCCCCCACCACTCCTTATCATCTTCCAATACACTGTACCTTTTATTTACGTATTTTATTTGTCTCTTTGCTGTTGTTTAGTCGCTAAGTCGTGTCCAACTCTTTGCGACCCCATGGACGGTCGCCCGCCAGGCTCCCCTGTCCATGCGATTTCCCAGGCAAGAATACTGCAGTGGGTTGCCGTTTCCTTCTCCAGAGGATCTTCCCAACCCAGGATCAAACCCAGGTCTCCTGCATTGCAGGCAGGCTCTTTACGGGGTTGTTGTCGTCTTCCTCAGCATCTTCTAACACACCATGCATTGTATTTACATATTTTATTTGTCTGTCTTTTTGTATTAAAGCAAACTCCTGGAAGGCAGGGATTTTTCTGGATTTTCTGTTCTTAGCACCTAGGTCAGTGCCCGGCACTATAAAAGGTGCATTGAATGAACAAACGAGTGAATCTAGAAAAATGAATAAATGAATTGAGAAGCTCATCACTCTCATATACTAACACAATAACTTTCACTTGTTGAGAAGAGGCAGACACAAACATATGTGACTTATATAGGTAAACGGCTGTCAGCCTCTTAATTTTTTGCCCAGCAGGAAGCTTGAGTGCACACTGTTGGCTTCCAATCTGGAGCCCTGGTTACACTACCTTGCACCCTTCCAAGTATGGCTCCCATGCCAGTGAACCAGGTCTCGGGGGAGAAAGTCCAGCCCACATCACTTTTACCTGCAGGGATGTTTCTTCCTGACCCAAAGGGTGGCCTCAGAGTTTAATTTCCTTACCCAAGAATTCTTTTTCCTTGTTTTGCTTTGAGTCACCCAATTTTCCTGGTGACTTGCTCTCCATTTCCAGAATTCTCCTTGCAGAGCTCTGTGCGTGCTCAGTTGCTCAGTCATATGAGACTCTTTGCAACATCATGAACTGTAGGTTGCCGGGCTCCTCTGCCCATGGGATTTTTCAGGCAGGAGTAATGGAGTGGCTTTTCTTTTCCTTCTCCAGGGGATCTTCTCGACCCAGGGATCGAATCTGCATCTCCTGTCTCCTGCACTGGCAGGAGTACCAGTAGCGCCACCTGGGAAGCCCCCAGGGAGCAGGGGTGTCCTTCAGATAGAGCCCAGGAGTGCTGTGAAAGCCATCCTCCAACCATAAAAGGGAAGCCTGCTGCAAGCAGAATCCAGACTTTGGCCAGAGGATGGCAGTGTGGTTGTTTCCAAGAGAGAGCTGAACAATATGGAAAAAAAAATTTTTTTTTCCAAATGGCAATAACAGCTGTGCTTTCAAACCCTGCGGGGAACATCAGAAAATGTTAACCCCCAAATGGTGGGGAAACCTGGGCTGGAGGCAGATGTGGGGATCTTGACCATGGAGGCCAGGCCTGGAGGAAGGCAGGGGGCCGGAGAGGGGCAGAACGGAGAGAGGAAAGGGAGCTGCAAGAGAGCCAAGCCCAGAAAGCAGAGTGATTTCAGGTATCTCCAGACTCTCTAGGATTTTTGCCACCATTACTGCTGCCACCAAAGTATCAGTCCATGGTGGTTTTGCAAAGGGATTTCACTCATGTTATCTGTGTCTGTCACCTGTCTGTCCATCTGTCTGTCTATCCCTTGCTCCTTCCTGCTTCCCTTAGCTCCTTATTTCTGCCTCCTTTCTAACACTTGATCACATTCACCCTTCAATAAGAGCCATTGAGGAATGTCCCCCGCCTCCCAGCTGGACAAGGGGGATTTGAGAGCATCCCCTGGTGTCTAGGACAAGGCAGGTGCTTGGCCAACATTTGTGGGGTGCATGGGCACACTTGGGGCACTTTTCCTCCCCCAATCTTCACAGCCTTCAAGGCATTTAATCCTGGCGTCACCTCTTCAAGGGAGATATTAGCGTGTTTTTTGAAGATGGCTGCAACAATTAAAAGGGATTCTGGCTACAACCCCAGTGTGTGGAGGAGGAGGGTTCCCGCCACATCACCAAGCAAGATGTGTCTTGGGAACTCTGAGCCAACGTGGAAGAAATCCATTTACCCTGGGACCTCCACACGGAACAGCGCAGACCTCAGAGAGACAGAGAGAGAGGCCGCAGGAGAGAGGCACCTCAGCTGATCAAGTTGCAGCTGTTTGAAACTCCCAGTTGAGGCCTCGAGCACATTGGGGCAGAGATGAGGCGTCCTGCGGTGCTCTGTCCTAATTCCTGACCCAGAGAATCCGTGAACATAACAAGTGGGCGTTCCACATTGCAATGTTGTGGACTGATTCATTACACAACCAGAGCGATGGAACATTCTTCTGCCCTCCTCCCTTTTCTATTTTTATTTTTTTTCTAGCTTTTAGCGATTTTTTCCATCTAATTTTTCCAAAATTTTTCCATTTTTTCCATCCTTAAAAAAAGATTTATTTAAGTAAGTTTATTATCCTGTTTATATTTGATGGTGCAGCATCTTCGTTGCTGTGCAGACTTGTCTCTAGTTGCAGAGAGTGGGGTCTGCTCTCTACTTGTGCTGCACGAGCTTCTCATCACGGTGGCCTTTCTCCTTCCAGAGCACTGGCTCCAGGGCACACGGGCTTCGGTAGTTGCCGCACTTGGGCTCAGTAGTTTAGCTCCTGGGCTCCAAGCACAGGCTCAGTAGTTGTTCTGTGGCATGTGGGAATCTTCCTGGATCAGGGCTTGAACCTATGTCTCCTGTATTAGCAGGCAGATTCTTCATCACTGAGCCACCAGGGAAGGCCTTCTTTCCTCTTTTTAAAGAAGATTGAAGCCTAACAAGCAGATGAGCTGGCCCTTGGACCCTGCGCTCTGGGCCCCCAGAGCATCTTTCCTGATGTTAGCTTTCATGGCCAGGCAGGAGCTGAAGAAGAGACATGGACTTGGTTCAAGGTCACTCGAGGCTGGGAGAAGCCTTTGGTTTTGTTCACAGGTCAGCAAAGTGGAAATGCAGGGATTTTGATCTGCCTGGGGTCTAGTGGGTGAAAGTGAAGCTTGCAGTTTTGGGGTTTCTGGTCTGAAATTAGTGGCCCCAGGAACATTAGCCGGTGGTGGGACTCCTTGAAAGCTGCTACCTACACAGCCATGCAAACCTGCCAGCAGATGGCTTGTGACATTACAATTCTAATGCAAGCATTAGTTGATATGATTGTCACCATGGGCCGTATTTGAGGGTGCAGTCAAGAGGCCACAGAAGCAGGAAAAATCCAGCAAACCTCAATGCTGCTATGAAGACATAATTGTTCTCCGTTCGTCTTGGCTGTTGACACCCCATCAGGAATCTCCCTTAGACCAATTAATAATCTTGTGGCGAAGCAACCTCAAGATGGTCTTGTCAGTGGAAGTTCTCAACAGTGATGAATTTGGGGATGAACAGCTCTTCCTGATAGGAGGGCCACAGTCTCTCAGTGAGCCTGGAGGACAAGCTGGTGGGCTCCTTTCTCTGAGGTGAGCAGTGAAGCCTCAGTCTGGGCTTGGGGGTTGTTGATAAGGAGCCTTTCCATGGCAACACAGGAAGCCTGACGCTGAAAGTGAATTTCAGCATCATTGGGAATCAGACACCACAGACAGACTTGGCAAACCCCATAGCCACTGAGAACTTTGTGGCAGTAAGTCCTGAATGGTCTCTGCCTCTCCTAGTTTCCTGGAGAAGCCCCCTCCCCACTTCCCAAGTCCGATTTGGAACCCCAGTTATGGGGGAGCTGACAGTTGGATACTCTGATGTGGAGGGCAATATTGTAAAGTCTGGCAACTGTGATGGTGTGCTGTATGTAGCCAGGGCCTTGTTTGTAGAGTAACGGTACGTGGTTGTCATGTATGGAGGCCACGATGCCTGTGGCATGTCAATTGCAATGATGAGTTTTTAGGAAGCCATTGTGTTGTTGGGGTGTGCAGTCATGGCCATGCTGGGTTCACAGAGGCTGTAAATATTACCCTGTCCTAATGCTGGTGGGTTCTGTGCTGTTCTTCTTGGCAGGGTTCATCGGTCACCCAGTTCTTCTGTTCTGGATGGTTCAACCCAGTGCATCTCAGACTCTAAGGTGCTTTCTAATTATGCAGGGAACTTGGGAAGATGCAGGTTCTGAACCAGCAGATCTGGGATAGGGTGAGAGAGTCATCGTCTAACATGCTTCCAACAAGGCCAGTGCTGCTGGTCTACACTTGGAGAAGCACGATCCGATGGAACTTCCTGCAGTGATGGAGATGCTCTATTTTTGCCCTGTCCGATATGGTATCCAGTAGTTACAGGGCTGTCGAGCTCTTGATATGTGTGAGTGGGGGATTTGACTTTCAAGATTTATTCAGTTTTTGCCAATTTAATTTGAAATAGGTGCATATAGTTAGTGGCTCTCATGTTGGATGGTACAGCTCTAGAATGTTCTGTAGTGTGTATCAGAGTTCTCTAGAAGGCTTGTTAAAACACAAATCGCTGCCCCCACCCCTGCCCTTGGTCTGGGTTAGGGGCTCAGGATTTGTATCTCTAATGGGTCCCCAGATAATGCTGATACCATGGGCCTGGGGACAGCACTCTGAGAACCATGCCACCTGCTAATCTCCCATCCCTGGGCTCCTCTGGGTGCTTCCTGAAGCAGGAATAAAAACTGTATGCCAAGGCTTCCCTGATGGTCCAGTGGTTAAGAATCCACCTGCCAGTGCAAGAGACTCAGGTTCAATCCCTGGTCTGGGAAGATACCACAGGCTGAGGGGCATCTAAGCCCCTGAGTGGCAACTATTGAGCCTAAGCTCTGCTGCTGCTGCTGCTGCTAAGTCGCTTCAGTAGTGTCTGACTCTGTGCGACACCATAGACGGCAGCCCACCAGGCTCCCCCGTCCCTGGGATTCTCCAAGCAAGAACACTGGAGTGGGTTGCCATTTCCTTCTCCAATACATGAAAGTGAAAAGTAAAAGTGAAGTCACTCAGTCGTGTGACTCTTAGTGACCCCATGGACTGCAGCCTACCAGGCTCCTCTGTCCATGGGATTTTCCAGGCAAGAGTAACTGGTGTGGGGTGCCATAGCCTAGAGTCCAAGCTCTAGAGTCTGGGAACTGCAGCTACTGAGGGTAACCTTATGGGAGATTTAGGCAGGAGCATTATTTTGAAACAGAGGGATCCCTAGTGAAGGCTGCTGCTGCTGCTGCCAAGTCGCTGCAGTCGTGTCCGACTCTGTGCGACTCAATAGATGGCAGCCCACCAGGCTCCCCCATCCCTGGGATTCTCCAGGCAAGAACATTGGAGTGGGTTGCCATTTCCTTCTCTGATGCATGAAAGTGAAAAGTGAAAGTGAAGTCACTCAGTCGTGTCTGACTCTAGCGACCCCATGGACTGCAGCCTACCAGGCTCCTCTGTCCATGGGATTTTCCAGGCAAAAGTACTGGAGTGGGGTGCCATAAAGGCTCCTACCTGGGAGGGACTTCAGAGATCATCTGATCTGCATTTCCAGTTCACAGATGGGAAAACTGAGGCTTAACCAAGCACTGTTGGCCGGGGAAGGGCCTCGTGACACCCAGCAGAGAACCCAGGTTTCCACCCACCCAGAGTGGGAGCCTCTGATCTGCGTGTCCCTGAGCCTGAGCTGGAGGAGGAAAGTGGCCAGAACACAGACTGGAAATGACACGGGGACCCACAGGCTCTGTTCTATAGCCGGGACAGCTCGAGAGGCCATCCCTGGCTCCAGGGGTGTCACCACTCAGAGGCTACAGCTGTGTATTTTCCCCTTCTTTCATATCCCTCTGGGAGATTTGGTTGGTATTTAGCAGCTCTGGTTAAGAAAGAGGAAAAAGAAAGACATGGGAGAAGGTTGAAACCATTGGCAGCAATGCTATTATGAGGACCTTACTTATGTATTTCAATAATCTATGCCATTCTTGCTCCCAGTGCTGAACATGCAAGGACAGATACACCACGGTGACATGAAATTGCTGCCGTTTATCAAACTCCCGCAGTGAGCCAGACATGGGATCAAGTCCTTTATATTCCTGATCTCATTAAAACTTCACAAAAAGCCTATGAGGTAGATGTTATTGTTACCATTTTTTAAGATGGAAAAACGAAGCCTTAGCATGATTAGATAACTAACCTGGGTCATGCAGCTGGTAAATGGAGGGATGGAGATTTGAATACAGTCTGCCTGATGCCAAATTTCTGGCACTGTTTCCATTGTGCCAAGTGGGTGTAACTAAGAGGTGCCATGAGCTCTCCTGCCGGCTTTTGCCTGCCTCAATCTTGCTTAGCATCCAGGAATGAAGACAAGACACGTGAAGAATGAATCAGCCTGGCCCTGAGCCAAGAAGCCAGGTGTATAAGTCAGAATGATTTCAGTTACAAGTAATAGAAACCTGAATTAAAAGAAAAAGGAGAGTTACTGGCTGGTGTCCCAGGGAAGATGTGTTCAAGGGAGATGAATATGGTCTTCAGGTACGGTTGGACCTAAGGTTTTAACCCATTAATCACTGAGAGTCTCTTTTTCATTTCCTCTTGGGTTCTTTCTCTCTTGGGCACATTTTATTCTCAGGCAGGCTGTTCCCATGGTTTGCAAAGACAGCCTCCAGCAACTGTAGATCCACGTTGTCCTTAAAGCTGGGGAATTGAATCCCAGTGAAAAGAAAGTACTGCCTTCTGCTGCTGCTGCTGAGTCGCTTTAGTCGTGTCCGACTCTGTGGGACCCCATAGACGGCAGCCCACCAGGCTCCCCCGTCCCTGGGATTCTCCAGGCAAGAACACTGGAGTGGGTCGCCATTTCCTTCTCCAATGCGTGAAAGTGAAAAGTGAAAGTGAAGTCGCTCAGTCGTGTCCGACCCTCAGCGACCCCACGGACTGCAGCCCACCAGGTTCCTCCGTCCGTGGGATTTTCCAGGCAAGAGTACTGGAGTGGGGTGCCATTGCCTTCTCCTGCCTTTTGCTGCCCAACCCCAACTCAAGGCAAAGTCCCAGGGATGACTCCTATTGGTTCAGCTCTGGCCATGTGACCCTTCACTGACCAATCACTGCAGTGAGGGGGATTCAATGCTCTAATTATACCGACCTGAGGACTCATAGCTACATGGAGATGGGATCAGTCTTATCTGTGTCTGTCTTTGAAAGTAGGATATATTCTGTTACCAGAAAAAAGCATTAAAAAAAAAAAAATCCTGCTACTACTGCCATCTGTTAAAGTGGTCAACACAGTATATTGAAGGCACCTTCTCTGCTGATGGAGTGGCCTGGAACTAGGCTGCTCCATGTGTTATTCCAATTCCAAGTGATTTTTGAACATCAGCTCCCTGTTTAGCCTCCCATCTGCATCGTACATCCTCTGTGCCAGCACCTGCCTCACCCATGGAATCTGAGCTCACCATACACAGTGGAGCTCATCACATGGACTGCTGGCTTCTGGTCGGGAGGAGTGTGTGTCTTAACCTCCTGGCTTCTTCTCCAGGTGCCTTTAGTGGCTCTTCTTTTCACCCTGCAGCCCTCTCTAGACCCCATTATCCCCTGTGAGACCACCTCCAGCCATATTTTCTTAGGGAGAAGGTTTGAAGGAACTTGGCTTTATATTCCCAGATACCTGAGTAATATCTTGTTGGTTGGACATATCTCTGGATTGTTCAGAAGTAAGAAGTGGCTATCTTATCTGGACTTTGGCAGTCCATTTCTTTGTTCATTTATTTTTTTAAAAAATATTTACTTATTTGGCTGCACTAGGGCTAGGTTGCAGCATGCAGGATCTTCCTTCTTTGTTACAACATGTGAACTCTTAGTTGTGGCATGTGGGATCTAGTTCCCTGACCAGGGATCGAACCTGGGCCCCCGTATTGCGAGTTTGGGGTCTTAGCCACTGGACCACCAGGAAAGTCCCCATTCATTTATTTTTCCAGGTGGAGATTATCCATGGGCCCTACCCATCTGCCAGAGGCACATTCCCACCGGTGATAAGCTAGACTTCATGATGATCTTTTGGATCCTAGCTCTCAGGCTGCTCCGTCACTGGCTGCTCCAGGCTCTGTGATGTGGGTCCTGAACCTGGGGCCTGCCTGAATGCCCTCTCACACCCTAACATTCCTCTTTCTCTCCTCGATCTGCATGGCCTCAGTCCTATGCATGCTGGTGCCAAACTGCCCTGTTGTAGGGCAGGGCTTATTAGCATGTGTTGGGGGTGCAAAGCAAAGGAGTGAAGACTTAGCGAAGGAAGGACTGCTTAGCAAGCACGACCAACCTTCAAGCTGGCAGTCTTCTTAGGAAGAAAGGAAGACGGTGTAGACAAATGGCAGGTGAGTTAGGACAGGCTGCTTAGAGGAAAGGGTTGCTTGTGAATCTTAAAATCACACATTCTATGCATGGGAGCATCTTCACTGCAAAGAAGAGCTGACAAATGTCATATAATACTTCCACACCTCTCTGCACATGGGTGGATGGAAGTGTTTGGGTGTCTTCACCCAGATGTGGTAAAGAGCTGCTTCTGTGCCAGGTATGGTTATCTTTTTTGAGGGGCATCTGTGTTGGTGCACGGGCTTTCCCTAGTTGCGGTGAGTGGGCTCTACTCTGTAGTTGCAGTGCATGGGCTTATTATTGCAGGGACTTCTTTTGCTGCAGAGCATGGACTGTAGGGCATGAAAGCTCAGTAGTTGTGACACATGGGCTTATTTCCCCTGCGGCATGTGGAATCCTCCCAGACCAGGGGTCAAACCTGTGTCCCCTGCGTTGGCAGGTGGACTCACAACAATTGATCCACCAGGGAAGTCCATCTCCTTTGTTTTAATCCTCATAATCTTGACCAGAAGATGTGACCTGTCTTTAAGTGGTAGAGGATTTGAACTCTGGTCTGCCTGACTCACGGGCCAATGGCATCATTTGGATAAACACAGCAGAGGAGGAAACCCTCGAAGGCCCAGAGGCTGGGTGGGCTGGGGATTTAGTATCAGGGCAGATGACAGAGGACCTAGGCTGCTTAGGCAAACAGGCAGGGACCAGGTGAGAAGGGAACCTTCTCAGCTGCTACCGTGGGTGACAAGCAACCAGATGCTCGGGCTTGGGGTCAGAGGGTTTTGTATTGACACAGAGGTCCATAGAGAGCCTCGGAAGTTTCATGAAAAGGGATCATGGGGTCAGACATGGTATTTGAAAAAGGTTATTGGTGCAATTGAGGGCAAGGCAGTGTTTCAAGGAAAGCAGGGGTTAGGAGACATGTTAAGAGGAATTCTGTGCATTGTCCTGATTCTCTGATGAATTCAGACTTCATCCGCAGTCTCTTTCTTGTCTCTAAGAGAGGCCTGGAGGCTCCAGTAGACAGCCAGTGTTTCCTTCTCCCCCTGACAAAGGGGCCGTGGGAGCTGGGTCACATGGCTAGGGGCTTTTTTTATTTCTCCTGGAAAATAGGAAAAAGGCCTTACAGGCCTGGCTACCGCTTCTGCACAAGTCTTTATGAGCTGTGAGAGCTAAGATCATAAGGCTCCCATATTTTGCTTTTGTGGAAAAGCCAATAACTTAAGAAAATGTTTTCTCCATCAGAGAAACTTCAAAGATTCGCGAGAATAATGCACTAAAAATTATTGAAAGGCGGCCTCGCACACATCTTAAAGAATGTGCCGAAGCCAGGCAGGCCTCGCCACGGTTTAAGAATTCCTTTGTTTTTCTTCATTGCTTGCAATCAAATGCAGGACCGAAGCTGTTAGGCATTTGGCTGTGGCCATCTGCAGAGCAGGCTCGCCAACCGGATTCTTTTTCATCCAGAAGAGAAGGCTTATAGAGGCAGGAACTATTGAAAACGTTCTCTGGCACTTTCAAAAAATAAAAATTTAAAACCTCCTCGCTGCTGTTGAAGGGGAAAGGTAGACTCTTGATCCTCCCCGTGGGCATCTGGGAATTATTTAGGGCAATTGTGCAGAGAGGCAGAGAGTGGATGGCCCCAGAGCCCGGGCCTGAGTTTATTGGTGGGGTTGAGTTTGGCCAGGTTGTTTAAACTTGCTGCAGCTCAGTTTGATCATCTATTAATTGAGATAATAATATTTGCCCAGACGGTTTCACAGGCCTGTTGAGAAGATCAAATGAGGTTGTGTTTAAAAGTGTGTATATGTGTGTGTGCACACACACACCCACATTCCTGCTTAAGAGAGAGAGAGGATTTCTGCTTTTCCTGTGTTTTTACTCCTTTCCATGGGAGGAGAGAGGCTTGTGTTATGGGTCAGAGCCTGGAATCCACTGGCTGATGTTTATTGAGCCCGCAAGTTCTCGGAAGTGCTTTCTCCTCTGGCCCTCCATGCCTATTGGTGCCGGCTGGCCTCAGTGGACCTCATCACTCGGCTGACCGTGGGAAAAATTGGCTGTGGGGTCTTCAGGCCACAGCACATCCGTGGACGAGCCTTCCTTTGATGGTCTTGAGGTGGGAGGTTCCATTGTGCTCTGTTTTGCAGGCGCCTGGGCATTTTCTCAGCACAAGTCCAGCAGCTATTTTGACTCCCAGTGGCTAGTGATCTCTGGGTGGAGAGAAAGGGGTGAGTGTAAGGTCTGGAAAACCCTACAGGGACAGAACATCTTATTCAGGAATTGTTATTGGACCAACATGGAAGACTGACTTCCAGCCAAATTGTGAATGTGCAAAATTTTGAATGTTGGAAAATTGTGAATGTCATTAGGCAATGACCTCCTCTTTCTGCACTTGAGTTTTCTCACTTCCTCCACTGATTTGCGCCAAGAACTCGGTGTACTGAAACCCTGCTTTTCAGAAAGACCCCAATGCCAGTCATCCGTACTTTAAAGAGAATTGAGGTTCATGTGCCTTCTGTCCCCAGTGGATTTGCATTTGAGAATCAATGCTCATTATGGAAGGAAATCTTCCATCCTCTGTTAGAAAGATTTCATCCAGAGAGGTCAGGGGCAGGGTTCTCTGATTCTCTGATATTTTACCCCCTAGATTTCCCTCTCTGCTTCCTAAACGGAAAACTGGCCCAGTCCACTGTCCCTCAGAACACAGGTGCTTGATCTTGACACTCCTCCCGGGACGCACTCAAAGCCCCTCTAAAGCTCTGCCTCTGCTCTTTATATTAAGGAAGGGGCAACAGCTGACAACTCCAGTCTCTCTCTAGATGAGTCTTTAGAGACTCATTTAAATGACCCACTGGCCTCCGAACATGAATATCATGGCAGCTCAAATGCCCCTGAGTGGTTAAAAAGTAAAAGAAAGGAAAAAAAGGTATAATTAGCTTATTCATAATTGTCCCTTCAAGGAAAATGGAGCATTGACCTCTTGGAAAGGACCAGTTTAGCTGAAATAACCCACATTTGCTGAGGACTCTCTGTGCCAGGCCCTGAGCTAAGTGCTTTGCATTTAAGTCACTCTTTGAAGTGGGTACTGTTATCATATTCATTGTTTAGATGACGAAACTACAGGTTGGAGAGATAAGGAACTTGCCCAAGTCCACCGGCTTATAAAGAGCCAGAGATGGGACGCAGATTCAGGGCTGTCAGATCTAACACTGAAGTGTGTGCTCTTGCCCAGCCACCAGTTGGTATCTCCTCTAGCTTTGCTGATGTGCAGTTGTTTGACCCACAGTTTGCCTGTGTGTGAGAGAAAATCAATTATCTTGACTTAACCAAGCAAGAGTTTATTTTCCCCACACAATCAGAACCTCACAGGAGAGCAATTCTGGGCTGGTTCAGGCCCTTCTGTTTTTTCTGTCTCATCACCCTGAGTGTGTCTCTTCCACCCTCATGGTTACAAAGCTTGTGTGCTTTGCTGCTTTGCATCCGCATTCCAGGCAGAAGGAAGTAGGAAGAGACAAAGGGATTTTTCCTTGCTGAGCTTCATCTTCTTTTTTTAACTTGGAGGAGCTGGTTTTCTTAGGAAATTTCTTTTTATATCTCCTTGTCCAAAGCTCTGTCACTGTGTGATCCCTAGCTGAAAAGGAGACTAAGCTATGTTAGCTTTCTCGCCTTGAAAACAGAGGAAGGCAAGAAACACAGGACTGAGGGTCGTTAAAAGGAGCCAGTCCATGGTTTCTGCTCAGTTTGCCCTTGAATGCTCTGCTCCAAAGGTTATGGGTGGGCATGGCTGGGGCAGAGCCAATGTGTTCCTTAGAGAGAGGATTTCTTTACGTCAACTTACTGTGTCAAGTCAGCCCTTGCTTCCGTCGGTCCTTCCTGGGTAGCAGCGTGCCTGCCTCTGCTTGTAGGCTCAGCCCCGCAGTTGCCCAAGTCGGCACTGGAGTGTGGGTACTGGTCTCCAGGGTGCCAAAGGTTTCACGTCGTTTCTCAAGTTTAGCCTTTCCTGACCTCCGCTCCACGTCAGTCCAATTAGACCCACTGACTGAACTCCAGTTTTCCTGCCCCAAAGCCCAGCTTGTTTGACTGCTGGGGGCTGGAACTTCCTCCCTAAGGCTTGCCAGCTGTTGTGGTGTCATCCCATCAAGGTGGGATCAACCCCTGCTCCCGAAACATGTGGCTCAGATGTTGAGGCTGGTGCTTCTGCAGAGGCAATTAAGAGGATAGGAGGGGATTTATTACTCGCGTAAGGAGCTTTCTGGGAAGAGGAGGGTGGGCCCCCTGGCTGCTCTCACCATGGCATGAGAACACAGGGAAAGGAGATTGGCTGGGGGTTTTACAGTGGTGTCTTAGTCAGCTTGGGCAGCTCTAACAGAATTCCATAGATGGAGAAGCAAATGGCAACCCACTCCAGTTTTCTTGCCTGGAAAATTCCATGGACAGAGGAGCCTGGTGGATTATAGTCCACGGGGTCGCAAAGAGTTGGCCACGACTGAGCACAGCACAGTGAACAGCAGAAATCTGTTCTTGAGGTTTTGGAGGCTGGGAAGTCCCAGGGCATGTTGGCGGCACATTCAGTGTCTGCTGAGAACCTGCTTCCTGCTTCATCCAAAAGAGGATGGTCCTCTTTTCGCTGTGTCCTCACGTGGCAGAAGGGACAAGGGAGCTCTCTGGGGTCCCTTTTATAAGGGCACTGATTTCATTCCTGAGGGCTTTGCCCTCATGACCTAATCACCCCCCAAAGACCCCACCCCCAATACCATCATGTTGGGAGTTAGGGCTTTAACATGTGAATTTGGGGAAAGGGAACACAACATTTCAGTCCATAGTAAGTGCTTGGGCCAATCTGAGTGTTCCATGGGGTTTGATCTTCCAACCTATGCCTTGGCTTTCTTTCTTTCTTTTTCTAAAATTATTTGTTTATTCGACTGTGCCAGGTCTTAGTTGCATCACGAGGGATCTTTGATCTTCTTCGAGGCACGAGGGTTCTTTTAGTTGGGGCATGTGGGATCTAGTTCCTGACCGGGGATTGAACTTGGGCCCCCTGCATTGGTAGGGTGGAGTCTTAGCCACTGGACCACCAGGGAAATCCCTGCCTTGACTTTCTTATCATCTTGCCCAGATGTGGGGCAGGTGGGGAAGGAGAAGTGAGATTTGGAAGCAGACAGCAGTCAAACATCCAAAATAGAGTCGGGTTCGCAGATTCTTTATTACATTAACTCCTTTGGGCTTCCCTCATAGACGGGGTCCCTGGGCTGTGACCTGATGCCTGGGCCAGATGAGATGCTTCCTCCTGACTTTGGGCCTCACTTGCTGCCTGATCTTCCCCAGCAGGATCCCGTTCCCTTGAATCTCCATGTACTCCTGAACCACACTTTAGTTTGCCATAGCCCTGGACTTCATCTACTGGACCCTGCGTAACCCTCCCAGAGCCGACTGGTCTGCAGCTGATTGGTTTGACTCCTCTTTTTCTGCCAGCTGGGTCGCTAAGACCCCAGCATCACGCAGAACCATGTGGTCACAGTGTTGAGGGTGAGTCCCTGAGTGTGCTAAGTAGCTTCAGTTGCCACCCCATGAACTGTAGCCCGCCAGGCTCCTCTGTCCATAGCATTCTCCAGGCAAGAATACTGCAGTGGGTTACCATTTCCTCCTCCAGGGGATCTTCTGGACTCAGGGATCAAACCCACATCTCTTACGTCTCCTGAATTGACAGGCAGGTTCTTTTCCACTAGTACCACCTGGGAAACCTGTGAGTACCTGTGTACTGCACTAAAATCATGCTGTGAAGTCTGCTGAATTTGTGACTTTTAGCTCTGTCCTCTCCTCTAGATCCACAACTATTTGCATCCAGTGAGGAATGAAAATTCTTCATCCTCCCTCTCTCCTTTAAAAAAATATTTATTTGGCTGTGCTGGGTCTTAGCTGGGGCACGCAGGATCTTCAATGTTCACCGCGGCACATGGGATCTTTAGTTGTGGTACATGGGATCTGGTTTCCTGACCAGGAATTGAACCCTGACCCCCTGCATTGGGAACGTGGAGTCTTAGCCACCGGACCGCCAGGGGAGTCCCTCATTTTCAGTTAAACTCTGTAGTGGATGCAAGACTTGGTCCTCAGCATTCCTAGGATGAGGCATCTTCATCTGTGGGATGCTGAGGTCTTCTACCTGCCTGAGCGGTTTGGCACTGCCTTTGGAGGTTGATATGTTTTTGGATAAACACACAATCACACACACACACGGCCCTTTTCTCTTCCTGTTATTGCCACACTGGCCTTCAGGTCCTACTTGGTTGCATAGCAGGGTGAGCTGGAACTCTTGATAAAGGACTTCTGTACAGTGATGACAAGAATTGATTTCCAATTTCCTGCAGAATGACTCTATCATCGCTAGTGACTCAGGCAATTTAGCTCATATTCCAGGCCTGCCTGGGGGTTGTAGATCACGCCGACAGCTTCCCAGTCACGCAGGAGGGGGATTTTGATAAGATGAGAGAGGAGACATGTTCAGAGAGTTTTGTGTTGGGGGTGGCCAGAAGGGAATGGCTGCCCCAGGAATCAGGGCCCTGCAGTGTCCTGTTGAGAGCAGCCACGTCTCGACCATGACGGCTTATGTTTCTGGGGGGAGGGTAGCTACCCAGGGCACCCCCCTTCCCCTTCTCCACACACTTTTGGGCCCTGCTCAGCATGAGAACATCCAAAACCCCAGCCGAAATATAGAGGGGATCAATTTCCAGTAGTTTCCTCCATACCAAATACTTTTTTTTAAGGTGATTTATTTTTGGCTGCACTGGGTCTTCGTCGCTGCAAGGGCTTTCTCTCCTTGCAGCGAGCAGGGACTACTCTTCATTGCGGTCTGCGGCCTTATTACGGTGGCTTCTCTTGAGGAGCACAGGCTCCAGGTGCACGATCTTCAGTACCTGTGGCGCGTGGGCTCAGTTCATACTGTATACTCGTAGATAGCATCTGTCTTTTAAAAGATTGAACACACAGCCTGGGCTTTTTCTTTCTCAATGGACTCTATTATAGCAGGTAGGATTCTTTGCGTTTACTCATGAATTCATTTTCATCTGCCAGACTTGCATTGATTGTGCGCTGGGTGCCTGACGAACTTGCTCGCCAGGAATGTATGTCAAAAGGACAGACGGGGTTCTGCCTCCCAGAGTCACCCGAGCAAAGCAGAACACAGCCACGTCAGGACCAGGAGGCCTCTGGTGGGTTGTGACTCTAAAGCCCGATTCATTTAATCCTCAGGACAACCCTGTCAGGTGGGCCCAAGACTATTTCTGGTTTGCAGATGCAGAAACAAAGGCACAGCGGATATGAAACTTGCTCAAAGTCATATGAGGAGAAGGGCAGAGCAGAGACTTGAACTTGGGCCCTCGGGAAGCAGTTTGTGCTTCTTGCATTGCCCTATATCTCTCATAAGGCTTCCCTCATGGTTCAGATGGTAAAGAATCTGCCTGCAGTGCAGGAGACCTGGGTTTGATCCCTGAGTTGGGAAGATTCTCTGGAGAAGGGAGTGGCTACTCACTCCAGTATTCTTGCCTGGGAAATCCCACGGACAGAGGAGCCTGGTGGGCTATACAGTCCATGGGGTCGTAAAGAGTCAGATATGACTGAGCAACTGACCCTTTGAGTATATCCTTCATGGGCGGTGGATGAATATAGATAACTTTCCATCCAGTGGACTGAATGGAGCTGCTGGAAATTGATTATCAATTGCCCTGCCTTCATTAGGACTTCTTCAAATTCTGACAGCGTGAGCAATCACTGGAGGCCCAGGAATAGAGCCCATCCAGGCATATGTGTAGGTGTGAGTGTACACAGACACACATGCAGACAGGCACATACATGTGCACATACACTCACACACACACACACACACACACACACACACACTCAACCAGGACATAGCTCAAAAGACTATAGAAGCAACAGTTCATGACACAGCTCTGCAGAACAGACACACTGATTTCTCCTGAGTCGTTCAGCCAAAAAATTAGTTTTCAGAAATTGTTGTCAAGCTACTTCCCAAGCTCAGGCTAAGCTTGAGTCCTGTAATAGGAAGCTGATGATCAAACGCATTCTGAGAACCGCCTGGGAGCTGAGCTTTTCGAGAGACATTATAATATGCCAAGGGCTTCCCAGGTGGCTCAGTGGTAAAGAATCCACCTGTCAGTATAGGATTCGAAGGTTCAATCCCTGGGTTGGGAAGATGCCTTGGAGAAGGAAATGGCAACCCACCTCTATTCTTGCCTGGAGAATCCCATGGACAGAAGAGCCCGGTGGGCTACAGTCCCTGAGGTCACAAAGATGGGGACGTGACTATGGAAGTAAACAGTAATAGCAGTAAAATACCAATGTCCACACACTTTACTCTGGGAGGACCGTTATCCCCATCTTACAGCCAGAGAGACTGAGACTCTGGAAGATCCCTCCGGATCACCGAGCTAGCAAGGGACAAAGACAGAGTTCCAACACACACCTCCTGGGTCCTAGTCTACTTCTTTCCAGAATAATACAGACACCACTTCCTACGCACACTCTGTTGATGAGTATTTTATTTTGACAAATCGACTCCCTAGAATTTTTTTAAGACTTTTTTTTAACTGCACCAGGTCTTACTTGTGGCATGTGGGATCTTTTTTCAGTTGCAGCACACAAAATCTTTAGGTGTGGCATGTGGGATCTAGTTCCCTGACCAGGGATCAAACCCGGGTCCCTTGCATTGAGAGCATTGAGTCTTAGCCACTGGACCACCAGAGAAGTCCCGGCTATCTAGAACTGATCTGACTATTTCCCGTAGATGTTAAGAGCAGCTCTGATAGCCTGATTTCCTGTTCTGAGAACCTGACCTTTTTTGTGGACCAGGCTTTAGTGAAGGCTCTGGCTTTGACCCTCATTTCTCATGCTGGTCAAGAGCTCTACGTGTGCTCTTTGCTCTCCACCCTCCAGCTTCTTTGTGGAGTCTGTTTGCTCTGATCCACTTCTTTCCCCATCCCTCCCAGAAGCCGCATCTAAGGCTGCCAGTCATGTTCCCTCTCATTAATAGCTTCTGGGGATGGAAAGAGACGATATAATCACTCCCTGCACACCTGTCAGGTAGATGCTGCATTAGGCAGCATGTCTGAGGTTGTTTTTAGTTCTGATCAAAGTGATTGAAACAGATGTACCTCGTGGGTCTTATTAACGGCGGGGAAAATGACTCATCAGCCATCTGACTCCTCTCGCGAATTCTTTGTATGCAGGCGATGCTGCCAGTTCCTCCTTAAATAAACAAGTGCTTAGTTTTCTGATCAATAGTTAAGATTAGGCTGGCTGGAGAAGAATCTATTTAATCCCTGACACATAAAGGCAATGGCCTATTGTGATGCTCTCCTGATACAGAGTTTAGAAGTAATTGCTCCCTTGGACAGAGAGAAACATTATCTGTTTCTCATTCATTCACTTATTTATTCAGTTATTCAATAAATATTGACTGGGCACCTATCTCATCTCATAGCAGGTACAGTTTTAGGTGCCAGGAATGTCCTAGTGATGAATCTGACTCAATCCCTGCTTCCAGGAAGCCCCAAGCCTGGGGCCGGGAGAGAAATAAATGTATAAACAATGATACTAGAAGTATGATAGATGCTAGATTACTCATTTGAGGGATATTTATGGATACATGTAGGGAAGAGAGCTTCCAAAATGGCTCCAATGATGGCTGTGCTGTGCTGTGCTTAGTCGCTCAGTCATGTCCAACTCCTTGTGACCCCATGGACTGTAGCTCGCCAGGCTCCTCTGTCCGTGGGGATTCTCCAGGCAAGAGTACTGGAGTGGGTTGCTACTTTCTGACATCTGGGCTCATGTATAATGCCCTCCCGTGGGGTGTGAGACGGACCTGGAGACTTACTTCTACTAAAGAGGCTCTGGCAAAATGATGGGATGTCACGTCTAAGATGAGGTTGCCGTGATGGGTTGAGTCATGTCCTCCCCCAAAAGATGCGTTGGCATCATTTAAAACAATTCTATTTATTTATTTTTGGCCGCACTGGGTGTTTGTTGCTGCTCACGGGCTTTCTCTAGTTGCGGGTGAGCAGGGGCTACTCTTTCCATTGCAGTTCGTGGGTTCCTCACTGCGGTGACTTCTCTTGTTGAGGAGCGCGGGGTGTAGGAGTGTGGGCTCAGTAGTTGTGACACACAGGCTTAGGTGATTCCATGGCATGTGGAGTCTTCCCACACCAGGGATAGACCCATGTCCCCCGGACTGGTAGGCGGATTCTTTACCACTAAGCCACCAGGGAAGTCTGATACACTGACGTCTTAAGCCCTGAAACCGCTGAATGTGACTGTCTTTGGAAATAGGGTTTTTGCACATGCAGTCAAGTGAAGATGAGGTCATTCAAGTGGGCTCTGGTTTGGTGTGACTGGTGTCCTTGTAAACAGGGGAAGTACGGACACAGAGACATGCATACACGGGGAGATTGCCGAAGGGAAAGCAGAACTAGGGTTGATGCCTCCCTGAGCTGAGGAATACCAAAGATCTCCAGCACACCACTGGAAGCTTGGGGAGAGGCATGGAGCAGAGCCTCCCTACTTGCTCTCAGAAGAAACCAGCCCTGCTGACACCTTGAACTTGGCCTTCCAGCTTCCAGAACTGTGAGACAGCCTGCTTCTGTTGTCTCTTCCAAGTCTGCGGTATTTGTTACAGCAACCCTACCAGACTAATCTAGTTACAGAAAGACACGATTTCTGCCTTTTCCACCCTCGCTGGGTCCTCTCACTTGCTCTGAGGAAGCCAGCTGCCATGGCGTGAGCTGTGCCATGGTGGGGCCCACATGACAAGAGCCTGCGGGGGGCCTCTGGGCCAACAGCCAGAGAGAGACTGAGCCCCTCTGCCCAACAGCCTTTGAAGAACGGAATTCTGCCAATAACCACGGGAGTGAGCTTGGAAGCAAATTCCTCCCCAGCTGGCAGCTTGGCCACAGTCTTCTAAGAGAGCCTGAGCCAGAGGAACCAGCCTGGATTCTTAAGCCACAGAAACTGAGATGATAAATATTGTTTTAAGCCAAAACCCCGTGGGGCATTTTTGTTATGCAGCCATAGCTAGCTGATACCATCTGTAAAGTAGACTGGACACTGTCCTAAGCACCAGGATAATGCAGCTGACATGGTCCTGGCCTTGAGAAGAGGCAATTTGATTAAGGAAGCTTAGGCTCTGGCCTCTGGCTGTCCTGGGTTCAAATCCCAGCTATGTCCTTCACATGTGGTGCTGTGGCTGCAATTCACCTTACTTTGGTTTCTTCCTCTATAATAAAAGGAACATGTTATATAAAGTAAATTAGAAAGAGAAAAAAATATCATATATTAACGCATATGTATGGAATCTAGAAAAACGGTTCTAATGAACCTATTTGCAGGGCAGGAATAGAGACACAGAAGGAGAAGAAGGTGGGGCGAATTGAGAGAGTAGCATTGAAATGCATAGTTTACCATGTGTAAAATGGATAGCTAGTGGGAAGTTGCTGAATAACACAGGGAGCTCTGCCTGGTGCTCTGTGATAACCTAAAGGGGTGGGATGTGAGGGTGGGAGGGAGGCTCAAGAGTGAAAGAGATATATGTATGTTTATGGCTGATTCATATTGTTGTATGGCAGAAATCACCACAACATTATAAAGCAATTATCCTCCAATAAAAAAGGGGGGAGCAGTAACGGGGGTCCTGTGTGGGTTAATTTTTGTAACGACTTTAGAGATTATTTCACATTCAGTGAATATGTACTGGATGTCTATGACGGGGCAGTTAGGGGGTGCTGGGGTGACAGAGATGCTTTGTCTATAGGGTCCCTGCCCTCGTGTGGTTTACCTTATAGTGAAGGAGCTGGAAGCTAGACAAATAAACAAAGGTATTTGTTGCAACCTCAGTGAGTGCTATTTCCTGTGTAGAAAGAAGCAATTTCATTTTACAGGGTTCTTTTGGGACAAGAGGTTTGGGGAAGGCTTCTCTGAGATGTTGTTTTCCAGAGATGGGAACTAACTAATCAAGTGGAGGTCATGGGGTAGAATGTGCCAAGTGCAGGCCAGCTGAATGATGGTGGGTGTGGTCCAGGACGCATGGATCTGGGCTGCATCTCCAGGATGGAATCAGATGCCGTGCTGAGGCTGGGCTGGAGAGCAGGGGAGGAGCCAAATAGAAGTGGTAGGTTTGAGGCTTGAGCAAGTGGGTAGATGGGCTTGCCATTGACCGAAGTGGGAAGCTTGGGGGCTTAGCAGGTTTGGAGAGGGACTCAGGAGTTTTGAGTTGGGGTTTGAAAGTGGGTAGGAAGAATGTTCTGGAGAGGGGAAAGGAGGGACAAAGGCATAAGGGTATGACAAAGTGTGGGTTTAGGAGGCTGGCAGTTCTTTGGTCATTCAGAGCTCAGTACTGTAGATTCCCTGGTGGCTCCAATGGTAAAGATGGAGGGGATGGTAACCCACTCCAGTATTCTTGCCTGGAGAATCCCCATGGACAGAGGAGCCTGGCGGGCTACAGCCCATGGGGTTGCAAAGAGTCGGACATGGCTGAACGACTAAGCATAGCAGTGTAGATTCTAAGGGCTGCCAGGGGGATGTGGTGAGGAGGTGATGATGAGGCTGTGATTGCTGGTCTTTACCCTGCTGTCCATAGGACGATGGGATGTATATGTGTGTGTGTGTCATGGGGGGTGGTTTATGATTTGAAAAAGATTACTGGGATGCTTGTTAAAACCCAGACTTCTGAATTTGGAGGATAAAGTGAAAATGTTAGTCCCTCAGTCATGTCTGACTCTTTGAAACACCATGGACTGTAGCCCGCCAGGCTCCTCAGTTCATGGAATTCTCTAAGCAAGAATACTGGAGTGGGTTGTCATTTCCTTATCTAGGGGATCTTTCCGACCCAGGGATCAAATCCAGGTTTGATCAGGAAAGGAGCTGAGGGTCAAAGGATTTTGGGAGACTCAGGGTGTCTTTTCTCCAGATGATTGGGTACCTTCTACCTATCTACCCAAATCTGGGATGGCAACCAACCAGAACCAATCAATCCAAATGATGCACATGCCTTAGAAGTCTGCACATTGACTCATCATCTTATTTATTTATTTAATTCAGTTTTATAATTAGAGATCAGTAAAAATTCATGTACTGCATCGTGAAGTATTAAATAGCTACCAAAGTTTTAAAAAGCATCACTGGTCATTCAAAGAGGGTAGCTCTCTACATTTCATCATAATGAGTGTGATCTGTGCTCTGGGGCAACCAGAATTTGGGTCTGGAATGTCTCTTTCAGAATAGCTTTTTTTTTTTCTTTCTGAAATCAATCGAAGCCTGAAGAGGGTGGCAGGCTGCAAAGCTTCTTCTTAATTTAATCATTTTGTTTTTCATTCATTCCCTGATCTAATGATTCTACTGAGAACTAGAGGGAGCACAATGAAACAGACTCTTGTGACTGTCCTCCTGCGGGTCTCCCAGGATTGTAGACTGCACAAGTGTGTCACATTTGCCCTTCTCTATGTATCCCACCAGCTCCACGCCCTCCCCTCTCTTCCCACAGGAACCTACACCAACACACACACTGAGATGCCGCCCGTCACTGTGCGTTCATGCCCCCTCCCTGTACAGACCCGCCGTGTCCCACGTGATGTCCTGCCTTGGCTGTTTCCAGGTCTCTGCCAGAGAGCTGCATGGATGGGCAGTGGGGACTGTAGGTGAGACCTGCTCTGGGTCAGGCCCACCTGCTGTCTGTGCTGTGCTTGGCAAGGGACTCATACATTCTGAACCTCACTGACAAAACGGGTGTATTAACACCCACCTCGCAGGGTTATTGTGAGTGTTTAAACGGAATAATGTGTGTCAAGCAGAGTTGTGATTGTGGCTTACCTATGCATTGTCCCAATCTCTTCTGCTTCCTTAGTAACAGAACCCTATATTTTAATTTTTTGTAACCTTTAAGAAACATTTATCTATTTGTTTGGTTGTGTCCCACCTTAGCTGTGGCATGAGGGATCTTTAGTTGCAGAATATGGGATCTAGTTCCCTGATCAGGGATTGAAACCAGGACCCTGCATTGGGAGCACGGAGTCTTATTAACCACTGGACTGCCAGGAAAGCCCTCAGAACCCTATATTATTAAAGGTAGTTCTTGCTTGGCTGAAAACTTTTTTTTTTTTTTCAATCTCTGTTGCAATGGGGCAGCCAATGAGATTGAAGCAGAAGTCACTGGGTGGGAACTTCAGAAAATCTTCTTGAAGGGTCCTTTCACCTTCTCCCCCACTCTACATTCTCTTTCTTTCTGTCTGAAATATGGATGTGATGGCTGGAGCTCCTGCAGCCATTTCTGACTATGGGATGACCTTGAGGATAAAAGCCACCTCATTAAAGATACTGGGATAGAAACACTGGAGAAAGGCATTGATTTTTTTGAGCCTCAGTTTCTTATCTGTAAAACAGGAGCAATAAATATGGTATGTGTTACTAGATACTAGGAGTGCAGTGCCTAGTACAGCAGCTGACATGGAGCAGGTCCTCAACTAAATGCAGTCTGTGCTTTTTTTTTCTCCTTTCTCATCAGGGTTTACAGGAACTGCAGACAGTTTTCCTACTTGGATATATTAACTGCAGAAGGGGTGACCTTCACATGGCCACAGTCTGTCATACCAAACTGATGAGTAGAGCCAAAATTGGCTCAGAGATTCCCTTCTCTATCTAGTGTGGCCAGAAATCCTTAGAGGCAGCTGTCTGAATATGCTTTCTCTGTAGGCTGGTTGCTAATCTCTTTTCCTTGAGAACTCTGCCTTAGTATCTTGCCTTCCTGCGGGGAGGTGTCAGTTGCAGGAGAAGTCAGTTTGACAATAGATGTGCTAAGAACGGCATCTCTAAATCCTGTGAGTACAGCTTGGGTCCTTGTCACTCAGGCCCCCAGGAGTTTCTTCTCATTCCTTAAGCCAAATGGATGGCACCGGGGAGAGAGAGAAATCTTTGATGTAGAAGGCACTTGGACTAATGACATAATTACTCTGCAGAACCATTTGCAAAGTAATTATGGGCTATTGTTAGGATGCTCCAGCTTTTTTTGTTGTTAAGTAATGAGACTCTGCTTAGAGTAAGTGACAATGAGGGGAGAAAAAACAATAATATGTATGTACATTTGAAGAGGCAAGAAACAGTCTTCATGCCCATCCCCCTCCAAAGCAATCTGCCCCCTTTGCCTAATGCAAAACCAGAAACTCACCCAGAACCCACCACGGATCCCAAGTGTGCATTGCTCTGTTCTCTGCCCTGTTTGCAATGTTTCTGATATTAAAATGCAATTTCGAGAAGTACTGGCTGTAGAATAATTTGCTGAGAAATGCATTTCTTCTAAGGATGGAAGGACCTTGAGGCCATGTAGTTAATGTAATGAAGCCCAGGGGTCTTCTGAGTGGGAAAGTTCTTGAGTAGCTCTCCTCAGCACTTCGTGCTGGAGCCAGGCTTCATTCTGGTCCTGGCCCACCTCCTAGGATGTCCGCCAGGTCCCGTCCCTCGGCGTGGTGCCTGCAGCCTCTGCTCCAGAGGGGCTGCACAAAGCTAATTGAGATACATATTACAATATTAACTTTTAAAATATCATATTAGCTTTCCATTAGGATAAATGAAGTACGTGAAAAGATTGTAACAGAGCATTAGTCTCTGCCTGCATTTAGCACATTGGTTCTGTCCAGATGCGATCCTCAGAGCCCACCCCAGAGATGAATGGGAGGGGCAGGTTGAGGCTGAGAGCATTCTTTCTAGATAGAAATCCAGTCTGTGGGTGCAGGTAGTGAAGGAGAGGGCAGCGTGGAAGGGCTAAGTCTTGGTGGGGAAGGAACTGGATCAGTTCCCATCCACCCTGATGTCGGTTCCCTGGATCCCAGAGGAAACTGAAGGAATTTTCCAGGCAGCCTGACTCTTAACTGATAACATCCATTGTAAACAGTCACAGTGTTGTTGGCTGTGGTTCTAGAAAGGACAAGTGCTCTGTGGACATTCTCTCTTAATCCTCATTCCAGTGACAGAGGAACAGGGATCAGAGAAGGAAGGGATTGTTGCAAGGTCTCCCAGCTTCTCAAAACAGCCCTTCTGTCTGAGGAGAGATGTCAAATCTAGGCCTGTACTACTGAAATCTGCTGCCTTAGTGTCTGGCCCTGATGTCTTGTTGGGCCAGGGAGGTGCAAATTTTCAGGGGCAGCCTGCAAATTCCTAGCCAGGGTATCTTAGCCTGTTTGGGCTTCCCTGGTGGCTCAGACAGTAAAGAATCTGCCTGCAGTGCAGGAGACTCGGATTTGATCCCTGGGTCAAGAAGATCCAAAGGGGATCTCCAGTTTTCTTGCCTAGAGAATTCCATGGACAGGAGCCTGACGGGCTACAGTCCATGGGGTGGCAAAGAGTCGGACACGACTGAGCGACTGACACACTTGGGCTGCTTTACCAAAATATCACAGACTAGGTGAACTTGGGTGAACTTTGGGAGACGGTGAGGGACAGGGAGGCCTGGTGTGCTGCAGTCTATGGGGTCACAAAGAGTTGGACATGACTTAGTAACCGAACAACAATAACAAGTTGTCATAAAAAACAGACATCCATGGCTCACAGTTCTGAAAGTCTGAGGTCAGGTTGGAGTGTGGTCAGGTGAGGGCCCTCTTCCAGGCTTCAGCCCTTTCCTTGCGTCCCCACATGGTGGATGGGGTACGAGAGCTCTCTGGAGCCCCTTTTATAAGGGCACTAATCCCATTCATGAGGGCTCCACCCTCCTGAGTTAACCATATGCCAGAGACCCCACCTCCTAATACCTTCACACTGGCCATTGCTTTTCCACAATACCTTCCACACTGGCATTTTGGGGGGACAGACAGACATTCAGCCTAGAGCATAGGGCTCTGTGGACAACCATCCTTTTTATTTTCTTTCAACTTTTAACTTTGTATTGGAGTATAGGCAATTAGGCACTTCCCAGATGGTGCAGAGGTAAAGAATCTGCCTGCCAATGCAGGAGTCGAGGGTTTCATCTCTGGGTGAGGAAGATCCCCTGGAGGAGGAAATGGCAACCCACTCCAGTATTCTTGCCTGGAAAATTCCATGGACAGAGGAGCCTGGCAGGCTACAGTGCAGGGGGTTGCAAGGAGTCAGACATGACTGAGCATATACACCCAGAGCCGATGAACAATGTTGTGATATTTTCAGGTGGACAGTGAAGGGACTCAGCCATACATATACATGTATCCATTCTCCCCCAGACTCCCCTCCCATCCAGGCTGTCACATAACATTGAGCGGCGTTCTCTGTGCTATACAGTAGGTCCTTGTTGTGGACAACCATCCTTTGGCTCTGTCCGGGGCTGTGTAACCAGGTGGCCTACCTACCAGAGATATGCACTTCATCAGAGCAAGTTGGTCATTTTCTTCATGAACACAGAAGGTGCATGTGGACAAAGCTGGAAGCCAATTCAGACCCAGCCACTGTCATGACCTTGGGTCACTGGTGATTTGGCTGAAGGAGGTAGCTATGCCAGCATCTGATTCTTAGATAGCTAAGACCTTGAAACACTTAACCTCTGTAAGACTCAATTTCTCTTCTGCAAAATGGATTTAGTAACCCTATCTCATACGGTTTTGGGGAAATTAATGAAATAATCCATATAACATACTTGGCTCAGTGTTCACATATATTATGCTTAGAAACATTTGTGCTCATGCTTATTTGCTCAGTCATGTCCGACTCTTTGCAATCCTATGGACTGTAGCCCAGCAGGCTCCTCTGCCCATGGGATTTTCCAGGCAAAATACTGAAGTGGGTTGCCATGACTTCCTCCAGGGGATCTTCCCCACCCAGGGATTGAACCCATAACACCTGT
Organism: Bos taurus; assembly: GCF_002263795.3. Classification (NCBI taxonomy): domain Eukaryota; kingdom Metazoa; phylum Chordata; class Mammalia; order Artiodactyla; family Bovidae; genus Bos; species Bos taurus. The sequence goes on along the minus strand of NC_037352.1, from coordinate 32,433,517 downwards.
ATCTACCTGCATTGTAGATGGATTCTTTACCCACTGAGCCAGCTTGCTTATCTATAAGATAAGAATAATAGATGTACCTAGTTCAGAGAATTAAGAAAATTACGAGTCCTAATACTGGACTGGCCCGTAGTGTATTTATTATTTATCTCTGTGTTCAGCTGTGAGTTTACCCATCGGTGGAGGAGGTGCCTGCCTTTTGGTGTCCAGAGCTGTGCAAGGCCTGCTGACAGTGAGTGGTTTGAGGCTGCAGGCATACGGGCACAGGGGTAGCCTAGATGGGCTGGGCTCTCAAGCTGAGTCATTAACTATCCACACTACCTCTCAGGCCAGGCATTAGGGGGTCTCTTGCGAAGAGAGGGGCAGCTTGGGAGCGTGACTGTGGGGTGCATGTGGCTCCAACACCTGCCCCTTCAGGACAGAGGAGTGGCTTAGTTAATCTTTGCCTCTCCTGTTCAGCTCAAACCCTGGAATGTGATAACACCCTTGGGAGTTGCTCTGAGTTGTCTGTAACACAAGAAACAAAGGTGAGCATCCAAGACTGTGTCACTGTCTCATGGAGTATGGTGCATAGAATTTGAACAGAAAGGGTCCAGAGGACAGGTGGTCTGGACCTGCTCTGAAGAGGTTGGGAAACAAGAATAGGGTCTGGGGTAGGGGGAGCCGAGGCATCGTGTCAGGGGCCTGAGTGCAGTATGTTGGGGAGCAGAGCGAGCGTGTGGGGTGGGGAGCAGTTTCTTTGGAGCAGAATATATGGGTTAGAAGTTAGAAGTTAATGGGGGGTCTTGAGAAAGGAGTCGGAGTTTGAGCTCAATGTAGGGGACTACAGTGAGATGCAGAAAGTTTCAGAGGTGGATCCCAATGCCTGGGAATATTTTAAGAGAGTGACCTGGTGGCTGTGTCGGATGAATGGAGGGTGTGGGATGGGGAGCCGGGACTGCAGACAGCCACGCTCACGGGAGCACAGGGTGGGGTGGGACTGAGCCTTCAGTCCTCCTGGGAGCAGCTCCCCAAGAGGTGCAGTCACTTAACCATGACCTGCCGATTAAGTCACCTATTGTGTCGAGTAATGAGTCATTCTCTGAGGCTTTTGTGCAAGCAAATGGAATATTTATCCAGGTCCCAGGGAACTTGGGGACACCTTGGAAAGCAGGCAATAGCTTTGAAGTCAGGTCAATGAAAGCCTTAAGCTTCTGCATCTCCGGACCTGTTCACAAGTCAGAGCCTGTCGATTTTGAGGGCAGAATATTTTCAGCGTAAAGCTTTGAATTGGAGGCCAACCTGGAGCACACAGCTTTTTATTTTTCAGTCTCATTAGCAAGGGCATTGTGCATGGTGCAATGGCAGAATAGAGGGGGAAAGTGACCGGCAGGCAGGGGAGCTGGAATGATAAAATACGTGACTGTGGGGAAGCTGGAATCCACAGGAAATGACCCCTGTGTTAGACTTTCCTGGACAAGGAGCTCCATCTTGGAGCCTGCTTCTTGGGAAACCCAACCTGCGACAAGTGATGATAAAAATGCTGAAGCCTGGAGTCAGTTATTCTCTCTCCAGGCCCCGGTTTCTCCATCTGCAGAATGAAAATGGCATATCAGATCAGAGGTTCTCAAAGCGTGGTTCATGGAACTGTGAGGGCGCCCGAGATACTCTCAGGACGGCTTATTTTCACAGGACAAAACTGTTTTCACAAAATACCACTTTTCCTTGAAAGAACAACAGACAGAGAAGCCAGAGCACACATTTTCTCAAAAATAAACAGTCTGTCACTTCAAGGAAAATAATTCACGTAATTTGTTGCCAGTGATAACACTCAAGCACTGAAGTAGATACACGATCATTAGATATTAGTACATCGATCCATTAGTAATGTCTGCTGTGGCCCTAAGGGGACACAGTGGCGCGTGTGTCATCCATAAAAGCCCCTCTAGCTCTGCTGCTCCTTGACTAAGTGGACGGCCTGAGAACGTTCTGAATGACTTCAGCCCTTTCTGGAAGAACCAGGTAACAGCAGAAGAAGAAGCAACACAGGCCTAACTCAGACCCTGGCCCGGTAGGCAAAGCTAGCCCTGGGAAAACGGATGAGAGAGTTCCATTTTTTGGCTATTTTTCCAATTTCTCTTTTCAGAAATATCTCTTCCACCCACAATCTCAGGGTCCTAGCTTGTTTTTTTTTTTTTGCCCTTACTTAAATTTCATTTTATAAAGTGAAAGTGAAAGTCGCTTAGTTGTGTCTGACTCTTTGTGACCCCCATGGACGATATAGTCCATGGAATTCTCCAGACCAGAATACTGGAGTGGGTAGCTGTTCCCTTCTCCAGGGGATCTTCCCCACCCAGGGATCAAACCCAGGTTTCCCACATTGCAGGTGGATTCTTTACCAGCTGAGCCACCAGGGAATTTTATAAAGGGATGCAACAAATTCATTTGCACTGAAGAGAGAAGGAAATAGCAATCCGCTCCAACATTCTTGCTTGGGAAACCCCATGGACAGAGGAGGCTGGCAGGCTACAGTCCATGGAGTCACAAAGAATCAGACACAACTGAGCAACTAAACAACCACAAATATAACTGCTTAGGCATCACTAGCCTTCTGGGGAGATTCAACTTTTATTGCTAGACAAAGGCTTCAGCCAGTAGATTTCAAACTTTTAAAACTTGTGGTCTTTCCATACATCAACATGAATCTGCCATGGGTGTACAATATTATAAAGTAATTAGCCTCCAATTAAAATAAATAAATTTAAATTTAAAAAAAAAGGATGAACAACAAAAAAACTTGTGGTCTTTCTTTTTTAAATGTGAAGTCTCACGTCTTTCATTTTGATATGGTTCGTTGGGAGACTTAGTATTGTCTATAGATTCCTATCAGTCAAAGAGATTTTGTTAAGCTTTATTTTCCTTTTTAAAAAAAATGTATTTATTTGGCTGTGCTGGGTCTTAGTTATTTTAGTTGCGGCATGTGGTTTCTTGTTCTCTGACCAGGGATTGATCCTGGGGTCCCCTGCATTGGGAGTGTGGAGTCTTAGCCACTGAACCACCAGGGAAGTCTTAAACTTTATTTTCTGAAGTTTGTGCTGTGAAAACATTTTTGCATTTTCCAAATATGAATTATAACATTAGCTTATGCTCTTTCAACCCTCCCCCCACCCTGCCTTGACCCCTGTAATCTCAAAGTAGTCTAAAAAAGTGCAAGTTTCTCTCCCCACTCCACCCTCAAGTTGTGCAGAATATGTCTTCCAAGATGGTGTCAATAAAATCTCCCATATCATGTGTTCTTTGAACACTGTGACAATGTAACATAGCTCCTCTCACTGAGAGGCGAGCTCTACACCCCCTGGACAGAAATCTGGGGCATCCGTGACTGTGGAAGAAGTGGCATTATGTGACTTTTGCTGCTAGGTCATAAAAAGCCACACAATTTCCATGGGGTACTGTTTATTCTTGGAGCCCACCACCATGCAGTTAGAAAGCCCAGGCCACAAGGAGAAACCAAGCATTGGCTCCAGCCAACAGCTCCAGCTGAGGACCCAGCTGACAGTCAGCATCAGCCAGACTAGTCATCATGAACGTGCCTTTAGAGCCCTGGTGGTCGAGGCCGTGCCCCAGACATCATGGATCAGAGATGAGTTGTCCCCAAACTGCAGGAACAAAAGAAAAGAGGGGATTGTTGTCATGTCTCCACATTTTAAGGTGTGTTTGTACATAGCAACAGTAACTGGAACCAAAGTCAAAAGAGGGCACTGGAAGGTATAGGGAGAGATGTGTGTTGGCATAAAGTGTCACCCTTTGACTGTCTCATCCTGACCACTGGGGTCCAGTTGGGAAGAGTTGGAAAGAGACAAGCCCTGAGATAGAACTTTGGTTGATTTCCCCATTTCCCTTTTCTCATTGTCTGTTATTAGTCATATCCATGTAAAATCCTTTTCTATTTTTTTAAGGACTTGGGTTAAGTCAAGCTACTTATTTCCGGTTTAGCATCCTCATCCGTCAAAGGAGGAGTTGAACTAAATCTCTCAGCTCTTTTCCAGCTCTGACATGCCAGATTCCTCTCTTCATTTTATTTTCCCCACGTTTCTCCTTTTTTCCCCCAAATTTAACAATGAAAATTGTAAGCTCAACAAAATCTCCACGTCTCTGCTAGTATCTAATCCACTTGGGGCAGATAAACTGCAGGAATAGCTTTTTCTGGCTCTGTGAATTTGACAAGTGTGTTTGCATACTGCCTGGCGTTTTGCCTGCATTTTCTCACTTGTGGCTGCCAGGAGTCCTACTGACAGCACAGCATTCCAAGGACAGCAGCCATTTGTCCTCTTAATTCTTTCATTTTTTTTTCCAAACCTCCATACTGAAATATTTATGAGTCTTTATTTTTCTTAGAAAGTTCAATCTAGACGTAGTATAATTTTTCTTTTCGGGGAATCTCTGATTGGAATAGATTCAGGCTGATGGGTTAGCATGTAATTTAAGAACTGTATTCAAGGTTTGCCCATTGGGAGACTGGCCAATGACACACCAACCAAGGAAAGCTCAGGTGGGTACAGATTAGCCAAAATTAGGAGAAGGAAGGATCCTGCTGTGTCTCTCTACCTGCACTGTCGCCTGATCATTTCACCCCTAGTCATGAATGGATCAGAATCACAAAATTAGAGTGTTGTTCAGTTGCTCATCGTGTCCGACTCTTTGTGATCCCACGGACTGCAGCACACCAGGCTTCCCTGTCCTTCACTATCTTCTGGAGTTCACTCAAACTCATGTCCACTGAGTCGATGATACCATCCAACTATCTCATCCTCTGTCGCCCCCTTCTCCTTCTGCCCTCAATCTTTTCCAGCATCAGTGTCTTTTCCAATGAGACATTAGAATAGTCCCTTCCAATTTCCAGACTTTAGGAAGAAGAGCCCTGTGGATCCTGGTCAGTTAGAGTGACCTGGAATATAAAATCACTTTTCTGTCAAGCTGTTGAGCAGGTCTTTCTTCTCTGGAGAAAGACCTCAAAGGTTGGGGATTAGCAAAATACTCAGCAGCCATAAAGCCAAGTTGACTAGAAAACCACAGGGTATTTAAGATGAATTTTGTTTATGTACATTTCATACAAGCTGCCCCTGCTTTCTATTTGTTCGTTTATTTGATTATTTTTGAGATATAGTTGACTTACAATATTGTATCAGTTTCAGGTGTGCTACATAATGATCTGACATTTGCATACATTGGAGATGTCCCTGTTTTCTTTTTGATAGCTAAATATTTGTGTGTTTATTAATAAACACTGGCGAAGCATATATATTTTTAATGTGGTCCTGCTTACCTGGACATTTGAATGATCTTTGTCTTTAACAGTGACCCATCATAACTTATCTACAAAACAGAAATAGAGTTACAGAAGTAGAAAATAAATTTGTGGTTGCCGGGGGTTAAGCGGCAGAGAGATAAATTGGGAGATTGGTACTGACATGTACGTACTGCTATTGTTGCTGCTGCTAAGTCGCTTCAGTCGTGTCCAACTCTGTGCGACCCCATAGACGGCAGCCCACCAGGCTCCCCCATCCCTGGGATTCTCTAGGCAAGAACACTGGAGTGGGTTGCCATTTCCTTCTCCAATGCATGAAAGTGAAAAGTGAAAGTGAAGTTGCTCAGTCATGTCTGACTCTTAGCGACCCCATGGACTGCAGCCCACCAGGCTCCTCTGTCCATGGGATTTTCCAGGCAAGAATACTGGAGTGGGGTGCCATCGCCTTCTCTGCATATACATACTACTATATATAAAATAGCGGAGAAGGCGATGGCACCCTACTCCAGTACTCTAGCCTGGAAAATCCCATGGATGGAGGAGCCTGGAAGCCTGCAGTCCATGGGGTTGCTAAGAGTCGGACACGACTGAATGACTTCACTTTCACTTTTCACTTTCATGCATTGGAGAGGGAAATGGCAACCCACTCCAGTGTTCTTGCCTGGAGAATCCCAGGGACAGGGGAGCCTGGTGGGCTGCTGTCTTTGGGGTCGCACAGAGTCGGCCACGACTGAAGTGACTTAGCATATATAAAATAGATAACCAATAAGGACCAACTATATAGCGCAGGGAACTCTACTTAACACTCTGTACTGGCCTATATGGGCTTCTCAGGTGGTGCTAGTGGTGCCAGAACCTGTGTGCCAATACAAGAGACCTAAGAGAAGTCGGTTCGATCCCTGGGTCCGGATGACCCGTTGGAGGAGAGCGTGGCAAGGCACTCCAGTATTCTTGCCTGGAGAATCCCGTGGACAGAGGAGTCTGGTGGGCCATGGTCCATAGGGCTGCAAAGAGTCAGACATGACGGAAGTGACTTAGCACACACGTGCAAGTGGCCTATATGGGAAAAGAACTTTAAAAAGAGAGGATATATGTGTATATATGTGTAGATTAACTTTGCTGTATACCTGAAACTAACACAGAATTGTAAGTCAACTATATCCCAATAAAAAATTTTAAAAGTGACCTATCATATATATTTTATATATGCACCTATATCTTTGATATCTAAGTACCAAAATAAATAGATAATTATAAAAATTGATATAATTTAGACATATATATTCTGGTCTGTAATATAATGTGGAAAGAAAATGTGTATTGGAAGTTTGTTGAGGCACATACTCTTGGGGACTGTCAGCATAATGCTAATTAAATTGGATTTGAACTTTTTCATTGGCTTATTGAACCCATTTTGCTTATTATCATAGCCTATTATGTTTGGTTTTATCATATTATTTTGCATTCATTCACATTCCATTTTGTCTTATGCATCCTTTTTTTCTTTGCTTTTATTTTCTCTTGTGATAGTTGATGGGATGTGGTCAATATTTAGTTTTAATAAGTGGTTGACTTTATACTTTTCAAAAACAACTTTGCTTGTACATTTCCTATAATTATTAAATGCAAGAATAATATAAGAATCTTGGACTCTTTTTGAAATGAGTCAGTGATGTGTTATAGCTCTTCCTGCTCAACTCCTTAGATATGTCAATATCACCTGGGGTACATTGTAGAATGCAGCTGTTATTCATATTAACTTTTTTCCCCCATATATAATTTGTCTTTCAAGCATCCCTATAGACTTGGACATTCATTTAGGTACCGTATTTGTGTCAATTATTTAAATAATCTCTGGTTAATGGTGCCAATGTTTCATTTTATAACTTCAGATGAGTCCTTATTTTTGATTCCTTTGGTAGGTTTAGGGATTATAACTTTGGTTAAGGTTTTCAGGAGAAATGAATTAACAACAGAATTTTCAGTGGCATTTCCTCTCTCAGACTGTCTTTCCCTTGTCGTGATACATAAACAGCATCTGGGCTAGGCAAAGGACTCTTGGCTCACAGAATCCCCCTTAACACTCTATAGACATTGTTTTACTTTTTTATATATTTGTTGGTAGGATCTTGGATCAGCTTTATTTTGGTTCTTTGTAAGTGACCTGTCATTATATTTGTTTTTTTGCTTAGATTAGTGGCATTTTCCCTTCAACCTTGATACTGAAAAATGCCACTAAAACATGCTTGCTTTGTCTCTTTTCATATCTTTCCTTAAAGCAGTGGATCCTTTTGATTTACATGCTCAGATTTTTTTCCCCCCAAGCGCAGGAAAATTGCCTCCTACTAAATCATTGATTTTTGCTTTTCTTCCACTTATTCTGCTTTTTCCTTTAGGAACACAGCTAATCCAGAGATGAGATAGTCGATTTCTAGCCTCCATGTGCATTATCTTCTTCCTTATTATATTCAACTCTCTGTGCTTCTTCTCACCCCCCTCAATCTTATGGCATTTACCTAGTCAATCATCTCCACTCTCAATCTATTTTTTTCCCCATTGTTGATGTTTGCTTTTTAGGGCCTCCAATGTGTATTTTAATTTTTTTACTGTTTTTAGCTTCCTGGCACTCTTCCTCTCTGCCAGCCTCTCTCTCTCTCTCTTTTTTTTATTTGAGCCTACATTTCTGATTTTTCATTTCATCATTCGAAACATGCTTTATGAAGTTTCTTAATTTTTAAAAAATTTACATAAAATAGGTACATTCTAAACATTTCTTCTATTTCCTATAATCAATTGATTTCTCAGGTAAACTTTTCCTCTGTACACTTAGGGCAAAGTTTTCATGTGTGTATTATACAATCTGTTTATAAATCCAATTTTCCCCCTCTGTGTATGTATCCTTCTATTTTATATATATATATATATATATATGAAATAGATATTTATATCTTTATCTATGTATATATCTATATCTATTCCCTGGTGGCTCAGATGGTAAAAAATCTGCCTGCAATGTGGGAGGCCAAAGTTTGATCCCTGGGTTAGGAAGATCCACTAGAGCAGGGAATGGCTACTCACTCCAGTATTCTTGCCTAGAGAATTCCATGGACAAAGGAGCCTGGCTGTATAAGGTCCATGGAATCGCAAAGAGTCAGAGATGACTGAACGACTGACACACACACACACACACACACACACACATGCACACACATGTATATACACACACGTGTGTATACATGTATACACAAATATATGCATATACATATGTGTATATATATCCTTGAGCAAAGAATTTTTTTCCAGGTTATTGTTTGTAAACTGATAGGGTGTATATATTCTATCTCATCCCCTTCACAGTCTCTATGGCTTCCTTCTGCCAGAATTTCCTTTTTGGATCTCAGTCCAGAGGCAAATCAATGTGCTCAGACCACAGACACATTTCTGGTTAATGGAAAGCATTTATCTAGTGTAGCTCTTCACAACTCACAGAATTTTTTCTTGTTCCCACTCTCTGGTCCTTTAAGTGAGAGAAAGTGATTGAATTTCCAGATAAGTGAAATAGTCAATAGTTCTTCTCCTGCTACAAGTAACCTCTGAAAAAAACTACAGTTCACAAAGTCCGTTGTTCCCAATTCACATTCGTGAAATAAACTTTCACAGACACATCTCACTTTTGCCAGTGTTGTGTTTTGGGGAGTTTTCTCTGCAAGACAGCATTTCTCAAAGGGTGTTTCATGAAAATGGCTAGAAACTTTAAGGGAAGATCATAGAGGAGAAAATTCAATTAACTTAAAAAAGGGCTCAGTGGTCAAATGTGTTTGGAAATATTGGGTTCAGTTCAGTTCAGTTGCTCAGTCATGTCCGACTCTGTGACCCCATGGACTGCAACACTCCAGGCTTCCCTGTCCATCACCAACTCCCAGAGTTTACTCAAACTCATGTCCATTGAGTCAGTGATGCCATCCAACCATCTCATCCTCTATTGTCCCCTTCTGTTCCTGCCTTCAATCTTTCCCAGCATCAGGGTATTTTCAGATGAGTCAGCTCTTCGCATCAGGTGGCCAAAGTATTGGAGTTTCAGCTTCAACATCAGTCCTTCCAATGAATATTCAGGACTCATTTCCTTTAGGATGGACTGGTTGAATCTCCTTGCAGTCCAAGGGACTCTCAAGAGTCTTTTCCAACACCACAGTTCAAAAGGCAATGCTAAATGGGCTTCTTTACTGCAGTAAATTGTTCTGAACCCCTTTGGTCCAAGTGGAGAAACCACACTTGTGAAAGCAAAAGTCATCACATGGACTCAGGGTATCTCACAGCACTCAGGATGGCCATACAATGTGCTTCCAAATCTATTTACCCTGGACTCAAAAGCTTCCAGATCTTGTCCCCATCTCTGCTCCTTCCTGGGTATCTGTTTCATTCTTTTCCCTCTTCCCGTCACAGCCTAGCCTTCTTCCCCTCTCTAATCATCATGATGGAAAACGTAGTTATGAGAGGTTTTAAAGTTTTGTATCTTACTAGAAAAAAAACTGACATCTCAGTTTCCTTCCAGAATTCTGAAGCAGTAGAACTGGCCTAACTTGAATCAATTATCCCTCCTGGGGCCAATCAAATGTAGCTAGTAGTTAGGGTCTGGGAAAGACACTATGATTGGCTAAGCTTAGGTCAGGTGCTTACTTTTGGACCAATCAGCTGCAGCCTAGAGTGCAGCTGATCACACTGAACAAAATGGCTGCTTCCTAAATAGCTCAATAGAAAATGGATAAGGAAGGACACTTTTCAGAAGAGCCGAGGGGACTGGAGAGACAAAGCAGGGTGGCCATTATCCAGAGAAAACGGTGACATAAGTTTCCAAAAGGGGACATATTACATGTAGCTTTTACCCAGATATTTTCGAGGAAGAGAATCTTGGTGATGGGCCTTGTGAAGAATGCCTTTTGGGGGTGATGTTGTAAAGGACATGGAATAAGAGGTGGGGAAGGCAGCAGGGGTGGGCAGGGGGAAGTGGAGGTTAGCTAAGGTAGCAGATCTTCCACTAGACAGGGTCTCCCTGCCTTGGTTTCTGGCTGGCGACTTGGGCTCTGGGTTTCTGAAGGAGGGGTTCACAATAGTGTGGGTGGTTGTAGGTGGGGACTTCTGCCACCTCCTACCTGCCATTCCATAGTGCTGCTTGGTAGCAACAGTTCTACCCTGCAAGGACCTATTTGTGTTTCTAAAATTCCAGTTTCTCTAGCAGATCCCTTCCATTTGGAGAAAAGATTCCAGAACCTTCCTTCCAGAATCCATACATCTGGTTGCAACTTTTGGCTGTGAATTATGTCTTCCTCATTGGCCCACTGTATACGAGAAACAGTTTTTAATCATCAGATTTGCGTGCAGATAGATGACTGCCATTTGCTAATGATGAGATTTATTGCAATAAAATTTATACATTCCAGTGTCCTTTCCAATAAGGCAAAGTAGACAGTGCAACTATCTAGCTCAGTGTGTTTTGTGTGAGTTAAGAAAGGGATTTCTGCTGAACTGTACTTGGCTGGTGTCTGTGGTCAGCTCATGGAAAATCAGGCTTTCTTCTAGTTTCAGCAAAGCCCTTAATGGTGAACTTGATCATCTGAAAGAGCTAAGGACAGCTTGCTGAGAGGAGATAACCAGGAAGCCCAAAGACTAGGGAGTTTCAAGGTTCTTTCCAGCTAAATACATTTTCCAGGTTGAAATCTCCCTGGGAGCAACAAAGAACTGAGATCTAGTTAAAGAAGTCCTTCCAGTGACCTTGGCTAATCTGCTGGCAATGTGGCTCTGGGCAGGGCTCCCAAGAATCCCCCTGGATTTGTCCAAGCATGATTTGAAAGCCATCACTGGTTATGAAAGATCTTAGGGTGGGACCTGGCTCAGATTGTGCTCAGAAGATACTCAGTCAAAAGGAGCTCCCCATTTCTTGCTCTGACACTAAATTCTGTACTTAGAACTACCACAGCATTTTGTGGTTTATTCTCTGAAACTCTTATTACCTTTTACTTGTGTCACATAATAATTCAGGTATATGACTTAACTCCTTATATTTGCTTACTAATCTGTAATGTACTTGAAGGAAGGATTCATTAAATCCCCAAATATCCAGTAAGCATCCACATTTCCATGATTAAGTCTGTGTGTATTTGTGTTTGTGTGTGTATGTTTTATTTTGTTTGAATCAGGATGTAATCAAAGCCCACCCATCCCATTTGGTATTATGGTCTATAGTTTCTCCCACCGTCTTTTTGTTTTTCTTGAAATTTGGATCATCCACCCTTTATAATTTCTCACCTTGTGGTTTTTGCAGTTTGCATGGTTTAGCACAACACATTTTAACAGAATTGAATAAGGATTTTCAACAGAAATGCACATTCATTTCCCTAGAGTGTACCATCCAGACTCCCAGGCCTGTGGCATCAAGTCCTTTCACTGGTTTTTTCTCGAGCGGGCTTCGTACATCTCTGTGCTTGAGGGTCCTTTACTCTAGCTACACCAGCCCACTTGTCTGGTATAGCACCACGTCCTTCACAAAATCACAGACAGTCATGATGCAAAGGACCGTCCAATCTCATCTCCATGATTCCCATCCAACTGGAGTGTCCTTCCTTTCACCGCCTCTCATGCATATTTAGCATCTTCTTGAAGGTCAGACTCGGATCCCCCTGGAAACTCAGTATGATAGAGTGGGAAGAAAGCGTAGACTCTGAAGCTAGAAATATTAGAGTCAGACTCTTGGGTTGGCTGCTCCTCAAGATCCTCTGACCTTATACAGGTTATTGAACCTCTTTGACCTGTAGTGCTTTCATATGTATGATGGGAATGTTGCAAGGACTGAATGAAGAAAAACAGCAAAACAAAGCATGCTTCCCATTGGGTAGGCCAAAAGCATTTGAGTTACTGTTTACTTCTCTGTCACACACCCTGTGCTAGAAAAAGATCATAAAGAGAAGCTCCTTTTGCATGGTTTGGACAAATCCTCTTTGAGCTTTTTTAAATATAGGAAATCCTTAAATACAAGGGATGTATGTATGTATGTATGGTTACCACATTCGAAGTCATGTCCGACTCTTTGCCACCCTTTGGACTGTAGCTGGCTGGGCTCCTCTGTCCATGGGATTTTTCAGGCAAGAATACTGAAGTGGGTTGCCATTTCCTCCTCCAGGGGATCTTCCTGATCCGGGTACTGAACCTGTGTCTCTGGTGACTCCTGAATTGCAGGTGGATTCTTTACACTGAGCCATCGGAAAAGTACCTAACATCTATTGATCAGGTCCTCTCCATCAGGTAATGTACAAAGACCTTATATCTGACAATGCACTTAACCTTCAAACAACCCTAGGAGGTATTATTATCATCATTCCCATTTTTACATATGAGGAAACTAAGGTCCTGAAAAATTAAGTAACTTGCTCAAGGTTACACAGTTGGTAAGTGATAGCATCTGGATTTGAACCCAGGTAGTCAGGTTCCAGGGGCTTCTTAACTCTGGCTATGTAACCAAATTCTCTGGGAATTTTCAATAGTATTGAAAGCCAGACCCTGTCCTACATCAATAGAATCAGAGTGTCTGGGGGGTTGGATCCAGAGAAGGCAATGGCACCCCACTCCAGTACTCTTGCCTGGAAAATCCCATGGATGGAGGAGCCTGGTAGGCTGCAGTCCATGGGGTCGATAAGAGTCAGACATGACTGAGCGACTTCACTTTCACTTTTCACTTTCATGCATTGGAGAAGGAAATGGCAACCCACTCCAGTGATCTTGCCTGGAAAATCCCAGGGACGGGGGAGCCTGTGGCTGCCGTCTATGGGGTCACACAGAGTTGGACACGACTGAAGTGACTTAGCAGCAGTAGCAGCAGCAGGGGGTTGGATCTAGGTGTGGCTCTTAGAGGAGTCTAGTGGGCAAGTAGGATTGGAAACAACTGACTAAGCTTTGTGTTGTAGGTCTGTTGACATAATGTAACTGCAGGTGAGACCCATGTCTTTGATTATGATTAATTATATCTGTGCACTACTCTTGAGTGTCCTTGGGGGTTACCTCTCCTCTGTGGAGCTGGGTTGGGTGTCTAACCCTCACACCTAACATCCCAGGCATCTGTAAGTCAGGGAAACTCACAATCTCATCAAGTGACCTGGGAGCCAGAGGCGAGGATGGAGGGGTGGCAACCAGCCTGGCCACTTTGTTGGTGGCAGCAGGAAGACTCATCAAAAGCCTCAGTACTTGTCACAGCCCAGGTGAGATTCATACCTGTGTCAGTGTCGTTTACCTGCTGCTCGGGCCAGTGGAGGTGAAAGATGTGGAGGCTTTGAAGCATCAGAGGAATGCATCATCAGCTGTCAGCTGCCGAACACAGTCACGATCAGATTCACAGTGACCCTTAGGTTGTTGTCAGTCACTGCGGTCCCTCGCCCATCTGGGAGATTGACAGCCCTGTCTTGTCAGCTTGTCACATCGAATGTCAGCTTCTCCAGATTTGCTTCTGCGTGGACAAGAGAAGCTGTCACTGAAACCTTGTCGACTCAATGAGCCGGCGGCGCCTCACCAGTCATGCGGTGTGAATAAAGAGGACAGGGCAATTAGGTGCTCTTCAGCATTCATAGGAGAAGGTTGACAAATTAAAGCTTGTCAGTTTTCTAAAAGCCAGTTGACGATCGCACAGTTTGGGATGCGGACACACAAAGGTGGAATCTGAAGCATTCATTGTGGATCCTGTTTTCTGGGCTCTCCTCCTTTCAGTTCATCAGATGTGTCTTAGCCTAGCCGGACCACTGGCAGAGGCACCAGGGCTCCTGCAGCCTCACACAGCTTCTGCCAGGTGTCAGCTGCACCGGTGGAAAGAGAAAAGATGTTGAATTAGGATGCCAGGGTTTGTCTTAATGAGGCCTCCTCCAGCTTATTTCATTGCATGAAAATGAAATGGAATGAAAAGGAATATATCAGAGTCCGTTACACTGAGTGGAATTAAGTTTTGTTTGTGAAACTTTTTTTTTTTCAGATAAGTAAATGTGTAAATATTTGGGTGTCCTGGGTCAGGAGATAAAGTGTATTTTTTACGGGGAGTAACGGCCAAGAAAATTTGAAAACCACCATCTGAAGGAATCCAGGGGTAAAGGAAAGAGTCCTACCTATTTTTGTTCAGATGGGCAGATAGAAATAGACACACAGTCATGTGCCAGGCACTGTTCTAAGCACTTTAGAGGTGTTAAATCATTTAATTTTTACAGCAAACCGATGAAGTAGATACCATATTACTAAACCCATAGGACAACTGAGTCTCAAGGTTCTTGAAATATTTCTTGAGGAAATAGAGGCATGGTAGATTAAGAACTGTGGGAGGGGGACTTCCCTGGTGATTCAGTTTTCAAGAATCCACCTTACAATGCAGGAGGTGCTGGTTCGATCCCTGGTTGGGGAACTAAGATCCCACATGCTGCTTAGCGACCAAGCCCACATGCTCCAAGCCCATGTGCTGCAACTAGAGAGTCCATGCGACACAACAAAGATCCCACATGATGCAAAGAAGATCCCCTGTGCCAACTAAGACCTGTCACAGCCAAAAAAAATGCGGGGGGTAGAATCATAGCTTCCCAAAGATGTCCATGTCTTGATATCCCAAACCTGGAGAAGTTACCTTCCATGACAAAACAGCTCCAGATGTGGTTACGTTAGGGCTCTTAAAATAGGGGAAATAATTTTGGATTATATAGGTGAGTGCAGTGTAATTCTGAGATTCCTTGGAAGATGGAAGATGGAGGCAGGAGGTCAGAGTCAGAGAGGGTTCTGAAGCTCCTGCAGTACTGCCTTTGAAAAAGGGGGAAGGGGCCATGAGCCAAGGAATGTAGCAATCTCCCTTTGGTCTCTGCTTCTCTCCATTTTGACCTTTTGCACTCCACCTCTCTTCCAAGCCCATAACCTTCTTTGAGTCCTGGCTTAAAGCCCACTTCTTCCCACAGGGCTTCTTTGATTAATTTCACTTCAGTAGTAGTATGAAGTGGGTGTGTCAGTTTGGATTTCCATTAGCCTGAGAACATGTCTGCTTGACTATACTCTGAACAACACAGTGTATTCTTATTTTTAAAATCTTTGTGATACCTTTCAAAATGAAGTGGATGTACATCTGCTGAAATAAATCAACATTCTTGTCTTCATTAACTTAAGCAAGTCCATGCGTCTCTGTTTAAACATACACACAACCCCTCTGATGAAGATTTTGTGTGTATATGAGCTAAGAAACACAGAGCAATGATCAGCTTTCTTTTTCCTCTTCTTCCCTGTCATGGTGAGATCAGGTAAATTTCAACAGGTATTCTGTCTAATACACAGGAACCAAAAGTTGCAAGACTAGAATGAAAAGGAACAATTTTTTAAAATATGAAGACACAAGTTTTTGTGAATTGAAAATACATATAAATTGTTTATTTTTGTTATGTATTCCGGGTAACTAAGACTTTGTAAAAAAGTATCATCAGTTCCATCAATATGTGTTTTGTGAAAATTAATTATTATGTGGCTTCATAGTTATATGATTCCACCCTTGGGATATTTCATAAATTCCTGAGAATAGAGTCATGGCTGTCTATCTTGTGATTTGGGTATCTATTTGGCAACCCTGTGTTTCATTCAATTATGATCATTGCACCAAACCAAACTCTGATCTAGCAGCAAGGTTTCAGCTTTCCCTGTCCTGTTCTCTAAAATGATACAAGACCAGGAGTCAGAGGGATTGGGATCCTCTCCCAAAGACTTTAGGAAAATAACAAGACCTCTCTGGACCTCCATTTCTTCATCTGCAGAAATCAAGGTATTGCATTCTATGGCCTTTAAGGTCCATTCCATTCTAAAATTCCATGTTCCCGTAATTCTGATCCCAGTGCTGATCCAGTCATGCATGTAAACTGCTGAATATTTAAATAATTGCTCACAGGTTGAACATTTCATCACTGTCAAGAGCCTGGAATTGCATGGAGGGGCAGCACTTTCTTCTCTAGTTGCATGCTGAACGTCATTATACTTGAAATGACTTAATCAAGGAGATGGGTGTCCTCCTTTGCCAGAGCACGTCCTTGCAGTGTTCATGGTTGTATGTAAGGGAAGCTTACCTATCTTACCCAAATAAATCCAGACACTACTTGCCCATGACCTGGTGTTAGTCGTGTGGTCTACCTGGTCTGAACCAATCAGATTTATGCTCTGTCTCACTTGAGGCACAGCTGTGTCTCACTCACAGATTATAAAGAAGCAACCACAGGGGTTATTTGGGACAAACTGTGATCTATAACCAATCCCACATACCACCTACACACACACACACACTCAAATATATATATATATATATATATTTCATCTTTTTTTTTAAAGAGCCGTGGGAAATGTAGACTTTGCTGTCAGACACAGTTTAGTTCCAGTTTTGGTTTCTACATATTCATTTGTGTGACTTTGGACAAGTCCTTTAACCTTGCTCTGCCTTGGTAACTTTATGTGTACAATGGAGGTGGTGAAAGATGATGCTTGTTAAGCTGTTGTAGGGACACCAGGAGAGAATGTGAGAGGCTTGGTGTTCTCATCGAGTGGGCGCTCGGTACAAACTAGCTCTTACTGTGTCTGGATAAACTATGAAATGCTGTACATCTCTCCCCTTTCTGAGAAGCCTCTGTGCGTTTTCATTCAATTTTCTCCAGCTATAAAATTTCAGACTGAAGACTGGTGGGTGATTCTTCTCCCTGGACATCATTCAGCTCTCCTGATGTTCCAGCTGGTCAGGAATTTGGGAGGTCCAGGCTCCAGCAAGGGATGTGTGGCCGGTGGTGACTTCTACGTTTGTTTTTCTGACCTTAATGCTAGAATAAAATGATCTGCGTTTGCAGCTCAATTCCAGAAAAACCTCTTGGAGGCTCTGATGGACTGACCAGGGTTCCAGGGACCCTGCTTCTCTCTCTTCAGCTTGAATAGTCATGACTCCTCATTTACAAGCTGGAAAGGAACATAAAGACAGGCTTCTACCTCAATATACAGACAAGTGTTTCTCACACATCAGAATGGCCTGGAGGGCTTGTTTAAACACTGATTGCCAGGCCCCAGCCCCAGAGTTTCGGATTCAGTTGTTCTGGGTGGGACTCAAGAATCTGCATTTTTTTACATGTTCCCAGGTATTACTGACATTCAGAAAACTAACATCATGGCATCTGGTCCCATCACTTCATGGCAGATAGTTGGGGGAAAAATGGAAACAGGGGCAGATTTTATTTTCTTGGGCTCCAAAATCACTGCAGACAGTGACTTCAGCCAGGAAATTAAAAAAACACTTGCTCCTTGGAAGAAAAGCTACGACAAACCTGCTGCTGCTGCTGCTGCTAAGTCGCTTCAGTCGTGTCCGACTCTGTGCGACCCCATAGATGGCAGCCCACCACGCTCCTCCATCCCTGGGATTCTCCAGGCGAGAACACTGGAGTGGGTTGCCATTTCCTTCTCCATGACAAGCCTATACAGTGTATTAAAAAGCAGAGATATCACTTTGTTGACAAAGTCTGTATAGCTATGGTTTTTCCAGTTGTCATGTATGGATGTGAGAGAGAGACCATAAAGAAAGCTGAGCGCCCAAGACTTGATGCTTTCGAACTGTGGTGTTGGAGAAGACTCTTGAGAGTCCCTTGGACTGTGAGGAGATCCAACCAGTCAGTCCTAAAGGAGATCAGTCCTGAATACTCATTCGAAAGACTGATGCTGAAGCTCCAATTCTTTGGCCACCTGATTCGAAGAGCTGACTCATTGGAAAACACCATGATACTGGGAAAGATTGAAGGCAGGAGGAGAAGGGGACGACAGAGGATAAGATGGTTGGACGGCATCACTGACTCAATGGACATGAGTTTGAGCAAACTCCAGGAGATACTGAAGGACAGGAAAGCCTGGAGTGCTGCAGTCCATGGAGTCACAAAGAATCAGACACGACTTAGCGACTGAACAACAACAAGGTGATGCCGAGGCTGCTGTTCCGGGGAGCACTCTTTAGGGAGCTCTGATCAAGACTGCGACAGTTTCACAGACAGATCCTTACTTTTGCAAGTGTATCCTCCCTGTGGACCAAGGCCTTGCTCATATGAATTAGTGGCCTCCAAGTGGGAGGAATCTATACCCTGCAATCTATGCCTGCTGACGAGCTGCATGCGAGAGGAAACAAGTCTAGACACTGGTGGCCTCTGTCCCTGTGTTATTGTTACAATGGGGGAGTTGACAGGATCGATAGAAAGATGCCAACAGACAGAAGACATGCTGTTTCTTCAATGGCAAAGATGATGAGAACTTCTAGAGATGCTTACCTAAAACTGGACACAACAGAGAGAGCTCCCAGATGGGGTCTGGAGCTTCCCAGCCCTGCAATCCCTCATCCCCGCCTCTCCTGCCCCCACCCACGAAGACGTGCTGCTGCTGCTGCCATCTGCGTGGCCTGGAGATTTTATGAGACACAAGAAGCCTGCCTTTGCCAGACAGACTCAGGTTTCTTCTCCGTTTTGGCACAGCTTCTCCATGTGCACATTTTGGTGACTCTGGCCAAATGCCTGCCTGCTCAGCTGGTGCAAAAAAAGATACGAAGCAATGCCAGCACATCCCTGTGAGATGGGTGAATTGAAGGTCAGCTTCTCAAACAGGACATGCCTCCGTGGGTCCTCTCTCCTGGTCTGAAGTGGCTCCGGGCCCCTCCTGCGTCAGTGTTCATGTGGGTGGAAGCTTTCCCCTGAAAAATCTGCTCTTAGATGATCAGACCTTCCATGGGGAAGAGCTAGAAGAAGGTGGGGGAGGGGGCCGGATGTGGCCCCTCAGTTAATGCATCCTTCTGCATAGATTATAAGTTAGGGCAGGAATTTTATTTTCTGTATGGGCAGAGATAGATACAGGATAAACGGAAGAGGAAAGCAAGGGAGAGAGAGAAAGATCCCCGTTGTTCTGAATATCCTTCCCGAAACCAACTGCCTCAAGAAGCTGCTGACTCTGCACCCCTGGGAGGAACACCTGTTTCCAGTGGCAGCAGCCGTCTGGTCCCAGGAGGACTGACCCACCTCTGTCCTGCGGGCTTTCTTCTTTTGGAGGCCAGTTTGCGTTGTCGTTAGTCAGACCCTGCAGGCACTGTTTATTTCACATAATTCCTTTAACTCTTCCTTTAGTTTCTCCACCCAGAGGCTGTGGCCTCTGCCTCCATCACCTGGACCAGTGCAAAAGCATCAGACGTTGTGTTCCCATCTCAACTCAAAAGGTTATTTAAGCCTCATGCCTAGATTTTGGGAAGATGCTTACCAGCTTGGAAGGCAGTGAAGGGCAGTGTCAGAGTTGACCTTGGGTTTTGCAGTGAGTTCTTAGATGCAATGGTATTAGGACAATTTTTTAAGGAAAAAAACTGCTGCATTGAATTTCATTGAAATTGAAGACTTTTGGTCTTTCAAAAATACCGTTAAAAGAATGAAGAGATACGTCACAGACTGGAGAAAATATATCTGATAGTGAACCTGTGTCCAGAATAGACATTTGATCAAAGAAGAGGTGTGGATGGCAAATAAGCACATGAAGAGATGCTCGACATCATTTGTTGTTAAGGAAATTCAAATTAAAACCTCGGTGAGATGCCCTGCATACCTATTCAAGTGGCTAAAGTAATAAAAGTTTGACCACACCAAGTACTGATGAGAAACTGATTGTCATGCCCAGCTGGTGGGGATGGACATGATGCAGACCCTTCGGAAAATAGTTTGGTAGTTTCTTCAAAAGTTAGACATGCACCCACTATTAAAAAATAATTAGTGACTGAGGGGGAAAAAAACCCACACACACATTCATTGGGAAGGGGAAGTTCCTGAAGAGAGGAGAGATTTAGCAGATAAATGGAAGTTTATTTTCTCCTGATTCTGGAGGCTGGAAATATGAGATGGAGGTGTCCTTGGGGTTGGCTTCTTCTGAGGTCTCTCTCCTTGGCTTGTAGATAGACGCCTTCTCCTTGAGTCCTCATGTGGTCTGGCCTCTACGTGGGTCTGTGTCCTAATCTCCTCTTCTTATAAAGACACCAGTCATATTGGATTACGATCCACTCCAGTGACCTCATTTTAACTTAATTACTTTAAAGTTTCTTTAAAGATTCTACTGCCAAATACAGTCTCATCTGAGGTACTATGGTCTTTCCTGGTAGCTCAGCTGGTAAAGAATCTGCCTGCAATGCAGGAGACCCTGGTTCGATTCCTGGTTTGGGAAAATCCCCTGGAGAAGGGGTAGGCTACCCACTCCAGTATTCTTGGACTTCCCTGCTGGCTCAGCTGGTAAAGAACCTGCCTGCAATGCAGGAGACCTGGGTTCAATCCCTGGGTTGGGAAGACCCCCTGGAGAAGGGAACAGCTACCCACTCCAGTGTTCTGGCCTGGAGAATTCCATGGACTGCATGGGGTTGCAAAGAGTTTCTTCTGAGATCTCTCTCCTTGGCTTGTAGATGGCCATCTTCTCCTTGTCTCCACACGTGGTCTGGCCTGTATGTTTGTTTCTGTCCTAATCTCCTCTTCTTATAAAGACATATTGGATCCAGTCATATTGGATTAGGATCCATTCCAGGGACCTTATTTTAACTTAATTACCACTTTAAAGATTCCATTGCCAAATGCAGTCTCCTCTAAGGTACTAGGGGTTGAACTTCAACATATGAATTTGGTGGGGTGGGGACACGATTCAGCCCATAACTTGGTGTAGATGATAAAGCAACAGCATCTTGCATGGCAAGAAAACGAACCTTAAAACCAAGCAGATAGGGAGCCCGCTTCTTTGCTCCTTCTTAGTTGTGGAGTATCTGCTGAGTCATTTATGTTACTCATGGACTCTCCAGTTCCCTCATCTGAGAGCGGCAGGTACTGTCGAGTGCCTGCTAGGCAGCTGCCTTATGGGAAAATAGGACAGGAGAGCCCTGTAATTAACGAGGAGTGCCAACCCTGGGAACATCCACCATCAGACTTCTGCTTAGCGAGAAGCGCACCCGTGATGACTGGTTCCATTTGCTGGTGAATTCTGCGCCTCGCTTCCTGGAGCATCCTATGTAATGTGGCAACACATGCATCTGCAGTGTTGCCGTGAGGATAAAGGACAGAAAGGAAAAATGCTTGGCACATAATAGATGCCTGGTCAAAGGCAGTGTTTCCTATCATCACTGAGATAGTCAGCCTTTGGACCTTTCGGGAAAGCATCCCTGGTTTTCGAGAGCCCTGCTGATCCCTAAAACGGAACATTTCAATGCTGCTTCCAAATGTCCTTGTGACAGGCAGGATGGTTATTTTTCTTCCCTAACTAGTAGCAGGTGTTTGGCTGTGTCCATTAAAAGCCATTCCGTGCTCCCCTGACAAACGAGTTTTTTATTTAGTGGTCGAGGATCAATAATGTGGTATCTCGCGTGTACTATTAAAATGGAAAATGTCTGCTGGGCTGACAATCGTATTATCGATATGTACTGAGCAATAAATTATGTGAAACAAAATGGAGCAACCAGCCTTACAAAAGCCTTATCTGGGGCCCGGCTGGCTTTGTTACAGTCGCGGCTGTGGCTTCCAAGGGCTGCATTTGGAAAAGCGCTCGATGCTGCCCGGGGAGCTTTCCATCTGAAGTGCTTGCTGGCTGTCTCGTCTCTTTGACACGAGTCAAGACTTGCTTGGAATAAGCTCTTTTCCTCCCCTTCTCAATTCAGTCCCAAATGAGTGTTTTCTCATCCGTCTGCAGCATCTGTCCCAACCATGGACCCTTTGGCGAGGCTCTCCCCTTATCTCGTGTCCTGTGCCTGGTAAGATGGCGTTTGGTCTCCCAGCCCTGTTCATATTAGGCATCCTGGACTCTATTCTTTGTTCTTGCCTTCACTTCTCACCCCCACTTCGACCTGGTGCTCATCTAACTCCTAACCTACAGGTTTTGTCTGCTATTTCTGCCCCCTGATGATTGATACCATTTTCCCAGGTTCTCACTTGGACCAGTTTGTGTTCATTTCTGGTCTGTCGATGGCTGAGCTCTTTGAGTTATCAGCCTGTGCCCATCCATGTCAGTCTTCCCCAGAGTGGGAATCGAGACATCTCAGCCGTCAGACATCTCAACCAACTCCCTTTCCGGGATTTCTTTTCAATCATTATTATTCACCATTATGGGCTTCCCAGGTGGCGCACTGGGTAAAGGATCTGCCTGCAATGCAAGAGATGCAGGCAGACGTGGGTTCGATCCCTGGGTCAGGAAGATCCCCTGGAAGAGGGCATGGCAACCCACTCCAGTATTCTTGCCTAAGAAATTCCATGGACAGAGGAGCCTGGAGGGCTACAGTCCATGGATTTGCAAAGAGTCGGACATGACTGAGCAACCGAACATGCATGCAGGCATTTATCATTTTTATCCATAGATCCTAGCCCTTGGATGCCATCAGTCCTGGGTGTTGAGTATCACCTGTGCTGAGACCTCAATTTCTCAGAAGGAAATGAAGAGGAAGAAGCTTGGGGATCAGGCAGGTTAGAGACTGGGAAACTGACTTGCATGTGGAGCTTCAGAGGAAGTGGGCAGAAGTCTGAGGCACAATGCCTATAAGACTTGGTTGATACAATGTGGGGGAGAAGTTGACAGCTGAAGTAGAATGTTACAACCCAGCTTCCTTAATGGGGACTCAGGATGAAAACCCTCTCAGTAGGAGGGACTGGACATAACACAGGAATCCCAGGCATCCCTTTAAGCTCAGATGTGCTCCTCCAGTCAACCACTTCCAGTCCACCTTGGCACTCAGAATGAAGTCTATTGCTGCATTTGGAATGAGTCCTAGAGGAATGAGTCTCCATCAGGAAAGTCAGTATATTGAGAACTGTGGCCAGGTTAAAGAGAACATCTGAGAGAGGAGAACTACTTGAAAGTGTATGTTAAATATTACAATATAATTTTATTATTGGAAACAAAATGCTGGTGACATACTTAATAGAGACTGTAGATAGTAAAGTCCTTCCAAAACATCTTGGATGGGGATACAGGAAGAGCAAGATTCTTGAGGAAGAGACAGCCACTCTCTCCAGGAGTTGTAAGAGTGTCTTAGAGGGAGGATCACAGGTGTGAATTCTGTGATTACTCAGAAAGGGCTGGACTTACCCTGTGAGTGCTAGTGGACTCCCTCCATAGCCAATATTTTATGATTCCTTTGAATCTATTTTTTTTAAATTTTATTTTATTTTTAAACTTTACAATATTGTATTGGTTTTGCCAAACATTGAAATGAATCCGCCACAGGTATACATGTGTTCCCCATCCTGAACCCTCCTCCCTCTTCCCTCCCTATACCATCCCTCTGGGTTGTCCCAGTGCACCAGCCCCAAGCATCCAGTATCGTGCATCGAACCTGGACTGGTGACTCGTTCCATATATTATATTATACGTATTTCAATGCCATTCTCCCAAACCATCCCACCCTCTCCCTCTCCCACAGAGTCCAAAAGACTGTTCTATACATCAGTGTCTCTTTTGCTGTCTCGTATACAGGGTTATTGTTACCATCTTTCTAAATTCCATATATATGCGTTAGTATACTGTTTTGGTGTTTTTCTTTCTGGCTTACTTCACCCTGCATAATAGGCTCCAGTTTCATCCACCTCATTAGAACTGATTCAAATGTATTCTTTTTAATGGCTGAGTAATACTCCATTGTGTATATGTACCACAGCTTTCTTATCCATTCATCTGCTGATGGGCATCTAGGTTTCTTCCATGTCCTGGCTATTATGAACAGTGCTGTGATGAACATTGGGGTACACGTGTCTCTTTCAATTCTGGTTTCCTCAGTGTGTATGCCCAGCTGTAGGATTGCTGGATCATAAGGCAGTTCTATTTCCAGTTTTTTAAGGAATCTCCACACTGTTCTCCATAGTGGCTGTACTAGTTTGCATTCCCACCAACAGTGTAAGAGGGTTCCCTTTTCTCCACACCCTCTCCAGCATTTATTGCTTGTAGACTTTTGGATTGCAGCCATTCTGACTGGCGTGAAATTTGAATCTAAACCTCTGAATTGGCAAAGGGGAAATGGAGGCCCAGAATAAAGCTCACATTCCCAGCTTCCCTTTGTAGGTGGGTTGACCATGTGACTAGGCTCTGGCCAGTGGGGTGTAAGCAGAGGTGCTGCATGGCAAAGTCCAGGAACCTGCTTTAAGAGAAGCTGGTGTTAGCTCTTGCCTCCTTCTTTCCTTCATCTTGCTGTTTGGCACAATGCCAGGCAATCTTGGACTTTTAGGTTAAGAACCAAGTCCTAAGGATGGCTGAGTGTTGAACTAGGTGGATCCAGGGCCTTGGGGACTTTGTGTAGCCTAGCTGAGCCTATAAGTAGTTTTACACCTTGGACAGATATACATGAGTAATCACAACTACTATCATTTTAAAGCCACTGTCATTTGGGGGTTTTCTGTGACTCAGAGGTGAGCCTAATTCTATCTAATAAAGGATTAAAATTGGTTTGAGAAGCTTTAGCCTAACAATGTGCCATTGGACTCTTCACCTGGTCTAACATTGTTGCTGATTCTTCTCAATGATAGCTCTGAGGAAAGAAGGAGTTTATATCAGATTTTCGGGCCTGTAAGTTGGGATTCTTGCTAATTTGGTAGGTAGTCTCTGAAGATGACCATCATCAATTCTTTCCCTCCCTGTAAGTAAGTGGTGATTCTGACATCAAGAGCTGGAGTCTAGGAACTTCTCTGGGGGTCCAGTGGTTAGGATTCCACACTTGCACTGCAGGGGGCACAGGTTCAATCCCTGGTTGGGGAACTAAGATTTCACATGTCATGTGGTCAAAAAAAAGAAGAGCTGGAGCCTGATTTTCCTCCTCTTGAATCTGGGCTGACCTCAGTGACTCATTTGATCAATAGAATGTATTGAAGTGATGTTCTGCGGTTTTGAACACTAGGTCATCAGGTGCCTTGTGGCTTCTACCTGGGTCTTTTGGAACACTCATCCTTGGGATGTTCTTTTCTCTCAGAACTCAGCTGCCAGGCTGTGCTAAGGCCCAGGTAAATGACCAGACCACATGTAAGTACCTTAATTAATAGCCCCAACTAAACTCCTAAGCGACAGCCATGCCAGTGAATGAGCCGCCTTAGACACTGGACTTTGGTGAGCTTTCAGATGACTGCACTCTCAGCTGCCATCCACACGAGACACCTGATCGATCCTGGTGCGTGTCCCTGTAGAACCATGAGCAACAATGATAAGTTGCTATCTGAAGTTACTAGGTTTTTCGATGTTTTAATGGCATGGCAATAGATGACCATAGCAACCAATACGATCACAGAAGATAAGTTTAGATTACAAATCATCTCTGTTAAGTAGGTAAAAAAAAGAACAAGAGGAAATTTAAGAAGTAAAGGTTATGTCTTGAATACTGGTTCACTTGCTGCAGTGGCCAACAGTAAAATCCTGATTGACTGGAGTAGCTGACATCACGCATGACATCAGTGGGATGTGGCTGCTGGTGGACTTAGTTCTGAAATGCTTGGATGCTGGATGTGATGGACTTTGTTCTGAAATGCTTGCCCCCATCTCTCTTTGCACCAGGGTCCTTCTTCTTAGCTTTAAAATTAGGCTGCCTCGACGAAACACCTTTTTCAGGTCTCCTCTCCTGGTTTGCTGGCCCCATTTTGTGGTATAACTCAACCTGGAGAGACAGGATATGTACTCTATTTTTTCCCAGCCAAAAATTAATGAGTAACTAATGTCTGTTGAACTGCTTGTCTCAGAAAGCTAACCCCCAGATATGCACTTCTTGGGTAATACACCCCTATAGACAGAAACTTTTGCACCAGGCCATTGATGTGCAGAGAATCTTAGTCAAATAGATAGGGAGGCTCTGCTAACCCAATCCACATTCTGGAGGGTACAGCAACCAGAAGAATCTGCAAGATTCTGAAAGAAATCCAATGCCAATAGGAATCATTCCAGTAAGGTGTCACCAGTATTCTCTGAGATTCATTACCCATAGCAGCCTTACTTATTTCTCTCCCTGCTTCTGCCCCTTCCTACCTCTACCACCTTCAATAACAAGGGATTCTGCTTCAAAATTGGGCTTAATGTCTCCTATTCATTCCCTAAGCGTTGAAAGCGATAATTGGGAAGTAATTGCATTACTGCACAGTTTGTAGTTAACCTTCTATTTTGGCTCTTAACATGCATATCTTTGCTCCAGGAGTACATTAAGGGTAATTATAGGCAATTCCCTGCCAGAACCAGAAAAGGGGTTTGCAATGAGCACAAGAACCCATCACAAAGGGAGAGTTAATATACCTACGCTTGAAGCATATCCAAGAAGGTAGATGAATTAAGGTCAGCTTGACAAAAACTTTGGCCAGGCAGACCTGGGAAAATGAGTGTCAGATAAAAGTCCTTTCTTAGGCATTACTTGGAGACAGAAATGGCAGCCCACTCCAGTATTCTTGCCTGGAGAATCCTATGGAAAATCCTATGGACAGAGGAGCCTGGTGGGCTGCAGTCCATAGGGTCACAAAGAGTCAGACATAACTGAGTGACTAAACAGCAGGTATTTCTGCCTCCTAGCATAGGTCAGAAAAATTGTTCTACACTTGTTTATTCAGCCAAAAGCTTGAGTTCCTTCTTTCTGCTGGGTTTTGAGTAGTGGTGGGGGAGCTACTCAAGTATTGAGAAGCTCCAATACTTTGGCCACCTGCTGCGAAGAGCTGACTCATTGGAAAAGACTCTGATGCTGGGAAAGATTGAAGGCAAAAGGAGAAGAGGGTGGCAAAGGATGAGATGGTTAGATAGCATCACTGACTCAATGAACATGACTTTGAGCAAACTCCAGGAGATAGTGGAACGACAGGAGCCTGGTGTGCTGCAGTCCATGGAATTGCAAAGAGTTGGACACAACTTAGTGACTGACAACAACAATAAATGTTTAGAAGGCTTTCTGAGGCTTGGCATGGACTGAAATTTGTCCAGGCACTGCCAAGATAGGGACTTCCCTCGTGGTCCAGTGGCTAAGACTCTGTGTTCCTAATGCAGGGGACCCAGGTTTGATCCCTGGTTAAGGGACTAGATCCCACATGCTGAAACGAGGATTGAAGATCCTACATGCTGCAATTAAGACCTATTGCAGCCAAATAAGTAGATAAAAGACACTGTCAAGATAGGTCTTTGGGTTCAGATGTGATGTGCTTTAACCTTCAGTAGCATTTAAAGAAATAAAATTCTCCTCTCCAAGGTGTTTAGAACAAGTCAGTAATCTTCTGTAATTCCACACAAACCCCCTAGAAAAATGAACATTGATGTGCAATACGATTTCCTTCCACTGCCAATGCAAAATAACTGAGGAAATCTTGAGTATGCAAGCTAAATCCAAATATTGGGGCTGCAGCGGGCTTCCAATTACCAGTCCCAGCTCAGCCTTAATTTGCTTAGGATCTCAGGTCAGATTGCTTGACTGCTCTGTGCCTCAGTTTCTTCACTTGTATCATAAGTGAGCTGTACCTGGTCACTTCTGTCACTAGCGTTTTTTGATCTGATGAGTTCATCCTGCTTAATATTAGGGCAACACATCTTAAAAGAATGCTATTCAGATTTTGTTGAGACACTTGTCTTACTGTTCTGTCTACCTGTGACTATTCAAAAAAGAATCTGGCAACTGTTAATTTTCTGACTGTCCAGACATGAATGAAGAATGGGTATTTCTTTACAGACCAACAAGATTCACTTGTGTTGCTTTCTATTCCCATCATGGCTCAAGCTGAGAGGGCTTTCCTTATCTTCTCCTTGACCGCCCCCCCCCCCCCCCCCCGCCCCCTGCAAAGGAAAGCTTGGCGAGCAGGGCAGATTTTTGAGTGTTGAGTTTCATTGACTGTACGGTTTTCTTTGTAGAAACAGCCCTGGTAGTTGCTCAAGGATTTCAGACAATATTGATGAGGATTAATCATCCTGTAAATAGGTGTTTAAAATAAATAAAAGGCTAAAAACAAGGATTAGGGAGAAACTACAGTGGGTTAATAAATTAGGTGTTCAACTGTAAGTCTCTGCTAGATTATTTTGGCAATTAGCGGGAAACATTTTGTCACAAACAAAATAAATCTGCAATCAGAAAATAATTTGCAATCAGCTTTGCAAGTAAAATAGCGTACTTTCCCGTCAGTCGAAGGTGTTGCGAGAATTAAATGATCGCGTCAAGAGTGATGCTTTCAGAAGGTAAATGGTTAGAAGCGATTATGCTGGTAATTAGTCAACTCTGAAGCATCAACTGGGGAGGCATTTCACAGGAAAACGTTTGCTTTGAAGAAATTGTCCAACTGCACGAGGACTGGAAATACCTCGATGTGGGGGAGGTTCATGGTCCCTTCCTGGAAATCAGCAATTGTGCTTCTATAAAATGCTCCACACAGTCACAGAAGCAGCTGTCACCCTCATTATGGACACAGCCCTCAGCCACACCACACAAATGGCTCTCAGTGGACCAGTAACGAGCTCCTCAAATATTTCTAAGTATCAAAGTCTTTGTGCACGTTGAGATTTCTTTGGAGACCAAGATGAGGGGTGAAAGTGGCTTCTACAGATGATCAGTCATTCAAGCAATTGGAGGTCCACCTAGGAGAGACCATTAATAGGCAAGTTATCAATATGTTGCCTAATTTTTATGGTTGACTGTAAAGCCTCAATTTAGTCTTAATGAACAAATTTCAAGCAGTGACTTTCCCTCTTTACTCTGGCAGTAAAATGGAAAAGTACAAATTGAGGACAAATAGACTCTCAGTGTACTCACAGGGACTGCAAATCTTTCCACAAAGAGAAAGACTGTCCAGATTTGCAGAATTTACTAAAGGCAGGAAGATTCTACTGTGAGTTCTCAGCTGGTTGCTATTCATGCATTATCCAGCATTTTCCAGCCTAATTTTTCTCTTAAATATTTATAAAACCTGCCCAGGCCGCAAAGATCCAAGAAATAAAATAGAATTATCTTAATAAAGAAAAGGTTGGAATGTGTCATTCTGATTTAGAAAGCCCATTTCATGGTGTGTGTTGGAACAAGAAATAATTAATTTGAAAAGTCCTTGATCTCTCACTGCATTAATGATATTATAGTATTAAATATAATAGTATTTCACCTTCATTATCCTTGTGTTCTTTCCGAGCCCTTGTTCCTCATGGTAAGAACTGTGTCCGTGACTGGAGATGATTAAAGTATAAAAGATTAAAACTGAAAGGGGTAATTTTGTGAAGCTGACTATTTACTCTGGATCTTAGCCACTTCTGAACTCAGATATCTCTTTGTCTCTCTCTCTCCGCCTTTTCGTTTTGAAAGATTTGGGCTAATTCATTTTCATTATTCAACAGCTTGCTTGCTTTCTTCTGAGTTTTCATGTTCTACCCAGAGTCAGATAAAGTGGTGTTGTGAAATGAAGGTTTACTTCTCCCCCAGATTCATATGTTGAAATCCTCAGTGTGATGGTATTTGGAGGCGGGGCCTTTGAGGGTGATTAGATCATGAGGGTGGAGCTCTCATGAATGGGACTATTGCCCTTATGGAAGGGGTCCCAGAGATCTCAGGCTACTGTGTGAGGGCAAAAGAAGTTGGCAGTCTGTAGCCCAGAAGAGAGATCTCACCAGAACATGGCTGTGCTGGCATCCTGATCTTGGTCTTCCAGCCACTAGAAATATCAGAAATAGCTTTCTGTTACTGATAAGCCACCCAGTCCATGGCACTTTGTCATGGCCGCCTGACCTAAGCCAGTGGATTGGTCAGTTGCTGGTGGGCTGTATTTCTTTACCTGCCCAATTTGTTGAAATACAAGAGGATGGGACAGACCAGTGCCAACTGGAGAAGCCCAGACCACTGTGGACTTGACCTATGATCATGGAAGGGGGCAGATGTTGACGTCCCTGAACAACTTAGTGTGTCCCGTGAATCTGCGGATAAACTCTGTCTCCTTTGCTGTGGGACCATTCTTCCAGAAATTACTAAGACCCTCTAATCACTCTCTGGCTCTCTTTCATGATAGGAGACACCCCTATAACCACTTAGAAACACTGCTCCAGACATCTGGCCACTTTCTGGGCCCTTCCTTTCCACCCCTCACACTCTGTTCTTGGACTGGACCTCCTCACTGTTCCCTGGGGTTGCCATGAGTTCGGTTCCAGACCACCATAATAAATCGAATATCCCAATAAAGCAAATTTATACTATATTGTAGTCCATTAAGTGTGCAATAGCATTATGTCTAAAAAACCAATGTAATACCCTAATTAGAAAATGCTTTACTGCTAAAAAATGCTAACTACCATCTAAGCCTCCAATGATCTGTAATCTTTTTGTGGATGATAGCATCAGAGATCACTGGTCACAGATCACTGTAATAAAGATAATAATCAAAGGAATTTGAAACATTTCAAGAATTATGAAAATGACACAAAAAGACATGAAGTGAGCAAGTGCCACTGGAAAATGCTGTGGATAAACTAGCTTGATGTTCGGTTGCCACCAACCTTCAATTTGTCAAAAAACAAAACAAACCATGTCTGCAGCATGCGATAAAAAGAGATCCATTCACCTGTCCCTTTGCCAGAGACCACCCTGGGACATTTGCTTATATTGTTTTACTTTGTCTTTATAATCATCTTGTCAAATAGATCTTATCTCCTTTTTAGAGGGGAACAACCACAATTCAGAGAAGCAAAGAAATTTTTCCATGGCTACTTATTGATCACTGGCAGAACCAGGATTCAAATTGAAGTCTGTCTCACTCTGAAACCCGGGCCTTTAGCCTCTGAATATTGCCTGACTTGGCTGTGTCAGGTCCTAGCTGCGCATGCGGGATCTTCATTGCGTCACGCGGAATCCTTCTTTGCAGTGCAGAACTCTCTAGTTGCGGCACGTGGACTCAGCAGCTTTCAGCGCGTGGGCTTAGTTGCCCTGCAGCACGTGGAATCCTAGTTCCCCAACCAAGGATTGAACCTGAGTCCCCTGCATTGCAAGGCGGATTCTTAACCACTGGACCACCTGAAACGAGGCTTAGCAGCATGTTCAGCAAAAGGGCCAGAAAGTGACTATTCTGGGCTTGACAGGCCATACAGTCTCTAGAGTAACTACTCAGCTTGGCCAGTGCAGCACAGAAGCCTCCTTAGACAATATGTAAACAACAGGCCCGGATGTATTCTAATAAAATGTTATTGATGAAAACAGGCAGTGGGCTGGTGTCACAGGCTGTAGTTTTGATGACCTCTGCTCTATAATATTCTCCTTTTATGGGGTTTGGCCTGTTCCATGCAGGGGATGCTAGACAGAAAGGTGTGTAGGAAGGCCTGAATGTGTGGGAGGGCATGATGTATTCAAGAGATGGAAAATAATTTGATGAGATGGGAGCAGATGGTGCTAATCAGAGGTGTGGGAATTGAGGAAGTGGGAAATACTGAAAATGGAATTGAGGTCCAGGTCGTATTTACGTGACTTGTTGAGCAAATCTCTACTGTGTCTCGGGCCCTTTACTGGGTTCCAGGAGTCCCAAGTAGAGGGGACAAGGACCAGACCTTGTCTTTGAAACAGATAACAGTTTGGAAGGGAGAGAGAGATGTGAAGAAACATGATGTAACAGGAGGAACGGGCAGAGTGGGAACACTGAGATCCCCAGTCCTAAATGGGACCTTCAGTGGATGTCCCATGTGGAGCCTGTATCATCAGTGGTCCTGCCAAAGATCACAGTGGTCCCACCT
The DNA here is from genome assembly GCF_002263795.3 of Bos taurus. Classification (NCBI taxonomy): domain Eukaryota; kingdom Metazoa; phylum Chordata; class Mammalia; order Artiodactyla; family Bovidae; genus Bos; species Bos taurus. Next base: position 32,401,503 of record NC_037352.1, on the reverse strand, counting down.
CTGGGATCTAATGCCTGGTGATCTGAGGTGGAGCTGATGTAACAATAATGGAAATATAGTGACAATAAATGTAATGTGTTGAACCATCCTGAAGCCATTCCCCAGCCTCCCTAGCCCCCCACCAGTCAATGGAAAAATTGTCTTCCATGAAACCGCTCCCTGGTGCCAAAAAGGTTGGGGACTGCTAAGTATAGCACCAGGGATCGTTGGTGGAGCAGAAACTCAGAATCAATGAAATAGAAACATCCCAGTATCTTGCTTAAGAATTTCCTAAATGTGGACACGGGTTTTGGAGACTGAAGCTGGTATGCCTGTTGGAAAGAGTTAATGCATTCCATTTGGAAGGGGGTAAAAAAAAACAACCATGTGTTGACAAAGAATTTGTTCTCTTCTCTGGGTGGCAGCCACAGGATTCCTCGCCAATTAGTAGCATCTGGTCCTCATAGAAGACTCGTCCCTGGATGAGCTGGCAGGTACCTCTGGATGCGACACTCTGAAGTTTCTGATGGGCCATCTGTGATGTCGTTCCTTCCCAGATACCTCAGTCCTCTCCCATCCCCTCCCTCCCACCAGGCTGCCTTTCATTTGAAATATTTTTAAACACGTAGCACTGAGAGCAGGACTAGCTCTAGCTTATTTTAGAGGCTAGCGTGAGATGCCGAGTTGGTTTTTTCCAAATTTACTCAAAGGAAACAGTATGGAGCACTTACCCTAGGTTAGGTCCTATATTCAACATTTTACTGAAAAAAAAATTTTTTTTCTATAAGAATCATCTAAGTCTCAAAACAACTGTGGGTGCCTTGTTATAAGGACCGTTACTATTCCAATTCATAAATGGGTGAGCGTGTGTGTGCATGCTCAGTCGTGTCTGACTCTTTGCGACCCCATGGGCCGTAGCCTGCCAGGCTCCTCTGTCCATGGGATTCTCCATGCAAGAAATACCAGAGTGGGTTGCCATCTCCTTCTCCCAGGGGATCTTCCTGACCCAGGGATGGAACCCGTGTTTCCTGTGTCTCCTGCATTGGTGGGCAGATTCTTCACCACTTTTGCCACCTGGGAAGCAATCATTAAGGTTACTTCCCTTGATGGATGTCACACTGTCTCTGAGTGCTGAACCCAGGATTCTGACCTAGGATTGTCCGACTCTGACATCTTGCAGGATCTAACATTCACGTCAGAAGTGTTCAAGTCATAATGTTTCAGAGAGCGGAAAATTTACTTTTCTCCTTCTGGGTAAAATTAGGTCCCCATTATTCTGGGGAATCCCTTCCTGATAAGCATTTTCACAATATCCATAGCAATAATATTTACATTTGTCAATTGCTTCCATTTTTAAGATGCTCTTGCTGATATGATAGCACATTAAGGGGCTGTGTTTTGCTCAAGGATCTCTGAATCTAGTCTTTCACAGACTTACACTCTAGTTTCCTTCTTTATGCAGGGTAGAGCTGTCTCCTGGACTCTTGTACACTCGTTGTTCTCAAATAGGCTGGCCCTCCACTTCTCTTCCATTTAAACCCAATTAACCAGCCTGTTTTCCAAATGGACTCTGCTGGGAGGAGGAGGAAGGGCAAGAGGCTCAGCTTGCAATTCAGAAGCATCATCTTCATTCATTGGCAAAGAAAAGCCTGGGGTCTTAATGGAACATAAAGAATTCTACAGATGAATCCTTCAGTTTCCTGTCAAAGGCCCAGATTGAGAAATTCAGAGTTACTCAGCTTGTGGTCTTTTATTTTAAGTAACAGTGGGATAAAACAGGCCACGGTGGCAGCCGAGGACTCCATTTAGCTTCCTAAATGGATGCTACATCTGGCTACTTCACCCCCTTCAATTTCAAATGCAATTTGTCTTGAAGCCTCCAATTTAAATCACATAGATCTTCTCTAAGAGAAATAATAGGCTTCCCATGGAAAGGCTTGTGTGTGTGTGGTGGTGGTGGTGGTGGTGGCAATGGATTGGGGATGATGAGAAGAGGTGCATTCCAACTGATGACTGAATTGAAAGCTCTTTCATTTTTACTGGGGATTTGCATTTGATGAAATGTTGAGCATATCTGCTGGGCCTGGCCTGCATTGATTTCAGACACAGACAGAGACACGGGGAACCAGGGTCTCTGAACACTGGTCAGTCCTCAGCTGCCCTGTCTCCATCCGAACCTGAAGCCCCATCCCAGGACCCGTGTGTCTCCTAGGCCATGACCTTCGCTTCCTAACTGGTTCCTGCGTCCAAATTCACCTTCTCTACCCATTTCCAAGCATCTTCAACAGCATTTTCCCAACCCACAAATCATCTTTGCTTACTCCTCTGCTCAGAAACCAGCATGGGATACCCTTTGCCACCGAATGCATTTAAGACTCTTTGGATTAATGTTTAACCCCCTTCAAAGTACCCCCACAACCAAAGTGCATCCTTTCCCCCACTCCCCGTGGGTTCCTCACTCTTCCAGGATGTGGTTCTCATGCTCCCCAACGTGCTCTTTGCTCTTTCACCGCTTACTTTTGTTCACTGTGTTCCCACCACTGGACCTGTTTCATTCCTCCCAACCCACTTATGCTTAATAGAAATAATGTTCTGTGTCTAGAATGGAAAAGCACAGCCTTGTTAAGGATTGGAAGGATTCTTTGAAGTTGGGAGATTTTCTGGAAATGCTATTTTCTCACTTCTAAGTCTCCTGAAATTTTCTGCCCAAACATTGCTTCCCCTGGAAATTTCCAACCCTCCTGGCAAGTTATAGGTGCTCGATAAATGTGCAATGAGTTAAAACATGAATAAATGTGGAGAATTGGAAGGAATATGGTCTTTTTGTTTTGTTTTGTCCACGGCTATAGAGTCATGAAATTAAAAGACGCTTACTCCTTGAAAGGAAAGTTATGACCAACCTAGATAGCATATTCAAAAGCAGAGACATTACTTTGCCAACAAAGGTTCGTCTAGTCAAGGCTATGGTTTTTCCTGTGGTCATGTATGGATGTGAGAGTTGGACTGTGAAGAAGGCTGAGCGCCAAAGAATTGATGCTTTTGAACTGTGGTGTTGGAGAAGACTCTTGAGAGTCCCTTGGACTGCAAGGAGATCCAACCAGTCCATTCTGAAGGAGATCAGCCCTGGGATTTCTTTGGAAGGAATGATGCTAAAGCTGAAACTCCAGTACTTTGGCCACCTCATGCGAAGTGTTGACTCATTGGAAAAGACTCTGATGCTGGGAGGGATTGGGGGCAGGAGGAGAAGGGGACGCCAGAGGATGAGATGGCTGGATGGCATCACCGACTCAATGGACGTGAGTCTGAGTGAACTCCAGGAGTTGGTGATGGACAGGGAGGCTTGGCGTGCTGCGATTCATGGGGTCGCAGAGTCGGACACGACTGAGCGACTGATCTGATCTGATCTGATCTGATAGAGTCACATCCTAGGATTTTTTTTTTTTTCTCAGAGCTAGAGATGAACTAGCCCACTCTCAGACAGAGAGAGAGGCTAAGTGACTTGGTGAAAGTTATGTGGCAAGTTAGAACCTAAAGTAGCTCTAGAACACAGCCTTCTTGAGTCCTAAGCTTTTTCTTTGCTGATATGATATATGGCCTTGTTACTGAACTCAGGTTGGGCTACTCTTGATTCAAGAATACAATACCAAGAGGCAAGTGCTAGGTAAAGGGAAAGATTGAGGAAGCTGGCAGTTCTGGGGAGAAGGTGGACTCACGTCCCCAAGAACCAACTTCCCTCTCCCAGAGTTTTGTTCAGAGATTATACAGGGAAAAGAGGAAGGGACTACATGCTGAGGAGAGGTTTGCATGGTGCATGAGGAGCTCATGGACATTCTTCTAATGAGTTGGTGGTGAGGTAACCAGGAGTCAACATCATCCATCTTCTGGTTCCAACCAGTCTGGGATCTGTGTGCTTGTGGGCAGCATACAGATAACTCCTTCCACCTGGTGAGGATTTCAGTATCTGCAAATCAGCTCAAAGCTCCGAATATTATCTATAGTCCCTGAGGAGAAAATGAAGGTTCTTGACTTTTTCTAAAAAAAAAATAATTATTTTTTGGTTGTGCTGGGTCTTTGTTGCTGTGTCCAGGCTTTCTCTAGTTGTGGTGAGCGGAGTGCGGGGGGCTACTCTTCACTGTGGTTCGTGGGTTTCTCATTGTGGTGGCTTGTCTTGTTGCAGAGCACAGGCTCTAGGCACATGGGCTTCACTAGTTGTGGCTCGCAGGCTCTAGAGCTCAGGTGCAGTAGTTGTGATGCACTGGCTTAGTTGCTCCATGGCATTTGGAACCTTCCTGGAGCAGGGATTGAACCTGTGTCTCCTGCATTGATAGTGGACTCCTATCCACCATACCACCAGGGAAGTCCTTGACTTTTTAAAATAGCTAAACTATTGTTATTTTGTCTTGCTTGACTACTTTCCTTTGTTTCTGCATTTTCTCACTTCTCTGATTAAATTTGTTCCTTGGAACTTGGGGAAGGCCTAGGAAGCTAAAGCTTTTCAACAAACAAGAGGCAGCTGAAGGATGAAGGGTGGGGAATTTGTCCTAGAAGCCGCCATAGGGTCCTGCTCAGTTACAGCTTTTTTCATTACATTTGTTTTTCTCCTTGTCACAGCCATGGAGTCATTTCAGGTGGCAAAGAATGGCTGGGTACATGCTAATTCCTCTCTCTCTCACCCCATGATCCTTCATAAGATATGACCTTAGCTAATGAGTTTGCTCATTCCACCAGACCCTGACTGTGACAATTATGGGTGGGACCTCAAAGTGAGAAAGACACAGTCTGGCCCCCAAAGGAGCTCCAGCCAGACTGGAGGCATGAAGGGAAAATAAGAGGAATACAGAGCAGGAAGCAGCTGATTCTAGTGTGGGTGGAGGTCAGAGATTTGGAATGGTCCTCTCTGAGGAGGGGGCATCTGATTTGAATCTGGAAGGTAAACAGAACTTTTCGAGAGGAGGGAGGAGGTGAGGAGAATGAGCCCCATTGAGAGATGGTCACATGTTAAGGGCCAGTGGCATGAAAGGTCATGGAGTGTTTGAGGTAAAAGGAAGGAGGGCCACATGGCTGGGGGAGGGGGGCCTGGAAAGGGAAAGGAAAGGGGGCCCAAGAGAGTCAGTGGGGCCAGCTGACCAAGGGCCACATGTGCTAAGCCAAGGAGATGGTGCTGTGTCCTGAGTCCATGGGGACAGTATTAGTCTGCTCAGGCTTCTGTAATGAAATTCTACAGACTGGATGGCCTAAACAGCAGAAGTTTATTTTCTTACAGTTCTAGAGTTCTAGAAGTTCAAGATCAAGTTGTTGGTAGGGTTGGTTTCCTCTGAGGCTTATATCCTTAGCTTGTAGATGGCCATCTTCTCCCTGTGTCATCACATCATCTTCCCTCTGTGTGTCTGGGTCTTAATCTCCTCTTCCTATAACAACACCTGTTCTATTGGATCAGGGCCCATCTAATGACCTACTTTTAACTTAATCACCCTTTAAAAGACTAGTAACTGCAAATACTGTTATATTCTGAGATACTGAGGGTCAAGCTTTTAACCAATGAATTGTGGGGGATGCACAACTCAGCCCATAACAGGGGATAAATGGAGGTTTTACAACAATTCATTTGGAACACTGAGCTCTCATTTTCTTGGCCTGTGATATGTTCTAAACAGCATTAATCCTTCTTCTGAAGGAGCCTCTAAATATAGATGCCATCTGCTGCCATGCAATATGTTATCACTGATCCCTTACTTAACAGTGGCATCCTTACAGGCAAGGAAGGGAGGCATGCCCTCCATGTGCGTCTCAGCCAGTGAGGAGCCAGAAAAAATCCTACCAGCAGGTTTGACTCTAGAGCCTCCAAGATGAAGGAGAGGTGCCAGGATTCCAAGATTCCATGAGTCTCGAATAGTCGGCTCATTGACACCAAAAGAGGGGCTCCCCTCACCCTTTATCCAAGGGCCAAGCCTGAGCTTGAAATGGTGATGGAAAATTTTGCTCATTAAAAGAAAATGTTTCTTCTTATGGAACAAAGTGGCACCTAGCAGCCCTGGTTGGTGACATCTCTGCATGGATTAAGGGGAACACGCATCATGCAGATGTGCTCGATGCCCTCCAGTGTGGTTTGCTCAGATGACATCCTTCTGGTCCTGCCCCTGTCCCGTCACCCTCACCACGCTGGCAGGTTTGCTCCTGGACTCTTGCTGTGAAGGACAATTTGGCCCTCCCATTAATTACTTTGAAAGTTCTAGATTTCAATTATGGAGTTAATTACTTTTTGCCATATTGCCCCCGTTAAAGACAGTTTCATTATTAAGTCAATTTGTTAGAATTGAAGAGCCTTGCCAAGATGGAAGAATTACTGTCCAAGGAGCCTCCTTCTCTCACTCTTGTATCTTCCTGCTTTGAGGGGCCAGAATGGAAAGCTTTACTTTAGATTTTTTTTTTTTTTTTGCATTCATGTAGCAAATATTTATTTTTTTAATTTTTTAAATTTAAATTTATTTATTTTAATTAGAGGCTAATTACTTTACAATATTGTATTGGTTTTGCCATACATCAACATGAATCTGCCATGGGTGTACACGTTTTCCCAATCCTGAACCCCCCTCCCACCTCCCTCCCCGTACCATCCCTCTGGGTCATCCCAGTGCACCAGCCCCAAGAATCCTGTATCCTGCATTGAACCTGGACTGGCGGTTCATTTCTTATATGATATTATACATGTTTCAATGCCATTCTCCCAAATCATCCCCTCCTATGTAGCAAATATTTATGAACCACTTACTTTGTGCTCAGTACTATGCGGGACTGTGGAGGGTGTAAAAGTAGATGCAAAGACATGTGACTCATGTCTTCAAGGGGGTCAAGGTCCAGCAGAGAAGAAATAATTTAGAGATAATTAAATTAAATTGCATACTTATTAAATAATTTAGATCATTTACGGAAGTACTGTAGGATGGGCATGCACAAAATATCATTGGAACACAGAAAAGGGAGGGGTGATTAGTTTGGGAAGACTTTGCAGAGGATATGAAATTTTATTTTATTTATTTTAAAATCATTTATTTATTTATCTTTGGTTGTGCTGGGTCTTCTTGCTGTGCAGGTTTTTCTCTAGTTGCGGCAAGCAGGGGCTGCTCTCTCGTTGCAGTGTTTTTCATTGCAGTGGCTTCTCTTGCTGCAGAGCAGGGGTTCTAGGGTGTGGGCTTAGTAGTTGAGGTGTAAGGACTTAGCTGCTCCACAGCATGTGGAATCTTCCCAGACCAGGGATAGCACCTGTGTCTCTGCATTGGCAGGCGAATGCTTATCCACGGTGCCACCAGGGAAGTCCTGTGAAATTTTACATAGAGCTCGTAGAAGGCATACACGTTCACCAGAAAAGAGGGAAAGGGTGTCAGTTTCCTAGGACTGGCATAACAAAATGCCCCAAACCGAATGGCTTAAATAACACAAATTAATTTTTTAGTAGCTCTGGAGGGTAGAAGTCAGAGATCAAGCATGTCCTCGAGGTTCTGCTCCCCCAGAAGGCTCCAGGGCAGAATGTGCCCCAGGCTTCTCTCCAAGCTTCTGGTAGTTCTTGGCTTGTGGAAAGCACCATTCTAATCTTCACAAAGTATTCTTCCTATGTTTCCATTCTTCTCTGGGTCCAGATTTCCCCTTTTTATAAGGACAGCCGTCATGTTGGATAATAGTCCATCCTAATGATGTTATTTTAACTTGATTACTTCCATAATGATCCAGTTTCCAAATGCAGTCATGTTCCAATGTATGGCTTGGAGTTATGGCTTCAACATATGAATTTTTAGGGGACGCAGTTGAACAAATAACAGTGTCCAAGGCTGCACAAAGGCATGGAGTTCTGAAAGGATCATTTTACTTGGGGGACAGAGATGTGATGTAGCTGGATCGCAGGAGACTTCAGGCTGGTCACATGTGAGATTTCTCGGAAGGAACATTCAAGGCTGTTAAGTGAGCCCTTGCGTGCATTCTTAGTTGCTAATTTGTGTCCAACTCTTTGTGACCCCATGGACCGTAGCTGCCAGGCTTGTCTGTCCATGGGATTTCCGAGGCAAGAATACTGGAGTGGGTTGCCATTTCCTCCTCCAGGGGATCTTCCTGACCCAGGGATTGAACTTATGAATCTTGCATTGGCAGGTAGATTCTTTACCACTGAGCCACCAGGGAAGCTCCTAAGTGAGTCCTTATAATTTTGAAAACAGTTATTAGTTGTAGTTCCCAATCTTTATTTGTATATTCACAGTTTTGCCACAATACATAAATGCAGTCGTTCATATGCTTAAAAAGCGTCTTTCCTCCTTTTCTCACTCTTTGCAGGAGTATTAGTTCTTCCCAACCCCCCTTCTGTGTGCACCCCTGTAACTCTCTCACGCTCCCATGTTATTAACCCATATATTGGTATTTATCTAATTCTATACAGATATTTTGGGGAAGGCAGTGGCACCCCACTCCAGTACTCTTGCCTGGAAAATCCCATGGATGGAGGAGTCTGGTAGGCTGCCGTCCATGGGGTCGCTAAGAGTCGGTCGGACACGACTGAGCGACTTCACTTTCACTTTTCACTTTCATGCATTGGAGAAGAAATGGCAACCCACTCCAGTATTCTTGCCTGGAGAATCCCAGGGACGGGGGAGCCTGGTGGGCTGCCGTTTATGAGGTCGCACAGAGTCGGACACGACTGAAGTGACTTAGCAGCAGCATACAGATATTCACACACACATATATGGAAGTTTTTTCAGGTTACTGTTTGTTTAACAAATAATGTCTTTTTATAAATACTTTTCTGCATTAATCTATAAGACCTTGTGGAAATCCTTCTAAATCATACACTTAAAAAAATTAAAAATTTTTATTATTTTATTTAAAAAATCTTATTTTATTTTTAGCTGCACTGGGTCTTTATGCTGCTCACAAGCTCTCTCTAGTTGCGGTGAGTGGGGCCTACTCTTCATTGTGGTGTGCTGGCTTCTCATGGGAGTGGCTTCTGTTCTCGCAGAGCTTGGGCTCTAGGGCATGCAGGCTTCAGCAGTTGTGGTGCATGGGCTTAGTTGCTCTGTGGCATGTGGGGTCTTCCTGGATCAGGGATCGAACGCGTGTCCCCTGCATTATTGGGCAGATTCTTAACCCCTGGACCATCAGGGAAGCCCTAAATCATGCATTTTTAACTAGGTTAATATTGACCCCAAGGGGACAAAAATTGGTTCTTGGGGCATGCGAAAAAAATAAACTTATGTGTAGCAATGGTCTATGGCACTCTAAAGCTCAATTCTATTTGACAGCATAAACAGATGTGCATAGACTGTGGTATTAAAATTCATGGGGCAAGTAATCATGAGAAAAAACCTGGGAAACATTGCTCCAAAACATATGGTCTGACTCTTGTCTTCTCTTTTAAATGCACTCTACTCCAAACGGTGGTCCAGCTTTTTTTCCATTTGTGACTATTCATTCTATTTCCAGATTTTTCTCACAGGCTGAAGGTAACTGTTGCTTTTATTTCTGGGGCAAAGCTTCTCAGAGTGGGAGTATTGGTCACAGGATATCTGAGTTTTAATTTTGTGATAAATGTTCCCAGATTGCACTTCCCAAAGGTAGAAACATTTCTCCTCCAAGGAGACTCCTTTCCAGCTAGCAATAGATGCTGTAACTGTTCCCAGGGTTTTCCATACTGACAAGTGTAAAGTGATATCTCACTGAGACTTTAATTTGCCAGGGATGTGAGCGTCTTTGCATACATTTCTCAGCCACGTGGATTTGCTCTTATGTGAATTGTCTATGAAGGCATGGCTGATGCCATTTTTATTTGATCGTGTTTATCTTTTCTTCTAAATTCCCAAGAGTTCTATATCATGGTTATTACCCTTGGTCTAGCATCTGTACGACAAACACTTTTTTCAGATCTATTATTTATCTCTTAACTTTGTTAACGGTTCTTTTTGCACACTAAAATTTAAGGTTTTACATAGTTTGGTTCATATGTCTTTATTTTGTAGTTTCTGGGTTTCTAATCCTAGGAAATTCACTTTGGCACTCAGATTATACTGGTGGTCAGTGAGATTTGGTTTTACTTTTTGGTTTCTAATACATTTAGAAGGTTGTGTGTGTGTGTGTGTGTGTGTTTTTCCTGCACAAGAGATTATACAGGGTGTCTGTTTTCACTCCCCCCCCCAGATTTATAATGAGTTTGCCCACACATTTTATAAATAATCCATTCATTTTCATTGAATTAAACTGCCCTCCTTGTTGTACATGAATCTGTCACATACAAAGGCATTTAATTCTGGGTTCTCTACTATGTTCCACTGATTTATCCATTCCTTTGTCAAAACTAAATTGACTGATGATTCTAACAAAAAATCCCTTGTCCAGAGTCTATGGAGAATTGCATTAGAATTATGTATTAAAGTTTGGGAACACTGAATGTATCATATTTTCCATTTGTTAAGAATTTGTTTTATGTATTTTAATAATCATTTATTGTTTTCCTCATGTGTGTCTTGTAACTTTCTTCATAAATTTACTCCTTCAGGGGGGTGGTCCCAAGATGGTGGAGGAATAGGATGGGGAGACCACTTTCTCCCCCACAAATTCATCAAAAGATCATTTGGATGCTGAGAAACTTCCACAAAACGACTTCTGAGTGTTGGTGGAGGACACCAAGCACCCAGAAAGGCAGCCCATTCTCTTTGAAAGGAGGTAGGACTCCCTCCGTCCTGGGGAGGGAGTCATGAAAGAAGAGATGTTTCCAAACAGCAGGAAACCCTCTCACCAGCCGGTCTGCGGAGAGTTTTGGAATCTTAGAGGGCAACATAACTGGGAGGAAAAAAAAAAAAAAAAAACCCCACAGAATATGCGCCTAACCACAACTCCCAGTGGAGAAGTAGCCTGGATGCTTGCATCAGCCACCAGCAAACAGGGGACAGGGAGGCGTGGGCTGGGTGCTTAGGGTAAGGACTGGGCCTGAATGCCCTGAGGACAATCTGAGGGCATAAACATGAGATAGCAACCCAAACTGTAGGACAGCCAGAGAGAAAAAAAAGAGACCCTATTTTAAAAGCAAATTTCATATATACATACATATATATATTATAATTTTTGTGACTGATTTTGTTTTGTATTTTTAATAAAGTATTTTTGAGAGTCTAACCTCTATTCTGAATTTTTAATCTTTGCTTTTTGGTATTTGTTATCAATTTTGTACCTTTAAGAATCTAATCCTCAGTATCCATTTTCACTTAGGGGTATGATTACTGGCTTGATTGCTCACTCCCCTTTTGACTATCCCTTTTCTCCCCCAGGTCACCTCTATCTCCTCCTTCCCCCTTCTCTTCTCTACTTAAATCTGTGAATCTCTCTGGTTGTTCTAAGCTGCGGAGAACACTTAGGGATCTGATTACTGGCTAGACTGGTCCCTCCCCTTTTGACTGCTCTTCTCCTCCTGGTCACCTCTCTCTCCCTCCTCCCTCTTCTCTTCTCTATGTAACTCTGTGAACCTCTTTGAGTGTTCCAGACTATGGATAGCACATAGGGAATTATTACTGGCTAGATTGCTCTCTCCCCTTTTGACTTCCCCTCTTCTCCTCCTGGTCACCTCTATTTCCCTCCTTTCTCTTCTCTTCTCCATGTAACTCTGTGAACCTCTCTGGGTGTACCTCACTGTGGAGAATTTTTTCACCATTAACCTAGATGTTTTATCATCTGTGCTGGAGATGGAGCACAGATGAGTTTTATCATCTGTGCTATGGATGGAGAACTCTTGAGGTGACTGTAAGAATAAGACTGAAAGCCAGAAGCAGAAGGCTTAAATCCAAAACTTGAGAACACCAGAAAACTCCTGATTCCAGAGAACATTAATTAATAAGAGCTCATTCAAAAGCCCCCATACCTAACACTGAAACCAAGCTCCACCCAAGAGCCAACAAGTTCCAGAGCAAGACATACCATGCTAATTCTCCAGAAACACAGGAACACAACCCTAAGCATTAAAATACAGGCTGCCCAAAGCCATGCCAAACCCATAGACACCCCAAAACTCACTACTGGACACTTCATTGCACTCCAGAGGGAAGAGATCCAGCTCCACCCACCAGAACACAGATGCAAGCTCCCCTAACCAGGAAACCTTGACAAGCCACTAGTCCAATACCACCCACAGGGAAGCAGGCTCCACAATAAAGAGGAACCACAAACTTCCAGCCTACAGAAAGGCCGCCCCAAACACAACAATCTAAACAAAATGAAAAGGCAGAGAAATATTCAGCAGGTAGAGGAACATGATAAGTGCCCACCAAACCAAACAAAAGAGGAGAAGATAGGAAGTCTACCTTAAAAGGAATTCAGAATAATGATAGTAAAGATGATCAAAAATTTTGAAAACAAAATGGTTACAGATAAATAGACTAGAGACAAGGATTGAGAAGATGCAAGAAATGTTTAACAAGGACCTAAAAGAAATAAAAAAGAGTCAATCAGTAATGAATAATGCAGTAACTGAGATCAAAAGCACTCTGGAGAGAACCAACAGTAGAATAACTGAGGCAGAAGATAGGATAAGTGAGGTGGAAGATAGAATGGTGGAAATAAATGAAGCAGAGAGGAAAAAAGAAAAAAGAATGAAAAGAAATGAGGACAACCTCAGAGACCTCTGGGACAATGTTAAGTGCCCAAGCATTTGAATCATAGAAGTCCCAGAAGAAGACAAAAAGAAAGGGCATGAGAAAAGACTTGAGGAGATAATAGTTGAAAACTTCCCTAAAATGGGGAAGGAAATAGCCACCCAAATCCAAGACACCTGGAGAGTCCTAAATAGGATAACCCAAGGCAAAACACCCCAAGACACTTATTAATTGATAATTAATGAATATCAAACACAGAGAGCAAATATTAAAAGCAGCAAGGGAAAAGCAACAAATAACACACAAGGGGATCCCCATAATGATAACAGCTGATCTTTCAGTATAAACTCTCAGGCCAGAAGGGAATGGCAGGACATAGTTAAAGTGATGAAAGAGAAAAATCTACAATGCAGATTACTATACCCAACAAGAATCTCATTCAAATATGAAGGAGAAATCAAAAGCTTTACAGACAAGCAAAAGCTGAGAAAATTCAGCACCACCAAACCAGCTCTTCAACAAATGCTAAAGGATCTTCTCTAGACAGGAAACACAGAAAAGGTTTATAAGCTCGAATCCAAAACAGCAAAGTAAATGGCAACAGGATCATACTTATCAATAATTACCTTAAATGTAAATGGGTTGAATGCCCTAACCAAAAGACAAAGACTGGCTGAATGGATACAAAAACAAGACCCCTATATTTGCTGTCTACAAGAGACCCACTTCAAACCAAGGGACACATACAGACTGAAAGTGAAGGGCTGGAAAAAGATATTTCATGCAAATGGAGACTGAAAGAAAGTAGGAGTAGCAATACTCATAACAGATAAGATAGACTTTGAAATAAAGGCTGTGAAAAGAGACAAAGAAGGACACTACATAATGATCAAAGGATCACTCCAAGAAAAAGATATAACAATTATAAATATATATGCACCCAACATAGGAGCACCACAATGTGTAAGGCAAATGCTAACAAGTATGAAAGGGGAAATTAACAGTAACACAATAATAGTGGGAGACTTTAATACCCAATTCACACCTATGGATAAATCAACCAAACAGGAAATTAGCAAGGAAACACAAACTTTAAATGTTACAATGGGCCAGTTAGACCTAATTGATATCTATAGGACATTTCACCCCAAAACAATGAATTTCACCTTTTTCTCAAGTGTACACAGAACATTCTCCAGATAGATAACATCCTGGGCCATAAATCTAGCCTTGGTAAATTCAAAAAAATTGAAATCATTTCAAGCATCTTTTCTGATCACAATGTGGTAAGATTAGATATCAACTACTGGAAAAAAAAAACTATTAAAAATGCAAACATATGGAGGCTAAACAACATGCTTCTGAATAACCAACAAATCACAGAATAAACCAAAAAAGAAACCAAAATATGCACAGAAACAAATGAAAATGAAAACATGACAACCCAAAGCCTATGGGATTCAGTAAAAGCAGTGCTAAGGGGACGGTTCATAGCAGTACAAGCTTACCTCAAGAAACAAGAGAAAAATCAAATATATAACCTAACTTTACACCTAAAGCAACAAGAAAAAGAAGAAATGAAGAACCCCAGGGTTAGTAGAAGGAAAGAAATCATAAAGGTTAGGGCAGAAATAAATGAAAAAGAAACAAAGGAGACTATAGCAAAAGTCCATAAAACTAAAAGCTGGTTCTTTGGGAAGACAAATAAAATAGACAAACCATTAACCAGACTCATCAAGAAAAAAAGGGAGAAGAATCAAATCAACAAAATTAGAAATTAAAATGGAGAAATCATAACAATCAACACAGAAATACAAAGGATCATAAGAGACTATTATCAGCAACTATATGACAATAAAATGGACAACTTGGAAGAAATGGATGAATTCTTAGAAAAGTATAATCTTCCAAAACTGTACCAGGAAGAAATAGAAAATCTTAAGAGACCCATTATAAGCATGGAAATTGAAACTGCAATAAAAAATCATTCAACAAACAAAAGCCCAGGGCCAGATGGCTTCACAGGTGAATTCTACCAAAAATTTAGAGAAGAGCTAATACCTATCCTACTCAAACTCTTCCAGAAAATTGCAGAGGAACCTAAACTGCCAAACTCATTCTATGAGGCCACCATCACCCCAATACCAAAACTACCAAAAATACCAACTACCAAAAGATGCTGCAAAAAAAGAAAACTACAGGCCAATATCCCTGATGAACATAGATACAAAAATCCTCAACAAAATTCTAGCAAACAGAATCCAACAACATATTAAAGAGATCATACATCATGACCAAGTGGCCTTTATCCCAGGGATGAAAGGATTCTTCAAAATTTGCAAATCAATCAATGTGACACACCACATTAACAAACTGAAAGATAAAAACCATATGATTATCTCAATAGATGCAGAGAAAGCCTTTGACAAAATTCAACATCCATTTATGATTAAAAAAACCCTCCAGAAAGCAGGCATAGAAGGAAGATGCCTCACCATAATAAAAGCCATATATGATAAACCCACAGCTAACATTATCCTCAATAGTGAAAAAATGAAAGCATTTCCCCTAAAGTCAGGAACAAGACAAGGGTGCCCACTCTCACCACAACTATTCAACAGAGTTTAGGAAACTTTATCCACAGCAATCAGAGAAGAAAAAGAAATAAAAGGAATCCAGATTGGAAAAGAAGATGTAAAACTCTCACTGTTTGCAGATGACATGATCCTCTACATGGAAAACCCTAAAGAACACCACCAGAAAATTACTAGAGCTAATCAACGAATACAGTAAAGTTGCAGGATATAAAATTAATACACAAATCCCTTGCATTCCTATACACTAATAATGAGAAAATAGATAAATTAAGGAAACAATTCCATTCACCATTGTGATGAAAAGAATAAAATACTTAGGAATAAATCTACCTAAAGAAACAAAAGACCTATATATAGAAAACTATAAAACACTGATGAAAGAAATCAAAAATGACAGAAATAGATGGAGAAATATACCATGTTCATGGATTGGAAGAATCAATATAGTGAAAATGAGTATACTACCCAAAGCAATCTATAGATTCAGTTCAATCCCTATCAAGCTACCAATGGTATTTTTCATAGACCTAGAACAAATAATTTCACAATTTGTATGGAAATACAAAAAACCGTGGATAGCCAAAGCAATCTTGAGAAAGAAGAATGGAACTGGAGGACTCAACCTGCCTGACTTCAGAGCATACTACAAAGCTACAGTCATCAAGACAGTATGGTACTGGCACAAAGATGGAAATAAAGATCAGTGGAACAAAATAGAAAGCCCAGAGATAAATCCACACACCTATGGACACCTTGTCTTTGACAAAGAAAGCCAGAATAGACTACAGAGAAAAGACAATCTCTTTAACAAGTGGTGCTGGGAAAACTGGTCAACCACCTGTAAAAGAATGAAACTAGAACACTTTATAACACAAAAATAAACTCAAAATGGGTTAAAGATCTAAACATAAGACCTTAAACTATAAAACTCCTAGAGGAAAACATAGGCAAAACACTCTGACATAAATCACAGCAGGATCCTCTATGACCCACCTCCCAGAGTAATGGAAATAAAAGTAAAAATAAGCAAATGGGACCTAATTAAACTTAAAAGCTTTTTCACAATGAAGGAAAGTATAAGCAAGGTGAAAAGACAGCCTTCAGAATGGGAGAAAATAACAGCAAATGAAGCAACTGGCAAAGAATTAATCTCAAAAATATACAAGTGGCTCATACAGCTCAATACCAGAAAATTAAACAACCCAATCAAAAAATGGGCCAAAGAACTAAACAGACATTTCTCCAAAGAAGACATACAGATGGCTAGCAAACACATGAAAAGATGCTCAACATCACTCATTATCAGAGAAATGCAAATCAAAACCACTATGAGGTACCATCTCATGCTGGTCAGAATGGCTGCTATCAAAAAGTCTACAAATGATAAATGCTGGAGAGGGTGAGGAGAAAAGGGGACCCTCTTAGACTGTTGGTGGGAATGCAAACTAGTACAGCCACTATGGAGAACAGTGTGGAGATTCCTTAAGAGACTGGAAATAGAACTGCCATATGACCCAGCAATCCTACTGCTGAGCATACACACTGAGGAAACCAGAAATGAAAGAGACACGTGTACCCCAGTGTTCATTGCGGCACTGTTTACAATAGCCAGGATGTGGAGACAAACTAGATGGCGACTGGCAGGTGAATGGATAAGCTGTGGTACATACACACAATGGAATATTACTCGGCTATTAAAAAGAATGCATTTGAATCAGTTCTAATGAGGTGGATGAAACTGGAGCCTACTATACAGAGTGAAGTAAGTCAGAAAGAAAAACACCAATACATTATATTAATGCATATATATGGAATTTAGAAAGATGGTAACGATGACCCTATATGTGAGACAGCAAAAGAGACACAGATATAAAGAACAGACTTTTGGACTCTGTGGGAGAAGGTGAGGGTTGGATGATTTGGGAGAGTAGCACTGAAACATGTACATTACCATATGTGAAATAGATCACCAGTCTGAGTTCAATGCATGAAACAGGGAACTCAAAGCTGGTGCACTGGGACAACCCTGAGGAATGGGGTGGGGCAGGAGATGTGAGGGGGGTTCAGGATGGGGGACACATGTACACCTATGGCTGATTCATGTCAATGTATGGCAAAAACCACTACAATATTGTAGAGTAATTAACCTTCAATTAAAATAAATAAATGAATTAAAAAATATCCCCCAATAAATAAATTTACTCATTCTTAAGTGTTTTCTATGGATCTTCCTGACCCAGGGATCCAACTCATGTATCTTGCATCTCCTGCATTGCAGGTGGATTCTTTACCCACTGAGCCACTGGGGAAGCCCTGAGAGAATTTAAGTTCTTTTAATAAACACACTTGTGGTTGCACAGATCACAAGACCCAGGCCACTCCTGATTGGGGAATCAGGTGGAGCAAGGCCATGCCACTCCCCATCCAGAGGAGGACCTGGATGGTTGGAGGACCTCCAACCTCGTGGAGGCCGCAGCTGCTGCCTTTGCTGTCTGGTTGGCGTGATCCCTGGAGAAGCTGCCTTTGCCTTTCTCATGGCTCTTTTCAGTTTTTTTTTTTTTGACCTTCCTCAACTTTCCTTGAGGCTGGTTTAGGGCCAGCTGGCCTGTAAGCTTCAAGTAACTGGGAACCCCACCCATTCCTGAGGGGTTTGGTTGGTTCGTCTGCCACAGCAAAGCCCCACAGACTGGGTGGCTTAAACAGCACACATCAATTTCCTCTTCCCCCCAGTCATGGAGGCTGGAAGCCCGAGATCCAGGGATGGACAGGACTGGTTTCTCCAGAGGCCTCTCTCCTTGGCTTGCAGATGGCTGCCCTCTTGCTGCATCCTCCTAGGGTCTTTCTGTGTCCAAATTTCCCCTTCTTGTCAGGACACCTGTCACATTGGATCAGAGCCCACATGATAGCATCATTTTTAACTTAATCACATCTTTAAAGTCTCTGTCCCCAAATAGTTATGCTCTGAGGTGCAGGGTCTTAGGGCTTCAACATGTGGGTTCTGGGGGGACAGAGTTTACCCCATAACACCAAGGGTCAATTGAGAGAGTGAATGGAAAGTCTTCTGGCTCAAGATTTTGGGCTGCCTACTTCCTCTTCCTGGACTGTCATTATATGGCTTCCCAGGTGGCTCAGTGGTAAAGAATCCACCTGCCAAGGCAGGAGATCCAAGAGACGTGGGTTCGATCCCTGGGTCAGTAAGAACCCTGGAGTAGGAAATGGCAATCCATTCCAATATTTTTGCTTGGAGAATCCCATGTACAGGGGAGCCTGGCTGGCTACAGTCTAAGATGTTACAAAGAGTCAGACACGACTGTGTGGCTAAATACACACTGAGCATGCTTCATACCTGCAGTGCTCTGCTGTGGACACTGGCTTGAACCCTGAAATGTCTGGGCCCAGGCGGGGCCACTTTTGGCTTCAGCCAGCAGCCTTCTCCTTGACTGCATTGTTTCCTCCACTCCCAAACCCCTCCCCACCATCACCCACTGGTGATGTCTGAAGGCGGTAACTCATAACCCTGTGGGACAGGATGGTCTAGGGAGCCTGGGGGGTTACTCTTGTTTTCCAGGGTTGCCTGTGAAAGCCACAGGGGAGAAGACAAGGAGCTTAGTTAAGACCTGAATTCTGAGTTCAGAGAATCACAGGCTGGCAATGGAGCCCATTACTGCCCCCTGGGGTGGCTGAGAGTTGTCAACTCAGCAGAACCTACTCCCTACCTGCCACCATCCTACTTTCAGTCACTGAAGAAGATGCGTGGAGGCCATGAGGGTGGATGGAGCTTTTTGGGAGAAGAGGGAGTTTCTGGGACAAAAGCCATCACTCCCTGTTGGCATGTGTCTAAAACATTCTCTTGCCTTCTGTATGTCTTCCAGTGCAGTTGGGGTGCATGAAGAGCCTCCCAGGTCTACCTCATAGGTTAGAAAGTGACTCTTACCTGCTCAGGTGCTGACCAGTAGAGCTGCCCTGTGGGTTGGGGGCAGGGAGAGAGGAAGTAAGGAAAGGAGGGGGCGGAGGAGTGCTGGTGCAGAAGGCAGCCTTGCTTGTGGCCCAGCTTGCTTGACCCATGGGGCAAGCTCCCCCATGGTCAAGGGGACATCCACATTTAATCCATCACAGTGCTGCTTAAGGGGACCCCAGCAGCAAGAGGCTGGGTGGTGGCCCTTCTGAGACAACAAAAGTGCACCCTTCCACCCCTGAGTGTCCATTTGGCTAGGACTGAGGTGGGAGAGAAAGGGGAGTGTAGCCTCAAATGCAAGGGGAACATTGTAGAATGAACTGGGCTACCTTAGCAACAGGAGCAAGGTTGTTTCATTCAGTGGAGCTGAATCTGAAATGATGAAACGGAATTACATCTTGCTAAAAGAACAGCCCAGGAGGCAGGGAGACTTCACAGAAGAGTTGTAGCACTAATGAGAAAAAATAAAATCCATTGTATGTTTATATGCTAATGAGTGGAGGCCCTCACTTAAGTAGCTGTTCCTGGCATCAACAGAGGAAAGGTCGGATGGTGATACCTATTGGGGATTTTTGTAAAGTAGTCTAGGATTCACAAGAACCAAAAGTTTGTAAAACAGAGAGAAATAGTGCTTTAGTGATAGAGGGACAGGCCATGGTATCCACATTTCATGGCAAGATTTATGCTGTGTTCCCATAGAATTAGAATTTAGAATTGCATGCTCAGTCTGGGCAAGAATACTGGAGTGGATTGCTATTTCCTTTCTCCAGGGGATCTTTCCGACCCAGGGATTGACCCTGGGTCTCCTGCATTGCAGGCAGACTCTTTACCATCTGAGCCACCAGGGAAGCCCCCAAAGCAGTGAAAGTAATGACAATTTTTAAACCAGGATTTCTTATTTACTTAGGAGCTACCATGTTCGAGAGACAGTATGGTCCTTTGCAAACCTGGTTTTTAATCCTTATGCTCCCTCCCCGGCCAGCAGATGCTGTTATTGCACCCACACCAACCATTGTACCGAAGAGGAAACTGAGGCCCAGGGAGCTGTGTTTTGCATCTGAGAATGCTGGAGTTGGGATTCACGTACCTGTCTGATGTATGATTTATATCACCCCTGCCTCCCTTTGCCCCAGATTTGGAAGACTTTCCAGGGGTT
This sequence comes from Bos taurus, assembly GCF_002263795.3. Taxonomy (NCBI): domain Eukaryota; kingdom Metazoa; phylum Chordata; class Mammalia; order Artiodactyla; family Bovidae; genus Bos; species Bos taurus. Next base: position 32,381,199 of record NC_037352.1, on the reverse strand, counting down.
CCCTTGGCCCGTGGAGTTTTGGTGTCATTTTTTGGCTGCACTTGGGTCTCTGTTGCTGTGTGAGGGCTTCTCTAGTCGTGGTGAGTGGGGGCTACGCTCTAGTTGTAATGCTCGGGCTTCTCACTGCCATGTCTTCTCTTGTTGCAGAGCACAGGCTCGAAGGGAACAGGCTCAGTGATTGTGGCACAAGGGTTTAGTTGCCCCAGGGCACGTGTGATCTTCTCAGATCAGGAATCAAACTCCTGTTCCCTGCATTGGTGGGTGGATTCCCAACCACCGGACCACCTGGGAAGTCCATGGGGCTGTGCTTTAATAGTTGGGTGTGGCAGCATGTGGTGCATTTGGATTTCGATGTAAATTTCCAGAATTATATTGGAAAGACTGTGAGGGGGTAGGTTTTAGGTTCCAAGTAAGCCAGTGTTGCTGAAGAGTGGTGGTAATCTGGTATTCATATTAAAGTGACTTCATTGCGCTCACAGGCTGGGGAAACCAGGGATAGTTCTGGGACCAACAGAGGACTTAGGGGAAGTGCAGAATCTAGACACAACCACCCTGGACTCCTGCCATAATATTTATTCACTCTGTGACTTTGAACAAGTAATGCCACTTCCCGAAATTCGGCTCAGTTGAAGATGGGACTAAGGGTCTCTGCTTCTTAGGAAGCCTGCAAAAGATAAGTGACTCATGAGTGGTCAGCACCTGGCCTGGTGCCTGTTCAAGAAAGCTTGAAATACATATGGGCTTCCTGCCTCCAGGGAGCTTCCCTTGTGGCTCAGACGGTAAAGAATCCGCCTGCAATGCAGGAGATCCAGGTTTGATCGATGGGTTGGGAAGATCCCTTGGAGAAGGGAATGGCTACCCACTCCAGTATTCTTGCCTGGAGAATCTCATGGACAGGGGAGCCTGGTGGGCTGCAGTCCATGGGGTTGTAAAGAGTTGGACACGGCTGAGCGACCAACACTTTCACTTTTCCTGCCTCCAACAGGGCCAGTGATAGACTGGGAGGGAATCTGCGGTTCCCCTTTGCAGTAGGGAGGAGGAAGATGGGGTGAAGGAGGAAGAGGAGAAGAGTGAGGGAGACTGAGAGAGATGTCCAGAGCATCTCCTGGGAGGAAGGATTTGCAGTTATCTGCCTCCCAGCTGCCCTTTGGGGCTGCAGCCACCTGCAGATGCACTGAACTAGAACAAAGAAACTCCAACCAGGAAGACAATGCTGTCCACAGCTGCAGACGTCCCCAGAGGGAAGGGGTGGCCCACACTCTGCTACATCTTCGCTTCCATCCCTTCCTTTCAACAAGATCATCCAGTTGTAGACAAAAGTAAACGTAGGGCAAACTAGCAATAGGTTGGTGCTGCTGCTAAGTTGCTTCAGTCGTGTCCGACTCTGTGCAACCCCATAGACAGCAGCCCACCAGGCTCCCCCGCCCCTGGGATCCTCCAGGCAAGAACACTGGAGTGGGTTGCCATTTCCTTCTCCAATGCATGAAAGTGAAAAGTCAAAGTGAAGTCACTCAGTCGTGTCTGACTCTTAGCGACTTCATGGACTGCATGGACCTCATGGACTGCAGCCTGCCAGGCTCCTCCGTCCATGGGATTTTCCAGGCAAGGTAACAATAGGTTACTGGAATTGAAAGAGATACTGGAAATTTCTACATGCTACTGGCTGTTCAGGACAAATGCCTGGCTTTTTTGCTGGGCATTTACGTGTAATTCTCTGTGCTTGTGGCTTCTTTCACCCACATTTCTGACTCTTATTGAATGCTCTCAGGGGCTGTCTCTCCCCTCAGGGATCTTAGTCTCCTTGGAGAGATGCATAGAGCAGTGGCAGCTCAGCATGTTGAGTCAGGACACAGGAAATGTACATGACTCGGGTGCTAATCCGGGGAGGCTTCCTGGAGGAGCTGCTATCTTTCCTACAAGTCTGAGAAAATGAGTAAGAACAAGGTGATGGAGGAGACTTTTCAAGCAGAAGCCACAGCAGGAGTGAAGGAGGGTAGACACGCTGAGCAAACAGGGAGGCCAAGTGTGAGGGGTAGGGTGATGATGGGGGACAAAGATGAGGCTGGAGAAAAATTCAGCATCCAGTTCGTGGAGAATCTGGAATTTTTTCAGAGCTCATCCTGGAACCAGTGATGGATTTAAGCTGGGAGCAGGATGATCACATTGGTCTTTTTAGAAAGAGATCTGAGGGAGCGATGGATGGAGTACTCCGAGAGGCAGAAACCAAGCTTGCTTCTGTTGTTTAGTTGCTCAGTCATGTCAGACTCTTTTGCCACCCCATGAACTCTTAGGAGGCTTTTTATAGGAATCTGGCCCTGAAGATGGGCTTGAGAACAAAGGCTATTTTCATGACAATGGAATCCGGAGGACAGATTCCAGAGGGAGGAAGTGTAGTGCTGGCTGGACGAGGTGCTGGTGGGATGTGGTTGTGACAGGGCGGGAGGGTTAGGGGGCTCTGGATCAGGCAGCTGGAGAGAGGGTGGGGCATCGCTGAGGACAGGGGTCTTGGGAAAGCTGACAAGTTCAGTTGGAAACGAGTTGACCCTAAGGGCTTCTGGGGATATTGGTATCTGGATTTGCAGCTTGGCAGAGCTCTTGGGGTTGGGCTTGTGGAGTAGCACATTGTCAGCAGGGCAGGGGTAAGAGGGAGTGTGTGGATGAGAGGAGAGGGGCTGGGGAGGGGGTCCTGAGAGCAGGCCATTTGGGGTTGGGAGGAGGAAGCAGGATGGAGCAAAAGAGAGGTGGAAGCCAGGGGAGGAGTCCCAGCAGCCAAAGGAGGAGGAATTGAGGGCAAGAGGGATGGTTCTAGAAAGACAAGGATGCTGAAGCATTTGTGGGATTTAGCAGTGAGTGGTGACTGGACAAGTGTGGTTGCCGTGACATGGAGGCAGGCAGACTTTGGTGGGTCACAGAGCAGCTAGAAGAGCAACTAGAGCAGCTAGAAGGCTGGGAACTGGGGCGCTGAGTATGGAAGTAGATGTTGCTCAGAGTAGGGAGGAGAGACTGGGATGAGAGAGACTAAGGATGCTTATAATCGAAAAGGGTGATCCGTGAAGATGGTGAAAACCCCAGAGAGGAAGAAGCAGTGGATAGAGCCAAGTGGCTCTTGGGAATCCGGAGTGGGTCCTCTAGTTGGGTAGGGGCAGGAGGTGATGTGTTTGCAGCTTGGAGAGGCTTTGATATACTGGTCCTCCCTCCCCTTTCCCTGTCACCTTCCCCCTTCCTGGAGGCACGTCAACGCTAGGCTGGGTGCTCAGATCAATTGGCTGGGACTGGTCAGACTTTGCAGCAGAGGCTGGACAGAAGGGCTTGTGCACATGCTGGAATGACAGAGGACAGAGGTGTGGGGGCAGGTGCTGAGGTCACTGAGGCTGGCTGTAAGCCGGATGCGAGTCTTCATGGAAGCAGGTGGCATGCCAGCTCTCCAGGCACCATAGAAGGGTTTACGAGGACCTCAGCTACTTGTGGAAGGACCCCAGCGTGGTGCTGAGAGTATAGGCAGCTTGCATCAATAATCCCACCCAGGAGGATACTGGGCAGAGCTGGGCAGGGTCTCAGGGGTCTGGCCAGGAAGCCTGGGGTTTGGGGACAAGGCTCCAACCTGAGAGCTAGAACTGAAGTGCTAAGTGGGGTCCCTGACATCTAGAAGCCAGGCCAGAGGGAGGAGGGGGAGCCTCAGGGCACGGAATGCCTGCTTCTGGTGCCAGACGCTAGCAGAGCAATGTGGGATTGGCCTCCCCCCAGGAGATCGGCAGCAGGCATCACCAGGTCAATGGTGGGGGGAGGGGAGGTAGAAGAGGGGTGTGCACCCTGTCACTTCTCAGAAGGGCTATCAGGGGTTTGGGGGAGGAGACCCCCAAGAGGAACCAAAAGATGTTCTGGCTCAGGTGAAACTGTCCCAGACAAGGTAGGACAAACAGAGCCTCGGGGACCAAGCACACGTGGGCTGGAATCCTGGCTGTAGCAGTACTAGCTGTGTGACCTTGGAAACATCTGAATTTTCCAGAGCTATGTCTACTCTTCTGTAAAATGAGAGCTCAAATCTCTCTGGCCCGAGTCATTGTGAAAAATAAGGGAGATGAAGTTGGGAAAGATCCCGTTGTGATGAGCAGTGGCTCATAGTGGGGTCTTGGTAAAGGACAGGCCTCTCTGTTTCCTCCTGAGAGATGCTGCTCTGACCTTGTTAACACTTGTTAAGTATAGAGCTCCAGGGTGTCGGGTGATGAGGCTTGGTTCAATAAAGAGCAGAGGGAACTGAAACGGAAAAGGTTATCACTCAAAGGTCCTAGACAAGGTACACGGCAGATTGCAAGGGGCCCCATGGGGAAGTCAAGGCAGCCCATGGAGGGCAGACGGAGAGAGAGGCACATGGCTTCATTAGAGCCCACTGATGGTGTGCTTTGGGGTTCCTGGGCTAAGTCCACATTGGTCATTTGAAATCCAAAAGAGCAGGATTTTGATACACTTCTTGGGGGTCTTATTTAAGGTGCTTATAAAGGGAAGGCCCTGGGAGGTAAAGGAGACTGTTTATCACTTGGGACTTTTGGAGGAATGTACATTTACTTGCCACTCTGTAGTCGGTTACTAGGGGATGTGCTTGCTAATATAATAATGATATAATACATTAATACAAATATATAATGTTATATGCCATATATATTGGGTTGGCAAAAGATTTTTATTCAGGTTTTTCCATAACCCCTTAATATAATGATAATCTAATTAGGGGTTAATGTCATTTTCAGGCCCCTGAAAGACATTTGGTTCAACAAAATGGATGCTGAGGCAGCAACAGCCTAGCTAAACTCTTGACAGATGGGGGTTCGTACTGAGCACTGACATCACAGCTATTTTTGGTACCAGCTCACATGGACCAAAGGGAGGGTGTTTCATAAATCACCTGTGAGTGTTGAGCACTGTTGTGGATAAAAGATGACCATATGCTCTTTGAAGCTCGTCTCACTGAGAGGTGGGATGTATGGCACCTCCCCTTATGCCTGGGAAGGCTCTGGATTGCTTGGACATCACTTGGAAGTGATGCTGTGCATTTCCAGACCCAGAGCGTAAGAGACTTTACTCTTTATTCCTGGAACACTTAGCCTAGTCCTGGGCCACCATTCTATGAGGAAGCACAAGTAGCCCCACGGGCAGGCCCAGAAGAAAAGGAACGGAGGTCCTCCAGTGAATCCCAGCTGAGCTACCAGCCAACAACCAGCACTGTATTGTGGTCCAGCTTGTAGCCAAGTGAGTGCACCAGCTTGGAACTGGGTCGTCCAGCTCCTGCGGATTTGCCCAAATTGAAGATTTGTGAACCAAGTTCATGATTAGTGTTTCAGCCACCAAGTCTTGGGCATATAACTTGTCATGAAGTCACAGGATAATAGGAATAAACACACACCATGGCACCAACAGTTTCTGGTGCTGAAAACCAGGAAGATCATCAAAGAAATAAGCCATGATAAAAGTCCATCACAAATATTGCTTATCTGTCACAGTACAGCTATTTGTCCATTTCTTTCTTTTTTTTTTTTTTGGCAATATGTGGGTTCTGAGTTCCCCAACCAGGGACTGAACCCACACTCCCTGTAGTGGAAGCCCAGAGTCTTAACCACTGGACCACCAGAGAAGTCTCTATTTGGCCTTTTCTACTCAGTCAACCATAGATACCCCTCCACTTGTTGGCCAAGTCTGTTTCCCTGAGCTTTGTGGCAATATTGGTGCTATTAGGAAGAAACTTCAGCTTCTTTCCATCCCTGGCAGAGCCCACGGGCTCACTGCAGCACGTAGGGGCAACAGCCAAGGGCCCAGAGAGATGGAGCTGCCTCTAGCACTTGGCCGAGGAGGGAGGAAGCCCCATCTGAGCCTCCTTCCCTGGGACCAGGTGGAAATCGCACTCTCCTTATAATTAGAGGCATGAAGAACACCCTTGGGCCTCAGCATCCCCATAAAGTGCTCCACAAGCCCAATGGAGCTGTTGACAATGACAAAACAGATGGTATGGCAGAGATTGAAGTTACTCACCGGAGGGGTCATATTACCTCCAAGTACGAGGCCATAAACAATGCAGCACCGCTTCCTACCTTCTAAATTAGCTGGAAAAATAAAAGAGGACAAAGCGCTTCTGTTAGCAGTAGGCTCTCAAGGAGGCAGCTTCGGCGATGTGTCACCAGCGGCATCTCGTCCTGCCTGTCTCAGGGAGCTCCGGCTGACGAGCTGAGCTGGACGTTATTAATGCCACTTTGCCAAAAATGCTGCACGCTCAGACTAATGCCTTGTGGCATTTGCTGCTTTCCTGGGGCTCCAGAGATGGAGAGAGAGAACTGAAATAGCAATTCAATGCTGGTCGTCAAGGCAACAGGATCCTTCAGGATGTACCATGAGGTGTTGTGCTTGGCACCTGGAGAGGATGGGAGAAAAGAAATCCCAAATGCAGACCCTACCCTCCAGGAGCCTACATTCTTCTAGGGAAGACACATTTGTGGTTTGTGAATCTCTTAGGGCAGGCTTTCCCTAACTAGGTCCTGGGGAGCGTGAGTACAGCGAGATGTTTAGTCGCTAAGTCTTGTCTGACTCTTTGCAACCCCATGGACTGTAGCCCGCCAGGCTCCTCTGTCCATGGGATTTCCCAGGCAAGGATACTGGAGTGGATTGCCATGCCCTCCTCCAGGGGATCTTCCTGACTCAGGATTCAAACCCAGGTCTACTGCTGAGCCACCAGGGCTTCCCTAATAGTGTTGCAGTGCATGCTGGACAAAAAGAAGTCAAATGTTACTGGGCTTCTCTGAGTTTTTAAAAAGCTCAAGTATGGGAATTCCTTGGTGATCCAGTGGTTAGAATTCCATGCTTCCAATGCATGGGCACAGGTTCAATCCCAGATCGGGTAACTAAGATCCTGGTCTACTACCTTTTACACAAAGTCTTTGACCATGGAAGCTCTCGTTCACAGAACATTTCAGGGGATTGAGAAACCATAGGGTCTGTGGGGACCCTTGATTAGGAGATAATAAAAAGTGGTGTGTGAGTCAGTTTTTAGAGTGTATGGAACAGCTCAGGAGCACAAGAGAATTTAGAGCAGGGAAGTTGGTGCTGGCTGGGAAGTGGGGAGGAGCTGAGCTGAGTCTTGCAGATTCAGAGTGGGTGATGAGGGCAGAGAGTGGTCTCCTTGGGGGATGTGGATGGCTCTTCTGGAACTCAGACCATCCTTGTGGGAGGAATAAAGTTATGACACAACAGGTCATGAGCTGTGCTAAGTCACTTCAGTTGCGTCTGACTCTTCGCAGTCCTGTGGACCATAGCCCCCCAGGCTCCTCTGTCCATGGGATTCTCCAGGCAAGAATACTGGAGTGGGTTGCCATTTCCTTCTCCAGGGGATCTTTCAGACCCAGAGATAAAACCTGCATCACCCGCATTTCAGGTGGATTCTTTACTGCTGAGCCACTGGTGAAGCCCCCTACCTAGAACCTGTGTACTAACCAAATGCTCACTCTGCTGCTGCTGCTAAGTCGCTTCAGTCGTGTTCGACTCTGTGCAACCCCACAGATGGCAGCCCACCAGGCTTCTCCGTCCCTGGGATTCTCTAGGCAAGAACACTGGAGTGGGTTGCCATTTCCTTCTCCAATGCATGAAAGGGAAAAGGGAAAGTGACACGACTCTTAGCGACCCCATGGACTGCAGCCTACTAGACTCCTCCATCCATGGGATTTTCCAGGCAAGAGTACTGGAGTGGGGTGCCAGTGCCTTCTCCGAAATGCTCACTCACTGATGAGCAAATGAAAGAAATGAATTATGGCTGTGTGCTGAGCTGTATGCCCTGCCATATATTTACCAATCCTTCTCTACCCATTTGTTCCATCCACTTCTGCTTGGTGAGTTGGAGGAGGAGGTAACATCCTGAGGAGGGTATCGTACATGGAGAAGGATGGTCCATGGGAATGCACTGCATCCTTTCTGTCTTGTCCACCACTGGCTTAGCAACTGGATAGACGCCCTTCCGTCTCATGTGCCAGGTGGGCACATTTCCCAGGGAGCAGGGCTCTACCTGTGGCGCCGGAGAACTTTCCTAAAGTGTTAGTCTGCCTGATGGGTCCTTGTCTGCTGAGGTCCTGCCATATTCTCAGCGAGGTTCTGCCTGGTGTTTGGAATCCACATGGTAATCAGCAGTTGGCCTCAATCCATGAAGCCTGTTGGCTAATGACTGAATGTTCTCACTTTGGGCTTGGGTTGGGTTTATGGTTCCACCAGCCAATCAGGAAAAAGGCAAGTTAGTCAAATGCTGATCTGCTTCCAACTTGACTCTGAGGTTTGCAGGGGGCATCCCTGGCATAGTCTTCCATCTGGCTGGGAGACAAGTCTTCTGGCTCAGGATCGAATTGAATTCACCTTCCAAGTGATACTGAGATGGCTCCTGCATGAGATGTGTTTCAGGCATCCTGTCTCGTGGAACTCTGACGGGAAACCTGTGAACTACAGGGAGGTCCCTTCCTATTTTACAGTCAGAGACATGAAATTTGAGGCAGGACCAAGGACAGAATTGGGTACTCTTTTTCAAATTCCAGCTTGCTTTCTATAAGGGGCTTCCCTGATAGCTCAGTTGGTAAAGAATCTGCCTGCAATGCAGGAGACGCCCGTTTGATTCCTGGGTTGGGAAGATCTGCTGGAGAAGGGATAGGCTACCCACTCCAGTATTCTTGGGCTTCTCTTGTGGCTTAGCTAGTAAAGAATCCACCCGCAATGCGGGAGACCTCAGTTTGATCCCTGGGTTGGGAAGATCCCCTGGAGAAGGGAAAGGCTACTCACTCCAGTATTCTGGCCTGGAGAATTCCATGGACTGTATGGGGTCACAAAGAGTCGGACACGACTGAGTGACTTTCACTTTCACTTTGTACCAGGCAGCATTTTTTGTGTACTTTATCTTTTTGATTTTTTTTCCCCCAAATATATGGCAGACCATAGTGACTTTCTAGGCTGGGAAAAACCTCTTGTTCCAACTATCAGCATTGTTTTTCTTGGGTATTCAAAATGGCCCAGGTCTCAGGAGCCTATGGGTAAAGATGAAAACGTATTAGCGTGAGTGTGTGCATGCTCAGTCATTCAGTCGTGTCTGACTCTTTGTGACCCCTTGGGCTGTAGCCCGCCAGCCTCCTCCATTCATGGAATTTTCCAAGCAGGAATACAGGAGTGGTTTGCCGTTTCCTTCTCCAGAGGATCTTCTTGAGCCCATGTCTTCTGTGTCCCCTGAGTGGGCAGGCAGATTCTTGACCACTGAGTCACCTGGGAAGCCCTGATGTATTAATATGAATGCTCCAACTAAGCTCCCTTCTCTCCCTGATCTGTGAACTCCCAGTTCTGCAGCCTCTGACCTGCTCCCATGTCCATCTGTCCCCGTGTTTCCTGCCATGTCACCTTCCTCGTCTGCAGTCCACTGTGCACAGATCATCTGGGGAAGGGGCCTCTTCCACCTCTGCTGCTGGTGCTTCCTCTAGGATGCTGACGCTACGCTGAGTTCTTTCCACTCCCTCTCTGTGGTGTGCTAGAGTTGGCTTCTGCTGGCTGTGAGAATCTATTGTGTGCATTTCTTCCCAATGACAGTGTGTAGTGTACCATGAAAATGGTAGTTTCAAATTGACCATGGTGGAAGTGCTCACCTGGCCAACAAGTTCATACTGCTTTTCCCTTAACATCGTACGGAAAACCTGAATGAACTTTTTGGCCAGCCCAATATTTACACCATGGAAATGGGCAAATGCTGTGTTATCAAGGGGGTGTCCCTGGTGGCTCAGTGGTAAATAATCTGCCTGCCAATGCTGGAGACCCGAATTTGATTCCTGGTTCAGGAAGAGCCTGTGGAGAAGGAAATGGAAACCCACTCTCGTATTCTTGCCTGAGAAATCTCATGGACAGAGGAGCCTGGCGGGCTACAGTCCATGAGATCACAGAGTTGGACACACACGCATGCATCAAGAACCCCTCTCTCTCAGCCTAGAGTTGACATTTATGTATCACTGTCCCCTCCCTGCTGCACTTCGTGTCCTGGACCTTGAAACAGCGCTGGGCTGCCTGGAGTCCCATGGAACCTTCCACCAGCCTTGCCTCTTTTGGCTGCAGTGCTATCTTAGCCCTTTGCCTTCTTTGCAGAGTTAGGCAACAAGTCAATGGTTCCATCTTCCCTCTCTCACTCAGGACCCACCTGTACAAAAAACCCTGCCACAACAACCCCTCCTATCCTCCTGTGAAAATGCTCCCTGCCCATGCCACAACAACCCCTCCTATCCTCCTGTGAAAATGCTCCCTGCCCAAGAAAAAACAAGAGCATGCACTAAAAAAACAAAACAACCTCCCCGGGCACATCAGTTCAGTTCAGTCGCTCAGTCGTGTCCGACTCTTTGTGACCCCATGAATCGCAGCACTCCAGGCCTCCCTGTCCATCACCAACTCCTGAAGTTCACTCAAACTCAAGTCCATCAAGTCGGTGATGCCATCCAGCCATCTCATCCTCTGTTGTCCCCTTCTCCTCCTGCCCCCAATCCCTCCCAGCATCACAGTCTTTTCCAATGAGTCAACTCTTCGCATGAGGTGGCCAAAGTACTGGAGTTTCAGCTTTAGCATCATTCCTTCCAAAGAAATCCCAGGGCTGATCTCCTTCAGAATGGACTGGTTGGATCTCCTTGCAGTCCAAGGGACTCTCAAGAGTCTTCTCCAACACCACAGTTCAAAAGCATCAATTCTTTGGTGCTCAGCTTTCTTCACAGTCCAACTCTCACATCCATACATGACCACTGGAAAAAACCATAGCCTTGACTAGACGGACTTTTGTTGGCAAAGTAATGTCTCTGCTTTTGAATATGCTTTAGGTTGGTCATAACTTTTCTTCCAAGGAGTAAGCATCTTTTAATTTCATGGCTGCAGTCACCATCTGCCCCAAAAAATAAAGTCTGACACTGTTTCCCCATCTATTTCCCATGAAGTGATGGGACCATATGCCATGATCTTCGTTTTCTGATTGTTGAGTTTAAGCCAACTTTTTCACTCTCCTCTTTCCCTGGAGCACATATATGCATTTAAATAGATGAATGGGGAAGGGACCTAAATGGATACATGGGGGAGGGGACTTAAATAGATGCATTGGGGAGAGGACTGACTTTCTCAAATCTTAGGTCAGGCTTGGTCCTGAGACCTACTTAGATGTGTATGTTTAAAATTTGATTTCTCAAAAATCACACAAAAGCATCTAAGACACTTTTAATGGAACAGAGAGGCCCTCACTGGGCCCTCAGCCTGGAAGCTGGGCCTCCAGTTTGTGCTTCTTTGCTCACTGTGTGCTTGTAGGTGCATTTACTGATCTCCAGTGTGCCTTGGATGTGTTAAGGTTGTTTAACTGCCAAAGCAACCCTTAAACTTCAACGGCTTATGTTGACTTCTCACACATGCTGTAGGAAGGGGAAAGAGAGCGAGCACTGGGTCTGAAAGGGTTTTGTTTGTTTGTTTTTAGGTCTTTTAAATGAATTTGTTACAGTATTGCTTCTGTTTTATGGTTTGTTTTTTTGACCTCAAGGCATGTGGGAATCTTAGCTCCCTGACCAGGGATTGAACCTGCACCCCCTGCTTTGGAAGGTGAAGTCTTAACTACTGGACTGCTAGGCAAGTCCCGGGTCTGGAAGGTTTTTATAGGCCAGCCAGGAGGTGGCAGTCATCAGTTCCTTTACTTCTCCATTGGCCAGAATTTGGTCCTGTGGTTATACTGCTCAAGGAAGAAGGGGTTCACAAACACCCACCTCTGTGCCATGTTGGAGAAGTTCTTCCCCTCTGGGTACCAGGTTCTTGTCTAAAGTATAGAGGTCCTGCTCTGTGGAATCTATAAAGCTGCTTCCTGTTCTGAGTCCTTGAGTCTCTTGTTTCATTATTGCCAAACAAAGCGAGCAGATTGGCTTGGCTTCTCATTCTTGGCTTGGCTCCCCAACATCTTTCGCTGCGCAGTGGAGGCAGCCCTTCCCAAAGAGTCTGTTCGAAATGCTAATCAAGGTATTAGTGCCCCATCATTGTCTCTCCGGAAACAATGTCCGGACCCATCTCTCTCTTTCCAGGTCTTCCGAGAGACCAAATTTGAACTCATTTCATCAAGGCCAAATGTCAATCATAAGAGGAAATCTATATGAAATTTTAATTGCAAGATGTTCGGTGCAAGTTTAATGAGTTGAGATAAGAGATCTGAGAATTCCCGCATTCTCGGTTCATGCATAATGTTGACTCAAATTGGCTCTCTGGAGGTGGAGGGAATTGCATTTTTAGAATTTACACACCAAGAGAGCAAATGGAGTGGACCCTGAAGGTTAAGGTCATAAATCAGAATCATTTAACTGACTCTGAGTGATTGCCGTAGACTGTCCTGGCAGGGACAGCCAGCTGCAGCCGCCAGTGATGGTTCTGCGTCTGATTATTGAAATGTGCCTCAATATTCATAAATCAGTGGTCATTAATCCCCCCAATAGTACCTGTCGGCTTTCTAAACAAATTTCCAGCCTGCTAATGGAGATTGAAAGAGGCTGATGGGCACTAGCTCAGGATTGAAACAAATGAGGGTGTCCCTCTGACAGACTGGGAGCCCTGCCTTTTTTGGCACTTGATGTCCATCCACTTCGGGGTAAAGATGTCCCAGTGGAAATGGCTCTTTGCAAAAGAGCTCGATTTCGAGGCAGTTGCTCTCAACCCTTGTCATTGCTGGAGACGATGGCCTTGATGTTTTATGTCTCCATCTCTAAAATCTTGCTGGGACCAAATCAAATGATTTAAAAGCTTCCCTTCAATTGCTTGCTCATCCCTGTTTACCCACAGTAATTGGAAAATAAGTGCACAGCGCAGCAAAAGGCCATGACATTTATTGGACAACATGGGCACGAGCGTGGGGAGGAAATTGTAATTGGCGCGTCAGTCACTGGGGTAACAAATTTGGGAAGAAATCGAGAAATGGAAATGAGCCTGAACTCGCGGGGACATGATACAGAAAAGCGGTTTCATTACCACAGACACTTCAGTCTACATTCATTTTTTTCTTTGCCTTGTTTCTGGGTTGGATTCATAAATTATATATAATGGTGACCAGACTTCTGGGTAAGGGCACCATGTTGACTAGAATAATAGGCACCGCTCTGTAACTGTTGCATTTTAAATCTGGCAGAAAATGAGATTTGTGTGTGGGTGTGTGGGAGAAATGCTGTAGAGATTTGTCTCATGCTTGGTTTCACCTTGAAAAAAATGGAGCCAAAGGAAAGGGGCTGAAAATAAATGTTGTTTGCACATGCGATAGCTCAAAATAATGGTCCAGACTCTTAATTCCAAATTTATTTGTCATAGAAGAAATAAACACTTTAGCTGCAAAGCCTCTCTGCCCCACTGTCTCCCTCATTTGAGGCAAATGAGAACCAGAAATGGAGGAGGACTTACCCCCTGGTTGGCAGATAGACAGTGAAAATCCAGGCTGGTTGCCATGAAAAAGAGCAAAAGAGCAACGGTTAAAAAGCCATATTCCTTGGGGAGTGTGATTTGAAACACCCCACGCACAAAAGCGGCTTTGGCAGTATGCATGAAGAGTCTTAAAAAAATGTCCTTATCCTCTAACTCCTTTGGGATGGCTTCTATTCCCCCTTAGCACAGATTCTCATTTCTAGTAACAATTCCAAGGAAATACATTGACACATAAAGAGGTTCGTGGAAGCTGTATTTTAACACATTCAAAGCAAACTCCCCGTCCGCTGGTGGGGGAATGTTTAAGTAAACGGTGGAGCATCTCCTCGTGGGCGATTAAGGGCCCGTTTGCCATAGAACTTCAGAGACCAGATGACAACGTTGGGCAAATGCTTATGGAAAATGAAAAGGACACGCTCCAAGTCTGTCCACCTAGGGTGTTCACACCTACATAGAAGACGCATGGCTGAACACCTAGAAGCAAATGGAGAAGCAGCGGTGATTTCCTCCGGAGTCAGTGTTTAATGAGCTGGCTGATGGAAATTTTTTTTCCAGGAAAAGGTATTTCCAACTGGATATATACTGTTCAATCGTGAGAAGAGATCGCGTGAGAAAATGAAAAACTTTCTTGATTAGCTATAAAACTATATTCCCCCAATATTTAAAAAATTATTTCTTTCTTTGGCTGCGATGAGTCGTAGTTGTGGTCACACGTGATCTTTAGTTGTGGCAGGAGGACTTTCGGTTGCAGCGTGTGCGAACTAGTTCTCTGAGCAGGGATCAAGCCCCAGCCCCCTGCATTGGGAGCTCGGTGTCTTAGCCCCTGGACCACCAGGGAAGTCCCTCCCCCAGCATTTTAAATGATGAAACTAACTTAGCAACAGGGTAGCATATATAAAAAAAAGAGGGGGGGGGAATAGGAACATAAGGGAATGATGCGTAATCTGAAGGAAAAAAAAATTACCACCAAAGACACCTATTAAAAAATGATTTGGATAAGTCAGTGTTCTCTGCTGAAGTCTGATGGAGGGTGTATTCAGTACTGCTGCTGAATAATCTTTCCCCAAATCTGCTTCGGGCTCCTCTTTGCCCACAGGATGGATCCAGGATGGCTAGTGGCCAAGCAGGACTTTGCCCCGTTGTATCCCTCCTTGTTCCCCCAAACTGAGCCTACCTTGCTCTTCTCCCCTGTCCATGCTGCTCTGGCTATGAGGAATGCCTTACCTTGATCTGACTCCCCTAGTGAATTCCTCTCCCCTCGTCAGAGCCCATCTGAAATAGCCCCTCAGACCCAGCTCAAAGGCGCCTTTCTTTTGGACGCTTTTGCTCCTCCCCTCCCTTTGTCCTAATGCCTGTGAAGAGAGTGATTTTCCCTTGGCTTTCTGCAGCCCTCTTATTTATCATCCTATGCAATGCTTGCTTGTATTTCTCTAAATTTGTCTCCTCCACTGGACTCTGGGCTCAAGGACTTGGGAACCATATCTGACTCTGCCTTGTGTCCTAGCACATAACACAGCGCCTAACCCACTGTAGGCACACATAGAAAAGATTAATTGTATTTTTGTTGACATTTTTCTAAGTCCAAACAGTGCCCTTGCAGAGCACATTTTGTGAAGATTCCGATGGTGGAAGAAGGGTGTTGTTTGTAGAAACTTAGGGGGATACAGAAATATGAGGGAGGAGATGAAGACTGTCTGTGATTCCAGGACCCCAAAATCACCAGGCTGGCACAGTTCTCTGGTCCTGTGTCTGAGCACATGAACACACACACTCATGCAGATGTTATCGTATGCATGGACGCAAGTAGTTTATAATAGGATATTTATGTATGCTAGTTTAACCAATATCTAATTATTAGACATACAGCTATTTTAGGCAATTTCTTTTTTTTTTTTAAACAAATGTATTTATTTTCTAGGCTCTTTGGTTTTGGCATGAGAACTCTTAGTTGCAGCCTGTGGGATCTAGTTCCCTGACCAGGGATTGAACCTCAGCCGCCTGCACTGGGAGCTTGGAATCTTAGTCACTGGACACCAGGGAAGTGCCAGCAATTTCTAATCTTTTACTCCCCCACCCGCTTTTTTATTTCTTTCACCAAAAATGCATCACCAGGTACAATGTTCTGTGTGACCTACCCACAACTTCTATGCATATCTCTAATTATTTCCATGGCCTAAATATCCAGATGGGATGGTTTAGATTTTCTGAGAGCCATTACTAAATTCTCTCCGGGGAATACACCATCACAACCCCTGTCTTTCCGTCTCTTAAAGAACACATTTTATGCGAAGGGCCAGCAATGTATCTTATTTTAGAAAGAAGTCACCTAGAAGCCAAAGAATGGATCTTATACTGTAAGGTAGTAGAGATTCAAGTGGAAATAAATACATTCATGAAAACTTACCTTCCTGCCTGGCTCTTCTTGCTTAGCGGGAGCATCTTTTGGGTGCTCATCCCTGTTATGTGAAATCCATTTTAGGACAGGTCCATGGAGCCACGGAGAGAAAGCCTCTTAGTGTCTAAAGTACTAACAAGACTTATTTTTTTCCCTTACCAGTATGTACCTTTTTGATGCAGAAGTAATGCATATTCATGATGGAACTTCTTGGTAAATAGAGAAAAATAGGAAAAAAGTAATAAAAGCCACTCAAAATCATGCTGTGGTTTGTATTTGGGAGCATACTTTTCATGGCCAACAAGACACTCATAATTGGTGACATCACCTGGAAAGCCTTTGTGTGTCCCTGCTCTATGAACCCTGTGTTGATCGGCACCAACTTAAAGTCATTGGCTCCATCCTAAATCGCCATGTGACTGCTTGGCAAGGCACTTACCTTTCTTTGCTCCAGAATTTCTTACTCATGATTCTCTCAAGATTCAGCCCTTAAGATGTTATGAATCTGTAACAATGTGATTCTACTAAGAATCAGATTCCTGGCTAGTCTGACATGTAGGCAAATTGTAACCACCTAGGTGACCAACAATGTTACTCAACCACATGACCCCTCCACCCCTTGAAAGCTTGTATCTGTCCTTTTGTTTCTCCATGATCTAACCACATAGGAACCACGCGTGTCTCCTCTGATAAACCCCATGCGGTTGTGCCTCTGTCTTTGCCTCAGCTGTTTTCTCTTCCTGGGACACACTTTCCTGACTTTTTTCAGCAGGGCACTCCTCAGATGTCACCTCCTCCAGGCAGCCTTCTCTGCTTTCCCCAAGGCCGAGTTAGTTACTAACTTCCCTGTGTTCCCACAGCACCATGTAAAAACGGTCATAATCATTCATATTGGAATGACGCTGCAATTTTTGTCATCATTTCTTGTTGTTGTTTAGTCGCTGAGTTGTGTCTGACTTTTGTGACCCCATGGACTATAGCCGGCTGACTTCCTCTGTCCATGAGATTTCCCAGGGAAGAATGCTGGAGAGGGTTGCCATTTCCTCCAGGGGATCTTCCCAACCCAAGATCAAACCTGCATCTCTTATGACTTCTGCATTGGCAAGTGAGTTCTTTATCACTAGCACTCCCTGGGAAGTCTTTGAGTCTAGATGGTTCTGCTGTTAATTAAATTTATCAGTTACTGAAGATTTGGGAGGGATTATTTTTTATGGAGAAGGCAGTGGCACCCCACTCCAGTACTCTTGCCTGGAAAATCCCATGGATGGAGGAGCCTGGTGGGCTGCAGTCCATGGGGTTGCTGAGAGTTGGACATGACTGAGCGACTTCACTTTCACTTTTCACTTTCGTGCATTGGAGAAGGAAATGGGAGCATGTTACCATGCTGAAAGAGAAAGACGTTGCAAAGAGAGAGAGAGAGGGGTGACTTGGGTGGGGGGCGGGGGCAGGGGGTGAACCAAAAGGCAAAGATGGTGAGCATCTGTGCTTCCAGGGGGAAATGGAATTGCAGGTGTGCAGCCCCTTCATTTGTCAATGTCCTGTAAATCTGAAAATGGAAACAGTAATAACCAGGAATTGCATTTGCAACACCTCCGCCATGTTTATAGAGCCTCAGGCAGGACATCTGACCCATTAATGTCAGCCGATGGAAGGGCCACGTCCTAAACCTTTCATCTGAGACCCTCGGCCCCATCCCCGTTTCTTCACCGTAACACGTGTGTGACATAGGGAAACTGTCTTTGCCTCTGCAGACACATCCAGAGAATGGCCACGCATCAGAGCAGGGCTAGGCTCCCATGTGTCCTGAGCCACAGAAGCTAAGAGGGCCTTTTGGTACACGTACGGCAGCCTGCAGGTCCATGCTGCACACTAGTCAGAGCAGGGGCACGAAGTCATTCTGCATTTACATGTCCAGGCTCATGGGATGGTGAGTGAGTGGCGGTGGAGATGTTAGACGTGATCGTGTCGGGACATCCAGGGGGAACCCTCTACGTATGCACGGGCAGAGTTTGGAGCTGCAGGAGGAAGGCAGCAGGCAGGGCTCCACATCCACAACAAACCCAGTCTACACACCGAGAGCCAAGCCACCCAAAGAGAAGGCTGTCGGCAGAGGCCCTGTCACAGGCTGCCTTGGGCAGAGACACTTCGCTTAGCTGTTCTTTGGATAAAGAGTTAGTACTCCGTGTGCATTTTGAGCCCGCAAATAAGCAAAGAACTAAGGTGCTTCTGCAAAGCGTCATAAATTCCTAGTCCAAGGGAAGGGCTCGCAGCCTGGACTGGCTTGGAACAAGGTAAGCATGGGACATCTAGTGAAGGAGCCCAGAATGGACAGCACAAGAGGCAGGGAGGAACAGGACGACGCTCCCATTCTCACTTAGCGGGGGTCGCCGTAGCTATTTGATGGAGAGATGGGTTGGAAATGATCGTCAGGCCTGGCTGTGTGCACGCTAAGTCGTTTCAGTCGTGCCCGACTCTGCGACACCATGGACTGTAACCCGCCAGGCTTCTCTGTCCATGGGATTCTCCAGGCAAGAATACTGGAGTGGATTGTCATGCCCTCCTCCAGGGGATCTTTCTGACCCAGGGATCGAACCCATGTCTCTTACGTCTCCTGCATTGGCAGGCACATTCTTTACCACCAGTGGCGCCTGGGAAGCCCGATTTTCAGGCTAACACGCTGCGTATCTTCGTGGCTGGGGCTGAATTTGAGTCTAGGTGTGTCGGACTCTTCCTTTCCCCTGAGCCAGATGCTTGAGAGCTCAAAAGGGGAGAGGAAGGAGGGGAAGATTAATCTGGAGACTTGTGCTCATGTCTTTAGCTCGATGTCAGTGGTTTCAGCCTTTAACTTAACGTTAAACAGTTTCCATTCTACCTGTGGGTTCAACCCATCCCAGCCAAACTTTGTCTCCTCTTTAAAAAGTCCTAAGTCAAGGGACCCCTTAGGGTTGTGAAGTGTATGACTGACCTTGGTGAAACAGCTCTGTTGTCATGGAAACAAGGCGGTGGGGGGTGGGCAAATCAGCAAGTGGTCCCACCCCACTCCCTTGGGTTTCCGCTGGGCGAGGGGCAGGGCCCAGGGCCAGTGGCCCTGCTTCAGGATCTCTCTGCATATGGATTAAATAGCCTTCTAAATAGCCTTGGACAGGCGTTTGCCTCTGTGCCTCGTTTGTCAGATGAGGTGTGGGGATAATGATCACACTCACTTCTAGTGTTTTGCAGGGATTTACAGGAGACAGTCTGTGTGTGTGCTAGGCACAAGGTCAGTGCTTTTAAATAGTAGCCCTGGTTTTACATTATCGGCCTTCCCCAGTGGCTCACTGGTAAGGGATCCACCTGAAGTGCCGGAGCTGCAGCAGGTGTGGATTTGATCCCTGGCTTGGGATGATCTGCTGGAGGAGGAAATGGCACCCCACTCCAGTATGCTTGGCTGCAGAATCCCGTGGACAGAGGAGCCTGGCGTGCTGCAGTCCATGGGGTCGCAAAGAGTCAGACACGACTGAAGCGATTGACCACACATGCATTGTACATTACTACTGACTCAACTCCTCTGCCTAGAACCTCAGACTCGTGGGAGTGGCCTGTCTTTACCCTCATAAGCACCCACGGTTCGACATCTCTGAATAAGATGGGTAATTGCACCGGGAGGAAGAAAATCCGAGCTCTAACGAGAAGACATGATTTGGGTCACGAGCTCTGTGTCTGATGCTGTCGAACTGTTTTGGCAGTTGTGCTGTGAACAAGGCAAAAGCGGGGCTCCTGGTTTGCCGCTGTGCAATGATGAATTCTTGGCTTTGTCTGGGATCTCGTCCTGAGCTGCAAGAAGGGAGGCAGGATGATGGGAAAGACCCAACGGGCTGCCCTTGCTCAGCTGCCAGCTGACATATGACTGACATAACCTGGCCTTCTAAGGGGCCAGCTTCCCATTGGCAAAATGGGTTGATAGATCCAGGTGGCCTCCCAGGACCCTTCTTGTCTGTGATTCTGTTAGTCTGTGCAATGGAGAACAGGGTTCCAAACCCTCATTCCTATTAGTGATGAGCTTTATTTCTTTATGGGGGTGGGGGAAGTGTATGTTTTTCTTACTTACAGAATAATAGAATACGGGGATACAAAACTGCGAGTCTCCTTGGAAACAAAGAGAAGATGAAATTTTGAGTCCTTCATTTTTCACCATTTTGAGTTGATACATAAAAGTGTGTAACCTTTCTAAAAATTTGATGCTCTTCCGTAACACTTATGGTTTTCATAAAGCAAAGATCCATGCCCCACACTCTTGTCTCCAATATGAAAAATGCAGAGGAATATCCACTCAGAGCAGAAATATAACTGCTTTTATGTGGACCTTTCATTGACGAGATTGACTAGGGTCTGGACTCTTTTAGAGACTCTAACAGGATTTAGGAAGGAGTGGGTGTCACTGGAGGATTGAAGAATTGTTTCAGGTTCAGACTCACGTTTTGGGGCAAGACAAAAGGCTTGCTATCTGGGTGCTATAGACCTTATTCTGGAAACCTCAAAAACTCTAAGATATTTCAGCATTTGGGGAATCTGTCCAGTATCCAACACATAGTTCTCTATGGACCTCATGGACTGTGGGCCTTCCAGACTCCTCTGTCCATGGAGTTTTCCATGACAAGAATACTGGAGTGAGTTATCACACCCTCCTCCTCCAGGGGATCCTCCCAACCCAGGGATTGAACCCACATCTCTTACGTCTCCTGTATTGGCAGGCAGATTCTCTACTAGTGCCACCTGGGAAACCCATTGACCTCAGGACAGGTCAGCATTATTCAGGGAAGGGGCACTGTTTATTCCTTGGGAAGCTTCAGAGGGAACATGATCTATTGATTTTAAAAAATTATTAAATTTGGGTTTGTAATTGTGTTTATAGTTTATGTTTGATCCATGTTAACAATTAGAACACAAACTAAAATTCTTTAGCGCTTTGTGGAAAGTAGGGACTGATTTACTAGCCAACTCACTGGAGGAAGGAAAGACAGACTGCTTGAGTAATTCCTGGCTCCTTGGAAGCCAGGGCAGCGTGGATCCTGAGCTTGGAGGCTGGTGGCTCCTGCTAAGAGATGCTCAGCCATGAGATGAGGTTGGTGCGTCTGATTTCTGTGACCTTCTTAAAGCCAAGTATCTCTTCTTATTCACCCCCATTTCCCCAGAGCCTAGCATGACTCTCAGCACATGTTAACGCCCATTAACACGGATGTCCCTCCATTAGGGTTTTCCAGGTGACACTAGAGGTAAAGAACCCACCTGCCAAAGCAGGAGACGTAAGAGATGCAGGTGTGATCCCTGAGTGGGGAAGATCCTCTGGAGGAGGAAATGGCAACCCACTCCAGTATTCTTGCCTGGAAAATCCCGTGAAAATAGGAGCCTAGCGGCTACAGCCCATGGGGGTCACAAAGAGTCAGACTGAGTGACTAACGCCTTCACTTTCACCAGCATAACTCTCAGCACATATTAACACCCGTTAACATGGACGTCCCTCCATTAACATCCATTCTTGTATTTTTAAGATGGGATGGATCTTTTTGACTCTCCACAAACACGAGCCTCAACTTGGTATCTGCAGTTCAGTCTTCTGTTCTTTTCACGTTCCTCAGGAAGACCAGCTCTGGTCACCAGTGGGAAACAGAACTATGTTTCTGTAAGGGTTTTCCTCCCAACCTTAGCAAGAAGACAATTCCTTCCCTGAAGCCCCAGATGGGTTGTGTGGAAAAACACAGGCTCTGCGGTCAGAGAGAAGTAGAAAGCCCGTTATAAACCCACGATGATTCATGCAGGTGGCCCTGGCTTGGAGCCAAGTGAATCAAAGGAGCAGAGTGTGACCTGCACAGCAGGCTCAATGTATATAACAGCTTAGTATACAGTAAAGTGAGGGGAATGGTTTCAGTCAATGAGTTATTAACAGTTTGGAAATTAAACTTTGGGGTGCATTAAAAGTGTTATTTAAAAAATTTATAAGGATACTATAATAATGTATATGTTGATTAATAAGTTACAGTCAAAGACGGAATTTTCAAGATTGGTGCATTTGAAATCTAATTTAAAAAACTTTTTATTTTATGTTGGAGTATAGCCAATTAACAACGTTGCGATAATTTCAGGTGGACAGCAAAGAGACTCAGCCATACATGTACCTATACCCATTCTCTCCCAAACGCCCCTCCCGTCCAGGCTGCCACACTACACTGAGCAGAGTTTCCTGTGTTATACAGCAGGTCCTTGTTGGTTATCCAATTTAAATATAGCAGTGTACCTGTCCATCCCAAACTCCCTACTTTCCCTTCCCCCCATCCTTCCCCTTAGTAAACATAAATTTGTTCCCTAAGTCTGTGAGTCTGTCGAAATCTAAAATTTTAAAGTTTTACTCTAGCAAATTACCACTGTGAGCTAGAAAAAGAGCTTGACATGAGTTGGGCCATATATTTGCAACATGAAAAAGTGAGATCATCTTAATACGTCAGGAATGTTTATAAATCACTAAAGCAAAGGATGATTTGCCCTGGTTATCAAAGGACAAAAAAACTTAAATGACAATTCGCAAAAGAAGAAATGCAAATGGTCAGGAAATAGGAAAACAACTCATTAGCACTACCAAGGAAGTTAAGAGTTTGGACAAGAGGTCATTTTTTACATTTTTATAGTTTTAAAAAACTGGCCATCTTTGAAAAAGACGATGCCAGCATTAGAGTTTTGAGGAGAGGGGCAATTGCACACACTCATTTAGCCTAGTTGTAACCTTTCTGGAGTGTGATTTTGCTATACATATGTAAGTGTGTGTGTGTGTGTATCTGTATATACATATATATGCCTTAAAATGTTCGTATTTTTTGAGTCAGAAATTCTATTTGTGGCAATTTACCCTAAAGAACAATTCTAGATGCAGGCAGATATTTATTTGCAAGAATATTCATTACATCGTTTTATAATAGAAGGAAATTAGAAACAGCCTAATTGTCCATTAGAGGAACGGTTAAATAGAATTCGGTACAGCAATGCAATGGAGAAATTATGAGACAATGGAAAATAGTGTGAAATACAGAGAATCATGATTAGAATACATTAGAATGCATTAGAAAGTGAAAAAGCAGATGTATGATAGCGTCTATGACTCCATTTACATGTGTACATGAGTGCATGTGTGTGTATGTGCACACACGTGTACATAGAAATGAAGGTAGTTATCTTCAGATATTGTGGGCGACTTCTCAGTGAGTTTCAGGGATTTTCATATATAGCTTTCGCTCATGTAAGCAGATTTAGAAACAAAAATTTAATTAAAAAAAAACAGCCCTGAACTTGACTCTTTATTAGCTGTGTTATCTTAGGCAAATTACTTTACCTCTCTGAGCCTCAGTTTCACATCAACAAAACTTGCAAAGTAACATCAATTTCTTCAAATTGTGGTGCAGAGAAAATGGGATAATATGTATGAGAGCTCCTGATCCATATTAATCACTCAATAAGTGCAGTTCCTCTTATTTTCTCTGGGACATTCTCTCTCCCTTATCAAAATGTGCACACTGGAGAGGTTCTAATATTAAGCCATTCTATTTTACAGTGAATTTAAATTAATGCTTTTTTTTTTTCCTCCAGATGGATTTTATTCTAAGTCTGTGGGGTTTTCATTGTAAAATGAAAAGGTTTGTTTCTATAACTTTCTATTTAAAGAATAATTGCAGTCGTTTTCCAATTTGCAGAAAAATTGAAGTCAGTGTCTAGGAATTTTTTTTAATGTTCATTTTTCCACTCCAAAACCACATCAGAACCTTGTCCTTAAACATTTGTCTCCTGCTCCCAAAATGATCAGAGCAGAAACTCCTGTGAATGAGAATCTTTCAGCAAAGTCACATTTGGTTATTTGAATAGACCAAGGTTTCTGCAAAGCGGATGCTGGCTCTGCAGATAAGACGAGTATGGGAAACACTTCATGGAAGGAGTGAGCGTTCATAGGTGGAGGTGTGAAAGCTCCTGTTTCCCCAGAGTTATAAGAGAATGAAGCAGGTAGCAATCTGAGGGGTAGTCATTAGCTAGAATGACACCTGTCTTCCTACCCAACTTCACAAGGAGGTGTAGGTCAGATTACTGGGGGTGCCGTGTGTGATTGGATTTCCCAAGTGGCTCAGTGGTAAAGAATCCACCTGCAATGCAGGAGATTCGGGTTCCATCCCTGGGCTGGGAAGATCCCCTGGAGGAGGAAATGGTAACTTACTCCAGTATTCTTGCCTGGGAAATCCCATGGACAGAGGAGGCTGGCGGGCTGCAGTCCATGGGGTCGCGAAAGAGTCAGACACAACTTAGCGACTAAACAACAAGAGTGTGATTATGCTGTGTCATGTACCCTGCGCCAAAACTGATACCCTGAAATTTCAGCAGCCCTTTCTTTAAGTTGAGCGATAATCCTTGTCAGAAGTTAGACCAAGCTGACAATTCCCATTGATCATGTTGTAACAAATATCAAACTCCATCTTAGGAGACAAGACATTTCTCCTCCAGACTATTCTGAAATGGCCCTTTGCCAGCTTTCTGCAGGGTTCGTTAATAACCTCATCCTGATGTCGGTCAGGCCCCCTTCTTGCAGGTTCAGCTCAGCCACGAACCTTGTTAGAATCCCAGTCTGTGTTCCTGGCAAACAGCTGCCTCTTGCTCTTGAAACCTGATGGGGAGAAAAATGGTCCCTCCAGTTCCTCCCAGCCTTAAACAGAAACATCTGCTCCTAAGAAGCCTTTTGCTGGCTGGGTTTGCAGGGAATGTGTTCTGGGAGTGAGCAATAGCGCTGTCTCCCCACCCGCCAGGCGACACGGGCCAGAGGGGACTGCTGGCTGCAGGGGATGGCGGACTCTGGGAATAGTTCACCTGCCAGGAAAACTGAAGCTTCATGCTGCATGTTTTATAAAGCTGCAATTTTTATAAAGTGCAATTCTGGGCTTAAAAGGTGAGACATTGCCAGGTGGTGAAAAGTGCTTGTGAAAGAAAAAGAGGGAGGGAGAAGGAGGGAAGGAGAAGAGAAAACTGATTGAATCCATGAGTCCTGAGTCTTTTGTTTCTCTTTTGCCTATCAGCTGGGCCACAAATGAAGTTTTCTGGTGTGGAGGCGTCCACTGAGACAGATGGTTTTCTTTTACCCAGCTCTGTCTGACATCCAACCACATTTCTCTGTTTTTTGGCACAGATTAAATAAGGGGACATAGGAAGAGCCTTCTCCCAGAGCGTGGATACACGGTCCTGGATTCTCCTTCCTCCTTGTTATCTTCTGAAAGCTCTTAGGATCCTAACTTCTTCATTTCGTTTTGCTTTTGGACGAGCACACCGAGGCACCTGGAAATTAAGGGTTTGTTTCAGGTTCTGCTTTTGGACTCATAATAGTGCCCAGTTCCTGCATCCTTTGAAGGAAGTGTTTAAATCACACAAACCATGGGCTGTGATCCTAATGCAGCTTTATCTTTGCCTCCCTTTTATGGGGCCAGCCCTTTCCCTTGCCAGTCTATGACCCCTGGGCCAGGTAGGGAAGAAGCACTCCCATGGTCATTCTAAGCTATAAAACAGGAGAATCCCAGTCCCCTGGGATAATCAAAAGTCACAACCTGATTTAAAGTCATCAAACCCATGCTTCCACAGTGAGCTTGATGCAGACAGGAAATTCGGGGACAGGGGTGGATATTGTTCCCCTCTCTTTCCCTTGGCTAAGACCCTGTGCTCCCAATGTGGGGGGCCCGGGTTCAAACTCTGGTCAGGGAACTAGATCCCACAAGCCACAACTAAGAGTTTGCATGCTGCAACTGTTAAAAGATCCCACATGCCCCAACTAAGTCCCAGCACAGCCAAATGAATAAATAGATACTTTTAAAAAGGTGGAAGGAATGGTGGAGCTAGGCAAACCCCACAATAATAATCACCAAAGGATGGTAAAATGAAGAGGCAAAAGTTATGATGAGAAACTGGGCTATTCACATAATCTCAATGTACTGCCTCCCAGGATACTTACCAGTGACAAAGGAAAGAACAGTAACTTTACGGTGGGGAAGCAGGAAGGTTGAACTTTGTCAAGCGACCAAAGTTAAGCTCCCTGGGTTGAGACATACAATGACATCGGATATGTCTCAATCTGATGTTCCAACCAGGGCATCTTCATTCATTCAAGGGACTCTGTGACCCTCTTGCCAAAGATTCTGAATGTAGACAAGAGGGGACTGATAGAATGATCCGAGACTGGGGGAGACGCAGCAACTAAATACAGTATGGGATCCTGGATCATAAAAATAACATTATTTAAACACTTTGAGAAATTTGAGTAAGGTCTGTAGACTAATTCATAGCATATGTCAGTTTTGATTCCCTAATTTAGATCATTGTCCTGCAGTTGCATAATAATAATAGGGGTGAGTTGATGGGGATATATGAATTATTTGTACTATTTGATGCAGCTTTAAGAAATATGTCTCAATTTATTTCAAATTCAAAGTTAAAAAATACATTTAAATTTATGTTAAACTTCCTATAGTGACATTCACTGTTGTTTTCAACTGGCCCTGGCTCCACACCCCTACCCTTCTCTAACCAGCATGAATAGTTTCCCGAACTCCAGGTGCAAGTAAAGACTTAGGTCCTATCTCCCCATGCAACTGATTAAAAGCCAACATGCCTTATTTCCAGGAAGTGAGTGTCTCTCTCAGAAGCTTGTTCCAATCTTGATTTTTTTCCCCGAGCATCGCAATCCAAAATGGAGTTGATTTAACGCCACATCCACATTCAGAAGGGGCTTTCCTGGTATCTCAGCTGGTAAAGAATCCGCCTGCAATGCAGGAGACCTGGGTTCGATCCCTGGGTCGGGAAGATCCCCTGGAGAAGGGAAAGGCTACTTACTCCAGTGTTCTGGTTTGGAGAATTCCGTGGACTGTATAGACCATGGTTTCTCAGAGTTGAACACAACTGAGGGACTTTGATTTCACTTCCATATTCAGGATGGTCAGAGCCTGCTATTGCTTCTCAAGGCCACATGGTGTCGCTGTTGGAACTCTGTCCTGCATAATCTCCCAGGCTGGGAGAGACCCCTGGGAATATCTGACAGAAAATGAGCCACTCCCTCATTCCCAGCTTGGCTGAAGGTGCTCCAGGCTTGGTTCCCTAAGACCGTTGTTCTCAGGGCTTCGCCCTTTCAATTCATATCCAGAGCTTCTTTCTAGAACGCATCTCACCCTGGAGACTGACTTGGGTTTGGTGCCAGCATCCTACATTTCATGGACCCCCTGCCCTTCCTCCATGGACCCTCACCTTCAGAGCATTCCAGAAAGTGGAGCTCCCTGTTCCTCTGCCCCACTCCGAGGGGAAACTGTTGAGGATTACTTCCTGAATAATTCCTAGGTGTCTGCATCTACTTTTCTGGGAGAGGTAGCAATTTCATTTTCTGGCCCTGCTCTCATTTTGCTGTTGTTCAGTTGCTCAGTCGTGTTTGACTCTTTGTGACCCCATGAAATGCAGCACGCCAGGCTTTCCTGCAGCACGCCAGGCTTTCCTGCAGCATGCCAGGCTTTCCTGTCCTTCACCATCTCCCGGAGTTTGGGCAAACTCACGTCCATTGAGTCAGTGATGCCATCCAACCTTCTCATCCTCTGATGTCCCCCTTCTCCTCCTGCACTCAATCTTTCCCAGCATCTGGGCCTTTTCCAATAAGTTGGCTCTTCACATCAGATGGCCAAAGTATTGGAGCTTCAGCATCAGTCCTTCCATTGAATATTCAGAGTTGACTTCCTTTAGGATTGATTGCTTTGATCTGCTTGCAGTCTAAGAGACTCGCAAGAGTGTCAAGACTCTTGAGAGTCTTCTTCTCCAGCACCATAATTTGAAAGCATCAATTTTCCGGTGCTCAACCTTCTTTATGGTCCAACTCTCACATCTGTATGTGACCACTGGAAGAACCATAGCTTTGACTCTGTGGATGTTTGTCAGCAAAGTGATGTCTCTGCTTTTTAAAATACTGTATAGGTTTGTCATAGCTTTTCTTCCAAGGAGCAAGTGTCTTTTAATTTCATGGCTGCCGTCACCGTCTGCAATGATTTTGGAGCTGAAGAAAATTAAGTCTGTCATTAGACAAGAGAAAAAATTGGACCATATGACACTTTATTTATTCACTTTTCCCCCAAAATATTTATCAGGTACATGCTTTGTATTGGGTTCTGTGCTAGATTCTAGGGACTCAGAAATGAGAAATACACAGTTCTTATTTGCAAATCCAGACACAGAGGCCATGGAGCAAATCGGGAGATAAGATGGGTCTGTGATAGAGACGTTAAAAAATGTGATAGGGGCATTAAAAAAGCAGAAACATTACTTTCCCAACAAAGGTCTGTCTAGTCAAAGCTGTTTTTTTCCTGTAGTCGTGTATGGATGTGAGAGTTGGACTATAAAAAAGTGGAGCACTGAAGAATTGCTGCCTTTGAACTGTGGTGTTGGAGAAGACTCTTGAGAGTCCCTTGGACTGCAAGGAGATCCAGTCCGTCCTAAAGGGAATCAGTCCTGAATATTCATTGGAAGGACTGATGCTGAAACATGCTGAAACTGAAGCTGAAACTCCAATACTTTGGCCACCTGATGGGAAGAGCTGACTCACTCAAAAAGACCCTGATGCTGGGAAAGACTGAAGGCGGGAGGAGAAGGGGATGACAGAGGATGAGATGGTTGGATGGCCTTACTGACTCGATGGCCATGAGGCTGAGTAAGCTCCAGGAGTTGGTGATGGACAGGGAGGCCTGGTGTGCTGCAGTCCATGGGGAGTCAGACACGACTGAGAGACTGAACTGAACTGAACTGAAGTGTGATAGGGAGCCATGGTGCACAAGAGGAAGAAGCTGCCGACCGGTCAAGTGGGAGATACCACTTGAGTTGAGTCCTGGAAGACAAAAGCAGCTGGCTGGTGTATGGTGGGAGGAGAGACCTTTGTCTCGGGGGGAATAATACGTTTGAAAACTCCAAGTCTGAATTTGAGTTCCCAGTGATTTTCCACAACTGGCTTCCCAGCACCTCTGTTGCGGTGAACCTCATTGTATAATTTCCCCCTTTCATTCGTTTGCATCTCCATGCTGGCCTGTGAGCTCCAAGAGGCCAGAACCGTGTCTGCAAAGTTGACTGTGTTCCCAGAGCCTGGAACACAGTAGATTCTCAGTTTAAAAAGATGATGAGTTAATGAAGCCTCCTAACACTTTAGTGGCAAGACGAGTGATTCTGTCTGGTTGGAATGATGTTTGGGGAGAAGCAGTTGCAAAAGATGGGTCACCTAGAGCTTGTGTGTAAGCTGAGGAGTTTTCGCTTTATCTTGAAGCCTCAGACTATAACTGAAAGAAAGAATAATGCCATCGCATTTGTGTTTTAGGACTAACTCTGCAACAGCATGGGGACCACCCAAGAGGGTACAAATGGGAGAGACAGTGAGACCAGTTGGAGGTGCTCGCTGAGGTTTGGGCAAATAGCAAAGAGTTCTTGAACCAAGGGGCTGTGGGGCTGAGGAGAAGGGTGTATGGAGGACATCACCGAGGGAGCTGGGTGGCAGGGTGCGGGACAGAGGGCTCTTGCGGGATCTGGCCGGGACGGCCAGTAGAAGGCGCTATCGTTCCCTGAAGGAAGATGTGTGCGTGCTCATTTGGGTCTGACTCTCTTGCAACCCCACGGACTGTAGCCTATTCCTTCTCCAGCGGATCTTTCCGACCCGGGAATCGAAATGGGGTCTCCTGCATTGCAGGCAGATTCTTTACCAACTGAGCTATCAGAGGCGCCCTGTAGCCCACCAGGTTCCTCTGTTCATGGGATCCTCCAGGCAAGAATATTGGAATGGGTTGCCATTCCCTTCTCCAGAGGATCTTCCTGACCCAGGGATTGAACCTCATCTCTTGTGCCTCCTGCATTGGCAGGCTGATTCTTTATCTTTGCGCCACCTGGGAAGCCCCCGCAGGGAGACTTAGCAGAAGCCGTATGTGGGGGAGATAGGAGTTTGGTTCTGAACCCATGGAATGGCTGGTGTCTGTCTGTGGGACATTGCAGATGAAATGTCAGGCAAAGTGTTGGAAGTGTGGGTCTGGAAATGAGAAGGGAGGCCTAGGATGTGAAGGAGATCTGGATAAATCTCAGGATACAGATGGAGACAATGCTATGGGTCTGAACATCATCCAAAGACAGAAGGTTGAGAAAGGCAGGCATTCGGGATGGAGCCCCGCAGGGATTATCAACAGAATGAGAAAGAAAGACCCAGGCAAGGAGACAAAGAAATAGGGGAATCCAAGAGACCACGGAGTGTCAGAAGTCAAGGAAGAAGATGCTTCTAGAAGGATGGAGTGGTCCACAGGGTCAAATGCAGTAGCAAGATGCAAGTGCGTAAAGCCTGGATGCTGCCCATTGATTGTCCTTTGGGGTCCTGGTGGAGGGGTGGGTCGGGTGTGAGGGCAGGGCGGGCTATTACCCCTCAACCACATGGATCCCTCACTCTCCGAACCCCCCCACTTGGCGGCTTCTGCCCCTGCACATGGACTTCTCATGAGCCTCACCACCACTTCCCCGGCGGCATCCTTCGAGGTCATCTCCAAGCTCACTTCTTTTCCGTATCCTGCCACCTAGGCGGAGTTAATCCCTCTTTCATCCGTGTTTCTAAGACACTTGATCATACCTCTTAGTTCAGTGTGTTATGTTATTAGCATGACTTGAATGGTGAGCCGTAGCTATCATCTATAATCCATCTATTTGTATCTGGACTTTCCGCCGTGTCTCTGCCTCCCTCTGGCTCCCCCCGCCGCCCACTCTGAGACATATGGTGAAGCCGAAACAGAGACTCTGAGAAAATGCCTTCTTGGGTGTGTGAGGGAGAGTCTCCCTGGAGAGTTTGCAGAGCTGTTTGTTGTTGTCTGGCCTGGGTCACCCTGGGTCTTGGGGAAGAGAGGGAGGGAGCTGTGAAATGAAGAGGGAGAGGGTCGTAGAGGATGACCTGGACAGTGGGTGGAGGTTCGACTGTCTTGTGGGGAGTAGAAAGGGGACCCTTACCTCCTGCCTGGATGGAACTGAGCAAATCTGGGAATTTCATCCTGAGTCCCGAGCCAGAGATGGGGCACATGGGGCTGCACCATCCGTAGGACCCTCCTTTGCTCAGCAGATCAGGGGCCCTGAAAACAGGGGCTGGGTGTCTGTCTCCTTTGCTCGTTTGTTCTCTGGGTGTGGGGTGTCGGGTAAAAACTGTTGAATTGCACTGAGAGGCAGAACTGGGGCTCAGGGTGCTCACTGAATTGCTGGCCGCCTGATGCAAAGAGCTGAATCATTGGAAAAGACCCTGACGCTGGAAAAGATTGAAGGCAAAAGAAGGAGAGGGCAGCAGAGGACAACGAGATGGTTTGATAGCATCACCCACTCAACGGATATGAATGTGAGCAAACTCCGGGAGATGGTGAAGGACGGAGGAGCCTGGCATGCTGCAGTCCATGGGGTCACAAAGAGTTGAACATGACTTAGTGACTGAACAACACACCTGCCAATGAATCATGCTGTCTTTTTACCCTTTCCTCCAACAAAGACATCAGCAGCTCAAAGAAAGGGAAGCTGGGAACTTGGAAAGCCCTCGGTGTCCTTTGGGATGGGTCTAAGCCCACTCCCCAGGCTTGGAGCTGAGCTAGGGGCAGCCAGGCTCTGTCCCATCTCTGGAGACACACGCCGGCTCTCCTCTGAGCGCTGCCAGTCGGTATAACATTTCACACTGCCATTGATTTTTATGTCTTCCTACACTAATTAGACATGTTATTACTAATCTCTGGTAATCACCACTAGAGGCTTGTGGAAACTCTCCGAGATTTCAATCTAGATTAAAAATAAGAAACATTATCACCTCTGGGAAAATGCAAAGAAAGCACATGTTATTTTAATGTTTAAATCAATAAAGCTGTCCCACTTCTGTTTGGTGCTAGTATTGATGAAATTTATAAAAATCCTGTTTAAGTTTCCTTCTGTCCATCTCACCCCCTCGTGGGGTACCCAGTTGATTTTTCTGAGGGTATCTGATGGGGGCTACAGAGGAAAGGCTGCCCAAGACCCGCATGCCTTGGGGCCCTATTGCAGAGACCTCGGCGAGTGGCGAGGGGGGAGGTGCAAGGGACCCAGTTTCCATTCCTTTATTTTTATTTCCATAGATTCCTCTTATTAAAGAAGTGTTTGAATCCACAAGAAAGAAAGAAAATCCTTTCTTCCTTAATTAATCTCTCTTCCACTGGTTAGATGGCAAACTTTAATTGCAAAACAACCTATCGGCCGCATGGCAGATTAAATTGTGGGAGGGGCATGGAGTAGGGAGGGGAGGTGAACATCTTAACCCCGGTTGGGGTGGGGGGGGTCCTGTCACCAGGGAGCAGAGAAAAGAAATGATCTTCGAAGGACGAGAACGCCATCTAGCCTCTTCTCTCACACAACTGAAAGAAATGTGTTGACACAGAGAAAGAAATGAGCCTACTTTAATGTTCTGTAGAGACAGACTGTAATTTGTAATACCTCTGATCGGAAATTGAGGCGCCATATGGACCTGAAGTGAAATAAAGCACAGTTAACTTTTTGCCAGGCATAGTGGAGAGGGAGGGGGGATGAAACCCATCTCCATATGACATCGCCACAGCTATGTTTCTGGCGTCAGAACAGAGACAGCTTGTGCACCCAGAAGGGTGCCATCGTGTACCGCAACTTGGGAGGTGGCCGGCTTCTCCGTGCCTGCTGTGTCTGCCGGGAGTGGTACCCAGCGAGTTGTGAAGCCAAGGGGCAGGATGCATTTGGCAGCTTCACCCGCCTGCCCAGGAGTCCCTACTCTTATTTCTGAAACCCCCAGGGCTGCTGAAGTGCTGGGGCATGCGTTTGTCATTATGCCCCCAGGCATTGTTTTCCATATCTGTTTCCCTTACCAGACTGTGAGCTCCTTGAGGGCAGGGGTTACCTGATAAAAACAAGGGTGGAAATGATTGTGACGATGATATCATTGTTACTGTATGTTGAGCACCTATAATATGCTTTCGAGGTGTGTTGCTGGAGAAGACTTGATGCTTTTGAACTGTAGTGCTGGAGAAGACTCTTGAGAGTCCCTTGGAAGCAAGATCAAACCAGTCAACCCTAAAGGAAATCAACCCTGAATACTCATTTGAAGGACTGATGCTAAAGCTGAAGTTCCAATACTTTGGCCACTTGATGCAAAAAGCCAACTCATTGGAAAAGACCCTGATTCTCGGAAAGATTGAAGGCAGGAGGAGAAGGATATGATGGAGGATGAGATGGTTGGATGGCATCACTGACTCAATGGTCATGAGTTTGAGTAAGCTCCGGGAGATAGTAGAGGACAGGGAAGCCTGGTGTGCTGCAGTCCATGGGGTCACAAAGAGTTGGACATGACTGAGTGCCTGAACAACAATGATATGCCAGCTCTGATTTAGGCACCTTACTTACCTTTTCAACAATTCATTCACTCTGCCGACAAAGGAAGTGTCTTAGCTTGGGCTGCAAAAAGAAAATGCCACAGAATGGGAGGCTTAGAAAATAGACTTTTATTTCTCACAGTTCTGGAGGGTACAAGCCCAAGGTCAAGGTGCTGGTAGATGCTGTTCATGGTGAGAGCCTGCTTCCTGGCATGCAGGAAGCTGCCTTCCTTCTGTTTCTCACAGAGGAGAGAGAGAGCGCGCGAGGGCAAATAACTCCTCTGCTCCCTCGTGTTTTTTTCTTCTTTTTTTTAATACTTATTTATTTTATTATTTATTTGGCTGTGCTGGGATCTTTAGTTGCAACGTGTGGGATCTTTTGGCTTCCCAAGTGGCTCAGTGGTAAAGAATCTGCCTACAATGCAGGAGATGCGAGTTCAACCCCTGGGTCAGGAAGATTCCCCAGGGGGAGAACACAGCAACCCACTCCAGTATTCTTGCCTGAAGAAATCCATGGACAGAAGAACCTGGTGAGCTATATGTAGTTTATGGTGTCACAGAGAGTTGGACATGACCTAGTGATTAGACAACAACAACAGTGAGATCTTTTAGTTGTGCTATCAGGATATTTAGCTGTGGCATGTGAACTCTTAGTTACAACTTGTGGGATCTAGTTCCCTGACCAAGGATGGAAGCTCTGCCCCCTGCAGAGTCTTGGCCACTGGACCATCAGGAAAGTCCCTAGTCCCTCCTTATAAGGGCACTAATCCTGTCATGAGGGCCCCACCCTCTATAGCGGTAAGTATTATTATTATCATCTATTAATGAATTATTAATAATTAAAGTTTGAAGAGATCCAGGGACTCTCCTGAGGCTACTTAACCATCCGGTGGCAGAATTAGACCTGAACCCCAGTTTTCCAACTCCAAAGCTGGTCCTTGTCCCTCCTGGCCATGCTGTGTCCTGAGCTGAACCCAGGTCTGCTGGCTGATGTTGGCTGAAAAGTCCATGTGATTGCCACCATTTGTAATAAGAAAATCCGACTCAGAGACATGCTGAATTTCCCAGAACAGAGGTATTTGGTAAGGACCAGACTTGGATTTTGAACATAGATCTGTCTGATGCCCAGATTCTTGCTTTTTATATCACCTTACAAGTGCATTTTGATATCCCTACCAAGGAGAAAATGATTTCCTTTCAAAAGGAGGGATTTTCTGGATTAAAGGCGTCTAGACATCTCTCTCATCTTAATGCGGATTTATTCAGAGTAAAGCAGGATCTCCCTGACTAGTGGTAAAACTGTCAGTGAAATACAAAGCACTGATGGTCACTCTCCAACAGCCTTATCTTCACAGATCCCTGGACACACGATCCTCACATGAATTTGTCCTCCCTCCCTCCCTCCTTTGTTCCTTCCTTCCCTCCTCCCCTCCTTCCCTTTTTAAGGACTGAGCCAGAACAAGGCTTTCCCTGCAGCAGTTCTGGTCTGGGGAAGGTGAATTTATCTGAGGTCACTGGCCGCAGAGAGCATCTCTCGCTGTGGCTGCCATTTGGAGACTTAGCAGGTGGCCATGGGGCATCCCAGGTGGCTCAGCAGTAACGAATGGACATGCCAGTGCAGGAGGTGTGTAAGACTGAACACACGTGCCCACATGCGAGCTGTATCCAGTGCACCAGCAGGCGGGGCCTGTGGCTACTTCGGCTGCCACCAACCTTGTGTTTCGAGGGCCTGGAAGTCAGGAATGGCTTCTCCTTCCAGCTCTGACTTTTCTTTTTCCCAAAGTTCCCAAAGTCAACATCTGTTGATTTTAGTTGACTCAAGAGCCAGGCCATCCAACCCTCTGGTGCTCCAGTAAGCTCTCTCCTTCCTCAACCAGCCTGCTCCAAGTTTTCTCTACAGCTCTGTGGTCCCTGGGGACTGGAATGTCAGGCATAGGGCGTCACTGAGGAGGTATAAGGCAGCGCTGGGCTTTCCAAGTGGTGCTAGTGATAAAGAACCCACCTGCTAATTCAGGAGATGTGAAAGATGTGGGCTCGATGCCTGGGTTGGGAATATCCCCTAGAGGAGGGCATGGCAACCCACTCCAGTATTCTTGCCTGGAGAATCCCCATAGACAGAGGACCCTGGCGGGCTACAGTCAATGGGGTCGAAAAGAGTCGGACATGACTGAATCGACTTAGCATGCATGCACAAGGCAGGGCCTTCGGAGGGATTAAAGCACCTCAGGGTTTCCCAGAGCTCTGGGACACCTCACTGAGTCCCATACACACTTAGTTATCCATTCCATGCTAGATTATGAGCTCTCTGAGGGCAAGAATCTCATCTTGTTCATTGCTTTGTGTTCCCAGCTGAGTTCCTGGCACTTCGAAGGCTGCCAGTGAATACTGGATGATCACTGTCATCCCAACACAAATCCCAGGAGGCCCACACGACTACCCTCATTTATATGCTGGCCTTTGTGGTTTGTTTTTTTTGGGGGGGGGACCGTGCTCCATGCTTGTGAGATTGAACCCGCAGCCCCTGCAGTGGGAGCGTGAAGTCTTAACCATGGGACCACCAGGGAATTCCCTGTGCTGACATTTGGACCATGGCCTTTGGGGAGGAGAAGAAGCTGGGGCTAGTTCCAAAACTGTGCAGAGATTTTGCATTTGTTCTAGTATCCACCTCCGTAGGTTATAATGATAAAAACAAATGTTGAAGGAATCATCGTGCTCCCTGGGCACCGAGTGCTGTGCTCATGCTTTACTGATAGTTACTTCACTAAGTTCTCACTGTAACCCTTTGAGAAGACAATTTGCTTGTGCAGTTTTTGGAAACAAATTTTGTTTATTTCTTTACGTTTGGCTGTGCCGGGTCTTTGCTGATGTGTGCACGCTGGCTTCCTCTAGTTGCGATGCTCAGGCTTCTCATTGCAGCGGCT
Source organism: Bos taurus (assembly GCF_002263795.3). Lineage (NCBI taxonomy): Eukaryota > Metazoa > Chordata > Mammalia > Artiodactyla > Bovidae > Bos > Bos taurus. Next base: position 32,344,996 of record NC_037352.1, on the reverse strand, counting down.
TCTCTCGTTGCAGAACGTAGGCTCCAGGGCACGTGGGCTTCAGTAGTCGCAGCACATGAACTCAGAAGTTGTGGTGCTCAGGCTTAGTTGTTCCGCCGCATGTGGAATCTTCCCAGACCAGGGATTGAACCTGTGTCCCCTGCATTGGCAGGTGGATTCTTTACCACTGAGCCACCAGGGAAGTCTGCTTGTGCAGTTTTTAAAAAATCAAGGCACCAAGGTTTAGAGGGCTTCCCTGATAGCCCAGTTGGTAAAGAATCCACAGGAGACCCTGGTTCGATTTGTGGGTTGGGAAGATCCACTGGAGAAGGGATAGACTACCCGTTCCAGTATTCTTGGGCTTCCCTTGTGGCTTAACTGGTAAAGAATCAGCCTGCAATGTGAGAGGCCTGGGTTCGATCCCTGGGTTGGGAAGATCTCCTGGAGAAGGGAATGGCTACCCACTCCACTATTCTGGCCTGGAGAATTCCATGGACTGTATGGGGTCGCAAAGAGTCGGACACGACTGAGCGACTTTCACTTTCAAGGTTTAGAGAGGCTAAATGCTCCCAGCTATGGTGGCCACGCTGAGAGATTTGAGCCCAGCTCTACCCCATGCCAGAACAGTGTTCTTCCCTGCACTGACTTCCTCATCTTGTCTCTGGAACTTCTGTTGCTGTGATTCCCTTGCGTGGGGCCCTGAACTGAACAGTCCCATGAGATTACACATCCAAGCATGAGAAGGAAAGGCATTCAAAGAAGGCTGTTGTGAAATTTATTCTGTGGCCTAAAGGGGGTCTTGCGAAGGATTTAAAGAGCAATTGCATGAGCTCCTTATCCTCCACTGATAAGCCTGACTGCGAATTGTAACATATGCAGCCCGTAATGAATAAGAGAGAGATTTATTAGAGTGTGTCATATTCGGTTAAGTAGTTTCTGTGTAAGACGAGTATTTCACTTGTACATATTACATTTGCAATGGGTTTTCAACCATTTTCAATCCATTATTTTTAACTCCTTGCATTATATTGATGGTAAATTAATTACAACAATTACAAGTCAAAACCCCATATTGTCCAATTATAATTTAATTCATTTGAGTGAGCTCCTCTCTTTGAGTGAGCTCCTCTGTTTGAGTTGGGATAAAAAAGCGAAAGCACTTTGGAAAATCGTGTGGTTTCCTCCAGAATCCTGTCATTGCATTCCATGTCTCTGTGATGGTTGCAAGAAAGCATGAGGATTCAGCAGTGGGTTGGGGGTGGGGGTTGGCTGGTTCCCAAGGTGACACCCCTCGGGGTGGTCAGCCAGCCTGGGTTCAGATCTGGGTTCAACAATCAAGTGGGTGCTGTAATCACGGAGAGGTCACTCAATCTCTACGTGCTTCCATTGCCTCATTTGTAAAATGGGGTTAGTGACAGAGTCCCTACTTCTCAGGGCCTTTTCTGAGGGTTAAAAGAGTTACTGTAGGTAACTCCCCTGGAACACATAGTGAGCCTGGAGGAAGTGTTGGCTGTGATTATCATCACTGAGCTCTAGGAGAGGAATGGCAGGTGGGTTTATGTCATGAGCCAATTCCAGTCCATGAGTGGTGCTTTTCTGGAACTCTATGTGAAGACAGACCCAAAGTCCCAGCTGATCTCAGGCTAGAGAGTGCAGGGATCAAAGGAATGATGCTAAGGCTGAAACTCCAGCACTTTGGCCACCTCATGCGAAGAGTTGACTCATTGGAAAAGACTCTGATGCTGGGAGGGATTGGGGGCAGGAGGAGAAGGGGACGACAGAGGATGAGATGGTTGGATGGCATCTCTGACTTGATGGACGTGAGTCTGAGTGAACCCCGGGAGTTGGTGATGGACAGGGAGGCCTGGCGTGCTGCGATTCATGGGGTCGCAAAGAGTCGGACACGACTGAGTGACTGAACTGATCTGATCTGGAGAGGTAACAAGACTTTGGCCCTCTGACTATGCTTGCCTTAACTTCCCCGCTCTATTCCTAGCATCCTGCCCTGCCCTGGGCCCCTGCCAGGCCACTTTGGGATAACAGCGAGCCCTTGTACCTACCCGTGCCCGAGGCCAGCCCTGCCTTGGAGTCCTCAGTCCTTAAGCCGACCAAGCCCTTTTCTCCGTGTCAGTCAGTTTGGGCTGGGTTTTCTGCCACGGCGAACCAGACATTCTTTTTTCAATTTAATTTGTTTTGCATTTTCCATGCCCATTTTATTTAGTTCAACTTACTTTAATTGCACAAGCTCCACGCTTATGGTATAAACATTCTCACGATTGTTACTCACCCTTAAAATAGGAAGGACATTCTGTCAATGTGACACCGTGGATGGACCTTGAGGACACTGTGTTAAGTGAAAGAGGCGACTCACAGAGACACAGTGTGGCCCAATTCCACTCACATGAAGTCCCTAGAGCAGTCAGTGTCACGGAGGCAGGAAGCAGGGCAGTGGCCGTGGCCTGGTGGGGCGGGGCCGGAGGGGAGTTGGGGTTTAGTGCAGGTAGTTTTAGTTGGGGGGGAGGAAAAGGGTTTGGGGATAGTTGTTGGTGGTGATTGTACAGCAATGTGAATGTACTTAACACCACTGAAGTGTGCATTTAGAAACGGTTAAGATGGGACGTCTGTGATGGTCCAGTGGTTCAGACTCTGCATCTCCAGTGCTTCCACTGCAGGAGGTGTTCCATCCACGGCTGGGAAACTCATATCCCACGTACCATGTGGCCAAAAAGAAAATAAGCTGATAGCGCCATTTAAAAATGTGATTATTAAACAGTTAAACCTTACATTAAAAATGGAATGGTTCAAATGGTACATTTCATGTTACGTATTGATACATGTTTCTTTTCTCTGCTGAAGCATACTGCTGATCTGGGCTTCCCGGGTGGCGCTAGTGGTAAAGAAGCTGCCCGCCAGTGCAGGAGACGCAAGAGACATGGGTTTGGCCCTTAGGTAAGGAGGATCCTCTGGAGGAGGGCAAGGCAACCCGCTCCAGTGTTCTTGTTTGGAGAATGCCATGGACAGAGGAGCCTGGAGGGCTACAGTCCATGGGTTCGCAAAGAGTCGGAGACGACTGAAGCGACTTAGCACGCATGCACGTGTATCACTGATCTACATAACTGCTAGTTTCAGCTGTCTGGCAAAGTGATTCAGCCACACGTATGCATATTTATCTGTTCTTTCTCATATTCTTTCCCATTTCAGGTTATTACAAAACATTGGGTATATGTCGATGTGCTCTACAGTAGATCCCTGTTGCCCATCTATTTTATATACAGTTGAGTGCATATGCTAATCCCAAACTCCCAGTTATCCTTCCCGCCTTTCCCCTTCGGCAACCACACATTTGCTTCCATGTTTATGATTCTATGTCCTGCAAATAAGTTAATCTGTATCACTTTCTTAGATTCCACATAGAAGTGATATCATATGATGTTTGTATTTCTCTAACTTGCTTCACTTGGTATGGTAATCTCTAAGTCTACTTATGTTGCAGCAAATGGCACTACTCCATCCTTTTTTATGGCTGAGTAATATTCCATTGTATATATCTACCACATCTTCTTTACCCATTCATCTGTTGATGGGCACTTAGATTGCTTCCATGTCTTGGCTATTGTGAACAGGGCTGCTCGTGTTATGTGTATTAAACACGTAGGCGATGAGGTGTAGCTCGTGTTATGTGTATTAAACACGTAGGCGATGAGGTGTAGCTCGTGTTATGTGTATTAAACACGTAGGCGATGAGGTGTAAGGTCACAGGAGGGTTCCATGCTCTTTGTCGTTGTTCAGTCGCTATGTCATGTCCAGCTCTTTGAGATCCTGTGGACTGCAGCACGCCAGGCTCTCCTGCCCTTCACTATCTCCTGGCATTTGCTCAGTCCATTCTCTTTAGGGCCAATCGATTTCAAGTGCCCTGGGCCAGGTGATCGCCTCTGATTCTCTTGCTTTTTTCCGTGGCATGTTCTGACTGCATCCCCACTTTCTCCTGCTGTTCCTTCTGCTGGAATCTCTTTTGTCCTTCCTCACTGGCCTCCCTCCCACACACCTTCTGGCCTTGCTCTGTTGTGGGCAGGTGTGTTCTGCCCACATTAGTCGTCCCCATGGATAACCTGGTCTACAAGGTGGTTTCCAGCCCTGGAGATTCCCCAAGGCTCAGTGAGTGTCTTGTTCACCTCAAGGGCCCTTAGACTCAGCACACAGCAGGTGTCAGTCATTCACTGGAGACCACCTTGCCACAAGCAGAAAGCTTTGTGGTGGTGCCCACTGAGGTGCCCTGACTGCAGAGAGCAGTCATTTTCCTAAGGACTTTTTCCTCCCTTCTCTCCAGGATGCAGTTTGTTGAAATTCCTGGGGGCGCGCACGAGGGGACTGGGTTGTTTTCCTTCAGTCTGACACTAATGAGAGCTGCCAGGACTTCCCGAGCCTCTCTGCTCTGGGCTCTTAATCTCCTCATTGTACCTGGCTCAGCCTGGCGAGGACATAAGATGCCCTGACCTGAGGCCAAGAGAACTGTCTGTCTCAGTAAGCCCGACACTGGAATGGAATGAAATTGCATGCTTACATTTTTCATCTTTCCTTCTCCTGATGTCACCAGCAGATGGAGAGTGCTTTCATTGTTTCCTTTTCCCTCCTTTTTGGCAGGAAGCTGCTTTCCCACTAGACCCCCAGCTAAGATGGAGTAAGAGAAAAGCAGAAGGGAATAACAGAGAAAAAAAAAAGAAACAGAGGAAATGAGAAAGCAAAAGAACTTGACAGCAAGGCACAATGGGTGTTTGAGATTCTGGGCTGGGATGAGAAGAGAATGTTCTGTTTATAGGAGGGACCCTTGGATTAAGAGTCAGTTGGATCACAGTATGTTGCTAAGTCTCTTCAGTCCTGTCTGACTCTTTGTGACCCCCTGGACTGTAGCCCGCCAGGCTCCTCTGTCCATGGGATTCTGCAGGCAAGAATACTGGAGTGGGTTCCCAGGTCCTCCTCCAGGGGATCTTCCCAACCCAGGGGTTGAACCATGTCTCTCAGGTCTCCTGCATTGGCAGGTGGGTTCTTTACCACTGTGTGCTGTCGTCAGTCATTTAGTCGTGTCTGATTCTTTGTGACCCCATGGACTGTAGCCCACCAGGCTCTGTCCATGGTGATTCTCCAGACAAGAATACGAGAGTGGGTTGCCATACCCTCCTTCAGGGCATCTTCTCAACCAAGGATTGAAATGGGGTCTCCTGCATTGCAGACGGATTCTTTACCAGCCGAGCTAAGGGAAGCCCTTTTTACCACTAGTGCCACCTATATGTGGACACTAAAGAAACACCCCGTATTAGCCCATCCTGTGATGAGACAGAAGGGTCAATTGTCTGACCATGATACCTGCCTCCCAGTTCCATGCCTCCCTCGGGGGTGCCTGCTAACCACAGCATTCCATCCACTCCACCTGCTGTAATGAGATTCTCTTCTCTCCTTTGGCTTAATTGGTGGATTGTCGAGGAACAAAACAGATATCTCTTCAGCTCCAATGCTGCTCTTGTGATTAGAAGGTAACATCTTTAAATGTCGGTATCTGCATTCCAATACACAGGCAGGGGAGTCAGTTTGCTCGGGGATCAATAGTTGCGGTGTCTGTTGGCAGACCTGGAGGCCTCCTTTTGAAAACAGGAAGATGCAGGACAGCTCTCGATACCTGGCTCCATTTACCATGGCAGTTGGGCAGTGGTTTTGTTTCCAGGCTTATTGCTTTTCAGCTCAAGAATGATAAAAATCTTCCCGATATCAACCAGTTCAGTGTTAGTCTTGCAGAAACACAAGAATCTAAAACGTGGTTTCCTCAGCCTGGAATGCTTTTTCTGCTGGTCAAACTCTTAGGCAACCTGTGAGGTCTCATATAAAAGCCTCCTTCCACTGTCATGTGGAGGGAACCTCTGTTCTCCGCATGTTCTTGTTGTTAACACTGTCTGCATGTATGGGAGGTGACATCAACAATTCTGAACCATAGTGGCCATTGCATTCTTTTTTGGATGCTACATTTTTTAGGTTTCTTTGGTTTCACATTGTAAGAACCCAGCTGAGCTAGATGAAGACCTAAAGGACATTTTCTTACAAGGTTGTATAGGTGATTTCAGAGTTCAGGGAAGGGATTTGGTCAGCCCTTAAGAATTTAACAAACAGAATCAAACAGCAATCACAACTGGCTTTCTCTGTGTATTGCTTTGTTAGTGATTCTATTTTCTTTTGCTGATTAGCTTCTTTTGCTTCCCCATCCCCATGTCAAGTGAGAGGTGTCCCCTCCCCTCCACCCACATCGCCCCAGAGTCCAGGCAGCTCTGGCCAAGGGTCAAGGCCAACAGAATCTGCATTAGTTTTCTGCTGCTGCTGCTGCTAAGTCGCTTCAGTCGTCTGACTCTCTGCGACCCTAGAGACGGCAGCCCACCAGGCTCCCCCGTCCCTGGGATTCTCCAGGCAAGAACACTGGAGTGGGTTGCCATTGCCTTCTCCATTAGTTTCCTAGGGCTGCCCTAGTTCAGTTCAGTTCAGTTCAGGCGCTCAGCCGTGTCCGACTCTTTGCAACCCCATGAACCACAGCACGCCAGGCCTCCCTGTCCATAACCAACTCCTGGAGTTCACCCAAACCCATGTTCATCGAGTTGGTGATGCCATTCAACCATCTCATCCTCTGTTGTCCCCTTCTCCTGCCCTCAATCTTTCCCAGCATCAGGGTCTTTTCCAATGAGTCAGCTCTTCACATCAAATGGCCAAAGTATTGGAGTTTCAGCTTCAACATCAGTCCTTCCAGTGAACACCCAGGGCTGATCTCCTTTAGGATGGACTGGTTGGATCTCCTTACACCACAGTTCAAAAGCATCAATTCTTCACCGCTCAGCTTTCTTTATAGTCCAATTCTCACATCCGTACATGACCACTGGAAAAACCATAGCCTTGACTAGACAGACCTTTGTTGGCAAAGTAATGTCTCTGCTTTTTAATATGCTGTCTAGGTTGATCATAACTTTCCTTCCAAGGAGTAAGCGTCTTTTAATTTCATGGCTGCAATCACCATCTGCAGTGATTTTGGAGCCCAGAAAAATAAAGTCTGACACTGTTTCCACTGTTTCCCCATCTATTTGCCATGAAGTGATGGGATCAGATGCCACGATCTTAGTTTTCTGCATGTTGAGCTTTAAGCCAACTTTTTCACTCTCCTCCTTCACTTTCATCAAGAGGCTTTTGAGTTCCTCTTCACTTTCTGCCATAAGGCTGGTGTCATCTGCATATCTGAGGTTACTGATATTTCTCCCGGCAATCTTGATTCCAGCTTGTGTTTCCTCCAGCCCCACATTTCTCTAGATGTACTCTGCATATAAATTAAATAAGCAGGGTGACAATATACAGCTTTGACATACTCCTTTTCCTATTTGGAACCAGTCTGTTGTTCCATGTCCAGTTCTAGCTGTTGCTTCCTGACCTGCATACAGGTTTCTCAAGAGGCAGGTCAGGTGGTCTGGTATTCCCATCTCTTCCAGAATTTTCCACAGTTTATTGTGATCCACACAGTCAAAGGCTTTGGCATAGTCAATAAAAGCTGCCCTTTAGGGCTGCCCTAACAAAGTACCAAAACTTGGGTGGATTAAAACAACAGAACTGTGTTGCTTCACAGTTCTAGAAGCTGTAAGTCCAAAATCAGCGTGTTGATTTCTGTCTGAAGTCCTTTAAAATTTTTTTCATGTATTTCTTTGGCTGTGCCAAGTCTTAATTGTGGCAAGCAGAATCTTCTAGTTGCAGTGTGTGGGATCTTAATTCCCAGACCAGGGATCGAACCTGGGCCCCCTGGCATTGGGAGCACGGGGGTCTTAGCCACTGGGTCACCAGGGAAGTTCCCCCTCTAAAGTCTGTATGGGAGACTCTTTCCTGTCTCTCCTAGATTCTGGTGTTTGCTGGCACTCATTGGCTTGTGGACACCTCTCGTCAGACCCATGGCCGTCTTCTCCAAGTGTCTTCATATCATCTCCCCTCTGTGCCTGCGTGTCTATCTTCTGTTTTATAAGGGCACCAATCTTGTTAGATTAGGGCCCACTCTAATGACCTCACTTAAAATTGATTGCATCTGTAAAGACCCTATTTTCCCAAAAGGTCACATTCTGAGGTACTGATGGTTAGAATGTCAACCTATCTTTTTGTGGGTGGCTGCCAGTTAGGACCTGCCCACGGAGAAGTGGGCAGGACATCTGTTACATGGCCTCTGCACTGGGGCTGCTTCTACATACAACAGAGTTCCCAGCAGACCCTGATGGGGTCAAGGATTCTGTTTGCTGCAGCTTTCCCTCAAAAACTGTAAGTGCTTAATAAGAGTGAGCATTTGTTAAACCCTTACACTGAGCCCTGTGTATTCTTGGCCAGTTATACTGACGGGGAACCTGTGCTCCCTGCTTTGAAAGCGCAAAATTTTAACCACTGGGCCACCAGGGAAGTCCTCCAGATATTCCTCTTATCCCCATTTTATAGAGGAGGAAACAGGCCAAGAGGAAGTGGACTTAGCTGGGACTTTCACCAGTGGACATGGTGATGGAGTCTGTGTGCTTATCCACAGACTAGATGATTTGATACTGAGTGTTGAGTAGATGCAGGACTGGTGAGAGGAGGTTGATTTCTAGGTGGGGATGGTCAGGGAGAAGGACAGACACCTTCAAAGGTTTCCCTTGGGAAATCAAGCAGCTCACTCGGGCTTTCTAGTAGTGACATGCTTCACTTCTACTGTGTGACTCAACATTGAACACAGGACGTGTGTACAGCAAGTTGAGACCCTTCTCCACCTGTGCACAAAGGTTTTGTATCATGAGGTACACGTGTCCTATTCTCCCCTGCTCTGTCTGTCTCTGGGCTCTGAGGTCTCAGTGATGAGGAAATGGGGGACTGGAGGAAAAGAAAGAAATGGAGAAAAGCAAGGGGTTAATGTGGGCAGGGTCCTCTCTGCTGGTCCAGATGTGGCTTTTGGAAGCACGTTGGGAGTCTAGGGGTGTGGTTCTCTATATGCCGAGAAGGGGGCCTGGGAATAAGTCAACTAGATTGGGTACTCCTACTCTGACTCCTCATTGCATATGGACTCCATATGAATTGGCTATGAAACTGCCATGGAAAACAGCTGAACCTGATTAATCTTCCATCAGATTTCACACATGTTTGTTTGCCTGCCTGAGAAAACCTCCCTCCCTTCCATGCCCCCAGCCCTGCCCTCCAGCCCAGATGCTGAACTCCTGGATTCTTCTGGTGTGGAAGGCAAGGGGGCGGGCAGAGCCAGTGGCCAGTTAGCAGTAATGTTAGCTTTTGCTGTCCATCCATAGACTCACCAAGGGGTAAGTCTGGTCCCTGTGACATTTACAGCCTGACCACGGTCTTATATTGCCTTCAGGACATTTTCAAGGTCTCCTCCGAGATGAACCCCAAACCCTTCAAACACTCCAGGCTGAAAGTTATTACCTGTGTTGAATGCAACTGTCTGCCTCTTCACAGCCCTTTCTCTTTCCAAGAAAGAGTATCCTATGCTGCCTTCGGAGCTACTGCTTTCTATTTGTATTTCAATTTCTGATACATGATAGATGTTTGATAAAAGGTGGAAGCCAGCAACCTTCCCATTGCACCTTTTGCTGAGATCACGAGAGGACAGTATCCAACAGATTCAGGGTGGGATCTTGCTGCCAGCCCTGGGCCTGGCAGAGGAAATATACTTGGGATAACACAGTAGGAGCTGCTGGCATATTTTCATTGTCATATGGTAAGAGTGTCTACCAGTAGTTGGAGGTTTTCTTAGCTCTAAAGGCAACAACAGAAAACTCATTCTTGAAAAGCCCAAAGGCCGTGAAGAGGTAGACAGTTGCCCTTGATGGAGGTAATAGCTTTCAGCCTGGAGTATTTCAAGGGTTTGGGTTCATCTCAGAGGAGACCTTGAAGATGTGTCACATAGAGCCAATCTTTCATAAAATCTAGCATATCCTCAGGGCTTTCAACGTATTCAAGAGGCTGAGAGGCAGGGGTGTGTGTGTGTGTGTGTGAGAGAGAGAAAGACTGATTATGAGCACATCATCTTGGCTGCATCCTGAAACTTTGGATGTTGTTTCTGAAGCAAATTAAAACAAAAAAGAAAAGAAATCTAGAATTTCTCCCTTTTTATGCAAACTCAGAACCAAAGGAGGACTTCTGATAAATGTGTTGTGGTCTCTAGCAAAGACCTCTTAAATACTGTGGGTTTTGAATACATGGTGAAAGTGAAAGTGAAAGGCGCTCAGTCGTGTCCCACTCTTTGCGACCCCATGGACTACATGATCCATGGAGTTCTCCAGGCCAGAATACTGGAGCAGGTAGCCTTTCCCTTCTCCAGGGGATCTTCCCAACCCAGGGATTGAACACAGGTCTCCCACATTACAGGCAGATTCTTTACCAGCTGAGCCAAGATGTAGACAAAGTGTTTGATAGTGAAGGTTAATGAATAATACAATTCAAAGGAAAGAGCCTTCATGGATAATTTCTGCAGGAGCAAAGATTTCGACTCTAGATGATTCTCCCTCCCTCTCGGCTAAATCCACTTATTCATTCGTGTATTCATTCCATACTCAGGTATTGAGTGGTTTTGGTCTGTTAGCTCCTACCAGTCTCTAATTGAGAACATATGAAAATCAAGCATTTGCCTCCAGGAGAATAGAGTCCAGTGTAGAAGAGAGATAATAAAATGCTTCAATCCTTTGAGGCTAATAACCTCTCTTTTTATAGCCAAATGGACTTGGGGTCAGTAAACAACTATTTATCATGTACTTTCTGTGGGGGGCTCTACCCTGGGCACAGAGAGGGGATGTATGTATAAATGAGATGTAAGACACAACTTATTTTCTAGAAGCTGAGAAGTTGGATAGAGGAATTGGAACCATATGAGAAATGGAACCAAGTGGACAAGCCCTGTGATATAGGGCATTTGTAAACTCTTGCAGTCAAACACCATCCCTGGCACATAAGTAAGAAGTCCTTCTAAACTGGTTTGTCTGGAGGGAAGATGGAAGGAAGGAAGGCTTGTGGAGAGGGGGTATTAAAACCCCATCTGGATGGAAAGCTGTGGTTTTGTTTTCCTTGTTGAGGGAACATTCATGTGGTTAAAAAGTGATTCAGAAGGATAAAAAAGGGAATGTACAGAAATGAAAATCTTTCCCACCTCCATCTTTGGCACAAACTGTAGGCTCAGTGGACGTTCAGTCTTTAGTCCTTGCTCTATCATAACCTTGCGTGAAATACTCTACAACTGATTTTCTAATGATTTATTACTTATTTTATTTTTGGCTGTGGGGGGTCTCTGTTGCTGTGTGCAGGCTTTCTCTAGTAGCAGTGAGTGGGGCCTACACTTCTTTGTGGTACATGGGCTTCTCATTACAGTGGCTTTTCTTGCTGTGGAGCACAGGCTTAGATCCTCTGTGGCATGTGGAATCTTCCTTTCCTTGCCCTCGATCCCTGTCACTTTGGCATTTATGGGTTTATAATATTTATATTCTCTTCTACAACCATAGAAAAGTCTTCAAGGCTTTGACTATAGGCTGATGGAACTGACAGACAGCACTTACAACAGCGTGATTGTGTAAATATTATTCACTGTAGAATTGAGCAGTGTGATTAGACCCAAGGCATCGATATGTAACCCTATCATTAGGGCTGGCAGTTGCTGGGATAAAAAGCCAAAATCAGCATGGAACAGGAAATGAGGATGGCAGGGTCTAACCTAATTCCAAGGTTTTAGGATTTGTGCAGTGCCCAACAGGTGCATATGTACCACTGGTGACTAATTGTGGTTATATAAGAATGATGGTTAAATAAGAATGCCAGGATGGATGGATCACAAGCTGGAGTCAAGATTGCTGGGAGGAATATCAACAACCTCAGATATGCAAATGATACCACTCTAATGGCAGAAAATAAAGAGGAACTAAAGAGCCTCTTGATGGCAGTGAAAGAGGAAAGTGAAAAAGCTGGCTTGAAATTCAACATTAAAAAACCGAGGATCATGGCAATTGGCCTCATCACTTCATGGCAAATAGATGAGGAGAAAAAGGAAACAGTGACAGATTTTATTTTCTTGGGCTCCAAGATCACTATGGATAGTGACTTCAGGCATGAAATTAAAAGATACTTGTTCCTTGATAGGAAAGCTATGACAAACCTAGACAGTGTATTAAAAAAGCAGAGGCATCAGTTTATCAACAAAGTCCGTATAGTCAAAGATATGGTTTTTCCAGTAGTCATGTACAGATGTGACCCAGGGATCGAACCTGCATCTTCTGCTTTGGCAGGCGGATTCTTTACCCCTGAGCCACCTGGGAAGCTCCACATATTGGCATCTCTCAGTACTCTTGCCTGGAAAATCCCATGGATGGAGGAGTCTGGTAGGCTGCCGTCCATGGGGTCGCTAAGAGTCGGTCGGACACGACTGAGCGACTTCACTTTCACTTTTCACTTTCATGCATTGGAGAAGGACATGGCAACCCACTCCAGTGTTCTTGCCTGGAGAATCCCAGGGACGGGGGAGCCTGGTGGGCTGCTGTCTCTGGGGTCGCACAGAGTCGGACACGACTGAAGCAACTTAGCAGGAGCTTTAAAAAATGCTGCAGCTGGTATCTTGCTCCCAGTGGTTCTGAATAGAATGGTCTGGGAAGTGATTTGGGCATTGGGATTTTTAAGAGCTCCCAAAGCCTGAGAATCACTGAACCAAGCGGGAGGCATTCAGGGCCCCTTGCTTCTGTGGGCAAAAGGCTATAATGAGACAGGATTCCCTATCTCCCATGTGCACTGGGCCTCTGCTGCCTCCTGAAGACTGGTGTCTGAGTTTCTGGATTGAGCACCCAGCTCATCTGATGGACTCCCTTTTAGTTCTTGAAATGCACTCTGGAAAGTCAGCCAGTCGAGCATAAAACATAAATCAGAATTTGTTCTTCCTTGTACTCTAGTTCTATATTTTTCTCCTTAGCTTGAAAGAAATCGGTTCTACATCACTTTTAGACTATCCCAGCTCAGTTAAATGTAATCTCAACTAGAGCAAAATTGCTTAATTAGACAATAATATCAGAGAAATTGACCATTATATCTGGTTATTGACTTTTCAGATGGCTTGTATTACCATTTATATTCTCTCCAGTTGGGTTTTTAAGCATGAAAAGAATTTATTGAGAGATTGTTCTTAGAAGCTATTTTTAATAGTCTAATGGCTTTTTAATTTTCAAAGCATTTATATTCATCAGTTGAAGCCAAGAAAGGACTCAGATTGACTCTTACTGCATGGCTGTTCCTGCCTCTTCAGTTATTAACTGGTTATACTTAGAAATAAAGGCACCCGATGTAGGATTTCCCCCCTCCCCTATTTATGATGACAGAGGAAGAACATCATAAAGGAAATGAACTTTAGGCTGGAAGCCACAAACATGATATTTTACAAGTTTCTGTTTATTGACTGACTGCTCTGTGCCAGGCAGTTTATGTAGATTGCCTCTAATCCTTTCAATAATCCTAGACGATAGATAGCATGGTCGTTCTTTAGTAGACTGGGAAGTGACGGCTTGGGTACGAGGACTGTTATCACCATCACCATGGTGAGTGCATATTGACAGACAGATCCTACATCCTAGTTAACTCTTAGTCTCTTCATGACTTTTTTTTGGTGTAGGACTATAGCCAATTATACAATATAATTGTATATATTGTGTATAATACAATATATACATTGTATGTATTGTATATATTGTATATAATTGTATATATTGTATAATTATACAATTATACAATAAGTCATTCAGATGGTAAAGTGCTGCCTGCCAGTGCTGGAGACTTGGGTTTGATCCCTGGGTCGAGAAGATCCCCTGGAGAACGGAATGGCTCCCCACTCCAGTATTCTTGCCTGGTAAATCCCATGGGTGGAGGATCCCATATATACTCCATGGGGTCACAAAAGAGTCAGACACGACTTAGCAACTAAACACTGACATAGCCGATTAACAATGTTGTGATGGTTTCAGGTGAAAATCGAAAGGACTCAGCTAAAATATACACGTATCCGTTTTCCCCTAAACACCCCTCTCATCCAGGCTGCCGCATAACACTGAGCAGAGTTCTCTGTGTTATACAGTAGGTCCTTGTTGGTTACCCATATGAAATATAGCCATGTGTACACACTGATCTCAAACTCCCTCTTTTCCCCCCTCACAACTATAAGTTTGTACTTTAAGTCTGTGAGTCTGTTTTCTACATAATTTTTGATAGTGTTTCTTCCCACTCTTGGAAGTACCCCCATTGGAGCAATAGATTAAATGGCCACTCTGCTTATGGGAAACTCCTGGTGCTGTGTCTCATGTCAAGCTCTTCATGTGCTCTATTGCATGCAAACCTCATAACAGCCAATGACTTCTTCTACTGTTCTTATTTTTAAATGAGGAAACTGAGGCCTTGAGGGGTCAGGTTATGTCAGGTCGGGTCACTTACAGGGTCATGGAGTTGGTAAAGGATGCAGTCAGGCTCTGAGCCCAGATAACCTCTTTCATGACCCACTCTCTTTCTGTGACCGAAGCTGAATGTCAACCAATAACACGTTTTCAAAAATTCAGACTAAGGAGAAAGTTCCTTGAGACAGGTTATGGGGTGAAAACAGTACCAACACTATTATAGCCACAGGGACATTGAATTGTTTTGTCATGGTGGAACTTTGTTATCATGAATAAGCTGCAGGAAATCTCATTTTCTGTTGTTTGGATTGGTAGAGGAAATACAGATCCTATATATTGCATTAGCAAGAGGTGCTTTGAAAGTTATTGGGCAGCTGGATAAGATGTGCATAAATTTCTCACTTCCTATAAGCTTAATTAAACAAATTTGGTGATTGGCGGCAGCTGCAATTATTCCTGGGACCTCAGATTACCTTAATTCAAATCTGGCATCTAAAAGAAGGTGGCTGAAGTTTCTGGAGCCTGTGCACAGCCACCCATAACTACTACTACTACCACTAAGTTGCTTCGGTTGTGTCCAACTCTGTGCGACCCCATAGATGGCAGCCCACCAGGCTCCCTCGTCCCTGGGATTCTCCAGGCAAGAATACTGGAGTGGGTTGCCATTTCCTTCTCCAATGCATGAAAGTTAAAAGTGGAAGTGAAATCGCTCAGTCGTGTCAGACTCTTAGTGACCCCATGGACTGCAGCCCACCAGGCTCCTCCGCCCATGGGATTTTCCAGGTGAGAGTACTGGAGTGGGGTGCCGTTGCCTTCTCCATAACTAGAGGGCTGTAAAGGAACCATGGATGAATTAAAGTGTATTTGGGGACTTCACTAGTGGTCCAGTGGTGGAGAGTCTGCCTGCCAATGCAGGGGAAACAGGTTTGATTCTTGGCCTGGGAAGATTCCACATGGCATGGGGCAGCTGAGCCCGGGCACCACAACTACTGAAGCCTACACGCCTTAGAGTCCGTGCTCCACAGTAAGAGAAGCCACTGCACTGAGAAGTCCGAGCACCACAGCTAGAGAGTAGCCCCCACTCGCCGCAACTAGAGAAAGCCTGCACACTGCAATGAAGACCCAGTGAAGCCAAAAATAAATAAATAAACATTTGAAAAAGTGTATTTGGATGAAGGCGACCACGCTTGAGGGGTTGTAAAAGCCATGTACTCCAAGGACAGCTTGGAGAATTTGTGGCTATTTGGTCAGGAGTCATGACTCAGGATCCAGGGTGAAGAATGTGTCCTCAGGATGTGGGCGAGATACTACATTAGACTTGCTCTGCGTGGCTTCATGGCTATAACTGATGGAGAGATGATGTCTGCAGGGAATGAACCACCTCTGTCTCTGTAGCTGCATCTGGTGGCATTGGGTTGCTTTCTGGACGAGGAGATAGAGGGATACCTGGCTGGATGGGGTGAATTGTCATTTAGCTATCTCTCCTTGCAACCTGCTTGTGGCACTTCTTACAATCAGCCATGGTGACCATTCTCAGACGACTTGGACGCTGCTTGGGGTCTCCAGCTCCTTGAGAACTAGAGAAGAAGGCCAGATCCTCATGGCCCTCTGTGACCATATGAAACCCTTGCTAAGATTCGTGAAAAGTCCTAGAGGGCTTGTGGTTATGCTTTTTTGGCTCTGAGCTCTTCTCCCTCATGCTTTGGATGAGGGCTTGTGGTTATGCTTTTTTGGCTCTGAGCTCTTCTCCCTCATGCTTTGGATGGTGTATCTCGGCTGCCATTCTGTCTCTGTTCTATGTGTAATTAACTTAAATCATTGGTACCGTTGCTTAGAAAGAGATAACCTGTTATTTGCAGAGTGGTTTCATGTGTCTACTTTGGCCAAGGAAGGGCAGAGTAGGGTTAGTAGACTTCAGAAGTCTTCCTTGTTTCTGCAAAGTGACCTCTAACTGAACATTAGGCATTTCATTCTTAAAATGTCATTGGAGAGCTCATCATCAGGGACATTTTTTCTGACCTTTGATCATCGATCACTGCCTATCTTGCTCTCTCTTTTACCTTTTCTTCTCCATTCTTCTTGGGAGTAAATTTCTTTGATGTATTTATTTATGGCTGCGTTGGGTCTTAGCTGCAGCACGCAGGATCTTTGTTGTGTTATGTGTGATATTTTGTTGCTGTACGTGGTCTCTAAAATGTGTGAGCTCTGTAGTTGTGCTGCACAGACTTAGTTGCCCCTCGGCGTGTGAGATCTTAGTTCCCCAAACAGGGATTGAACCCACGTCCCCTGCATTGCAAGGCAGACTCTTAACCACTGGACCCCCAGGGAAGTCCTGGGAGCAAATTTCTTATACAAGACATTTTGACCAACTCCTTGGTTATTCCTTGCTGATTTCCAACTTCTTAAGACAATGGCTTTCAATGTTTTGGCCACTGCCCATAATAAGAATGGGCTTCCCTGGTGGCTCAGAGGTTAAAGCATCTGCCTGGAATGTGGGAGACCCGGGTTCGATCCCTGGGTCAGGAAGATCCCCTGGAGAAGGAAATGGCAACCCACTCCAGTACTCTTGCTTGGAGAATCCCATGGAGGGAGGAGCCTGATAGGCTACAGTCCATGGGGTCGCAAAGAGTCGGACACAACTGAGCGACTTCACTTCACTTCATAATAAGAAATACTTCCTATACTGTGAATCAAAAATACTCATTTAATACTTCTCTTTTTTTGGTTGTGCTCAATCATCATTGCTATTGGGAGGGCTTTCTCTGGTTGTGTGGATCTGGCCTCTTTGTTGTGATGGCCCAACTTCTCACTTCGGTGACTTCACTTGTTGCGACAAAGAGGCTCTAGGGCACATAGGCTTCAGTAGTTGTGGCTCATGGGCTCAGTGGCTCCGAAGCACGTGGAATCCTCCCAGACTAGGGATCGAACCCGTGTCCCCTGCATTGGCAGATGGATTCCTAACCACTGGACCTGCAGGGAAATCCTGATACGTATTCTTACTACCTCTGATGCACTAGCTCTTGTGTTGTCTAGTCTATCCAATGCTGTGCTGTCTCTTGTCCTATCCCCTCATGTTCTATTCCATTTCATTCCAAATTTCGATCATGATTTACCAAACTGATTTCACAGCCCACTGGTGTATCAGGACCTGAGATTTTCAGAGCACTGCTGCTACCTTTTAAAGCTCTAGTTGTTTCCTGAGTGCCTTCCTGTTGCTCTTTGGCTTCTGCAAGTTGTAGGATGCACATCTTTCGAAGCAATGTCTCGCTTTTGAATTCCCCACACTAATTAGCTCAGTCCTAAATATGTAGGAGGGTAGAGTAAATCCAGCATTTATTGGTCAGTGGAATAATTTGGGGCCTTTTAACATCACCAAAATCTGCAAGGGACTATGTCAGGCCTAGAAATACCCAAATAGGTGTCATCTGCAGCTCTATTAGAGGATGGATGTGGAAATCCTTTGAGAGTAACAATGGACCCTCAAATTCTGGTTCATGGAAAAATATTTTTAAATGTATTTTTTATTGTGGTAAAAGTCACATAATATAAAATGTACTTTTAAAGCCATACTTAACTGTACAGTTCAGCGGCACCAAGTACATTCACATTGCCTCGAAACTCTCACCATCATCCGTCTCCTGAATTTTTCACCTTCCTGAACTGAAACCCTGTCCCCACTAAATGCTAACTCTCCATCGCCCCTCTCCATCCTCCCCACCACTCGCACTCCCAGCCCTTGGCATCTATCCTTGTACTTTCTGACCCTATGAATTTGACTATTCTAGGAACCTCGTATAGTGGAATCAAAGTGTTTATCAGCACCTAACGCATATTGGAAGGCATGTTTAAGGTTAATGTCCTACACACAGATTGTACCTTTTTGCCCCTATGAAATACAGTAGGTTCAAAAGTATTTGTTGTACTGGACCTTGTGCCAGACTTTTCTGCAGAAACTAGAAGCAAGAGTCGTACATGCTCCTGTCCTTGAGGGACTCAGGAGCTGACAGCAAGTGAATTTATAACACAGTGTGACTGGTGTGATGCCAGGGGCATGAACAGTGTGCAGTGAGGACCCAGAGGGGAAGTGGCACAGAGGACACTGTTTGGATTTAGTCTTGGAGGCTGAATAAGCATGGTCAAAGGGAAGGGAGTTGGAGACAGGAGGAACAGCTGTGTGAAGGCCCTGAGCCCGAGTGGTGTGTATGTGTGCATGTGTGTGTGTGTGTGCAGGAGTGAGTGGCAATTGTTCTGTGTAGCTGGAGTAAAGGGTATGATGCTGGGAGAGATGGGAGATCAGAGCGGTTGGGGTCAGACTGTAAAGATTGTGAGCTTGGATGGGAAGTCATCCAACGTTGTAACTAGGGAGTGTGTAGGATGGACTGAAGGCAGGGAGGCTCCAGGAGGGCAACAGGTTAGGAGACCGGAGAACTTTACTGTCCACATTGGCACCTTGTAAGCAGTGGCCTCCAGCATGGCTGGCTCTTTTTGTGGCATCATCAGATCATTTCTTCAGTGGCAGTCAGAGCTGTACCCTCTAGCCAATGAAAATTTTTTTGAATTTTTATTTTTTATATTTATTTATTTATGTGACTGTGTCGGGTCTTAGTTGCAGCATAAGGGATCTTCACTGCGTTATGTGAGATCTTTTGTTGCCTTGCACAGACTCTCTAATTGCAGCTTGTGGGGGCCCAGTAGTTGCAGTGAGCAGGCTTAATTGCTCCACGGCATGTGGGATCTTAGTTCCCCAAATGGGGATCAAACCTGCGTCCCCTGCATCGTAAGGTGGATTCTTAACCACTGGACCACCAGGGAAGTCCCCACCAATGAAACATGGATCTGGCTGTTTCCTTGGAGGTTCTCAGCCAAGAGTGGTGGATCCTGCCCAGCCTCTGTCAGTTCTTCCGGGATAGAGGAGAGGAGAGGAAGTGAGGTCTGCAAGGTGCTTTGGCCCCAAATGGTGCAAACATCGGACTGCAGCCTCATGTTGAATGGGTAGCTGATGATCATTTCCATGGTGTAAACAATCTTGATGATTAGGCTGTGGTTATAAACATCCATCCTGAACTGGCTTAACCACATGTGGCTTTGATCTTGACAAGTGAGGGGTTCATAGTATAACATGGAGAGAGAATAACAGGACTCATCAGTTCAATTGTTCCTAAATGCCTACTTCTGGGTGAAAAAAAAAAAATCCCATCATTTAGTACATGTTAGACCTGCTATGGGGCTTCCCAGGTGGGTCAGTGGTAAAGAACCCACCTGCCAATGCAAGAGCTACAGGAGACATAGGTTTGATCCTTGGGTTGGGAAGAAGACCCCATGGAGGAGGATATGGCAACCCACTCCACTGTCCTTGCCTGGAAAATTCCATGGACAGAGGAGCCTGGTGGGCTCCAGTTCATGGGGTTGCAGAGAGTTGGACATGATTGAGCGACTAAGCACACACGCAGACCTGATATGATATGGTTTGACATTATAGGCTGTATATGACACTATACACTGAGGACCCCTTGTGTTTATAATAAACATGATAAAACCTATTGTGCTTTATTAAATGTGTCTCAGTCCATCCCCAGAGTTTGGGGCCCAGACCTGTGGCCTCTGACTTTAGGGACAGCAGTGAAAGGTGTCTCCTGCTACAGCTGAGCCCCCAACCAGGCCTCCCACCGTATTTGGAACGTGGACTGGGTCCCCTATGGTGATCCTGTCCTCAGCACCGCTGTGATGCTGGTTGGCAAGGGTCTGTACATGCTCATATGCACCACCACCTCCCAAGGACCAAGATGACCCAAGAAATGGGGAAAGAAAGCCTGGAGGTCCACTACCTCACAACCCAGAACCCTGACCGTAGGAAACAAGCATGCTCAGACTAAGAAGCACTGGGTCTGCTGGAGCCGAACGTGTGGGCTCAGTTGCTCAGTCTTGTCCGACTCTTTGCAACCCCATAGACTGTAGCAAGAATACTGGAGTGGGTTGCATTTCTTACTCCAGGGGATCTTCCAGACCCAGGGATCAAGCCCACATCTCTTCAGTCTTTCGCATTGGCAGGTGGGCTCTTTACCCCTGTGCCACCTGGGAAGCCCCGAGGTTCCAAAGCTGAAGGTTTGATAATTTCATACCTGCTCGAGGATCTGTTTGCAGGGAGCCTTGGCTTTTTGCCGTCTGGATAGGAACTTCCCAGAGGACCCAGGTCCATTCTGGCTGAGAAATTATTGGTAGATTTGACTCATCTAGAAAGCCAGGTCCAGCATCGTGATAGGCAGGGCATAAACAAGGCTGCACGGTGAACATTCTGAACCGAGATCATGAAAGGAAGGAAAATTGTCTTCAGTAGGCACTGCTCTCCCTTTTCAGCCACTTGCGATGCTGACAGCTCACATCCCACATCAGGTAATGAACCATTATCAGGAAAGAAAGGAGGAATTAGCCTGCCACGGAGAGTCGCTAATAGCTCAGGCGTATCTGTCCAAGGAAGGCTCTTTCTCTCTTTCTGGCAAGCTGCTGGATTATGAGACACTTGGCATGACAGCTTTATATTTGTGTCTCCTCAGGACCAGCAGCTATATAATCAGCAAATACCTAGAATCACGCAGATCTTACCTGTTAACTTGGAGCGAAGTTGGAACCGCTTCGTTGAGTTAATGATGTCGCACAGGTGGAGAGGGGAACATGACGTCATCGGGAGGAGGTGGTCTTTCCTGATTCCAGGTGAAGTCAGGCTGACCGTGTTTGGCTGCCACATCCCTTTTCTAGGACAGAGGCAAGAGCCAATGGGGACCTGGGCCAAAGCCTTGTCAGAATGACTTGGAATATCTCCTCCCCAGTCTCTTCTTGGGTCTGTTTCCTCTTGCACACAAGCGGGTGGGGTGTGGGTAGAAGGACGAGGGAGGTGAGGTTGATGAGAAATCCAGGCTCGCAGGACACCATTCACCCCACACACAGGTCGACCTGGGATGAATCTTTAGCTCCGTGCTGGCTTCTGAGTGGAAATCTATATCTTGCCTGTTCTCCTCTGCGCAACCCTGTTTTCTTTACTCGTGAATATTGATTGCATATAAACAAGCTTTTCGCCCTGGGCCTGGTAGAGGCACCAATTAGACCCTGTCTCTAATGCCACATGCACGAGACTCTATATGATAATGTATATGAGACTGGTTCCAACCTGTAGTCTTCTTTGGAAAGGAAAGAAGCTCTATCCTGAATAATTTATTGGAAACCCCTTTCTAACACGAAAATTAGAGTCAAGTGAGCTTCTCTAGATGAAACAGCACTTCATCAGGACATCTTAACTTGTCATTCCTGGGTCCCATTCTGTCTCCTCTCCCATGCCCAGTTTTGGCTTAATGAAATAAATTGCTTTTTGAAAGAAGGAAGATTTTCTCAGGCAGTGTTCAGGAACCCTGAAGAGAAAGATTGAGCCACGTGATTTATTTTGATGAAGACTGAACAGATAGTCTGATGGGTATAGGAGGACTTCCCTCATTTGGCATCTTTGTGTTTATTTTATGTTGATAAACCTTAAAAAGAAAATATTTAAAAAATAGTCACACACACACACACACACACACACAGGGATCAAACCTGTGCTCCCTGCACTGAGAGTGTGGAGTCTTGACCATTGGACCATCAGAGAAATCCCATATATTGTTAAAAATTTCCTTCTGTTTTTTTTTTTTTTTTTAATTTCAAAAGGATGAAGACTAAGACAATACAGAGAACAATTTAACCAATAACAATGCACCTACTACCCAAAATAAACAAATATAGGTTTTCTCATAATTGTTTTAGATGTTTAAAAAACAAAAGGTTAATCTGAAGTCCCATCTGTATCTAGAATAATTTCCCTCCATCCCCAGAAGCAAACTTTATCAAAACATGAAGGGAACATCCTATCTTCATGTTTATCCATAATCTGCATAAGTATTGATTCACATGTTTCAAAATTTCCATAAATGTCATTAAAATGTACACACTGTGTATATCTTTCAACAACTCTTCTTTTTAAAACCATGCTTTTGTTTTTTGGTGGCTATCCCTATGAATGCATTCATCATTTGTTTTTTGGTAGTTAACCTATATCGTGCATGCATGCTTAGTCGATTCAGTTGTGTCCGATTCTTTGCAACCCCACAAACTGCAGCACGCCAGGCTTCCATGTCCTTCCCTATCTCCTGGAGCTTGCTCACACTCATGTTCATTGAATCAGTGATTCCATCCAACCATCTCATCCTTTCTTGCCCCTACTCCTCTTGCCCTCCATCTTTCCCGGCATCAGGGTCTTTTTCAACGAGTTGGCTCCTCACACCAGGTGGCCAAAGTACTGGAACTTCAGTTTCAGCACCAGTCCTTCAAATGAGTATTCAAAGTTAATTTCCTTTAGGATTGACTGGTTTGATCTCCTTTCTGTCCAAGGGACTCTCAAGAGCCTTCTCCAACACCATAAATTGAAAGCATCACTTCTCTGGGGCTTGGTTTTCTTTATGGTCCAACTCTCACATCCAAACACGACTGCTGGAAAAAGCATAGCTTTGACTATATGGAAATTAAAATTAGTAGGTTTAAATTTTACTAAGCATGGTGAAATTACTTGCCCAAGGAGCTGTATTATATTTAAGCTCCTCTCACAAGGTATAAAGTTTCTATTTAACATTTCACCACAGTCTCACCAACATTTGATATTGGGCAATTTTATCTTGGTGTCTTAATTTTGCATTTCCCTGGTCATGAAGAGGATGGGCACGACTACTGATTCATATGTTCCTTGGCTGTCAGGGTCATTCTTCCTTTGTGGATTGAATTTTCTTATGCTTTTCCCTGAGCTGACTGTGGCTCAGATCATGAACTCCTTATTGGAAAATTCAGACTTCAATTGAAGAAAGTAGGGAAAACTACTAGACCATTTGGGTATGATCTAAAAAATATCCCTGATGATTATATACTGGAAGTGACAAATAGATTCAAGGGATTAGATCTGATAGAGTGCCTGAAGAACTATGAACAGAGGTTCATGACATTGTACAGGAGGCAGTGATCAAGACCATCCCCAAGAAAAAGAAATGCAAAAAGGCAAAATGGTTGTCTGAGAAGGCCTTACAAATAGCTGAGAAAAGAAGAGAAGTGAAAGACAAAGGAGAAAAGAAAAGATACACCCATTTGAATGCAGAGTTCCAAAGACTAGCAAAGAGAGATAAGAAAGCCTTCCTCAGAGATCAATGCAAAGAAATAGAGGAAAGCAACAGAATGGGAAAGACTAGAGATCTCTTCATGAAAATTAGAGATACCAAAGGAACATTTCATGCAAAGATGGGCACAATAAAGGACAGAAATGGTATGGACCTAACAGAAGCGGAGGATATTAAGAAGCGGTGGCAAGAATACCCAGAAGAACCTTACAAAAAAGATCTTCATGACCCAGATAATCATGATGGTATGATCACTCACCTAGAGCCAGACATCCTGGAATTCGAAGTCAGGTGGGCCTTAGGAAGCATCACTATGAACAAAGCCAGTGGAGGTGATGGAATTCCAGTTGAGCTATTTCAAATCCTGAAAGATGATGCTGTGAAAATGCTGCACTCAATATGCATGCAAATTTGGAAAACTCAGCAGTGGCCACAGGACTGGAAAACATCAGTTTTCATTCCAGTTCCAAGAAAGGCAATGCCAAAGAATGCTCAAACTACCACATAATTGTACTCATCTCACATGCTAGCAAAGTAATGCTCAAAATTTTCTAAGCCAGGCGTCAACAGTACGTGAACCATGAAGTTCCAGATGTTCAAGCTGGATTTAGAAAAGGCAGAGGAACCAGAGATCAAATTGCTAACATCTGTTGGAGCATTGAAAAAGCAAGAGAGTTCCAGAAAGGCATCTATTTCTGCTTTATAGACTATGCCAAAGCCTTTGACTGTGTGGATCACAATAAATTGTGGAAAATTCTTCAAGAGATGGGAATACCAGACCACCTGACCTGCCTCCTGAGAAATCTGTATGCAGGTCAAGAAGCAACAGTTAGAACTGGACATGGAACAACAGATTGGTTCCAAATTGGGAAAGGAGTACATCAAGGCTGTGTATTGTCACCCTGCTTATTTAATTTATATGCAGAGTACATCATGAGAAATGCTGGACTGGATTAAGCACAAACTGGAATCAAGATTGCTGGGAGAAATATCAATGACCTCAGATATGCAGATGACACCACCCTTATGGCAGAAAGTGAAGAAGAAATAAAGAGCCTCTTGATGAAAGTGAAAGAGGAGAGTGAAAAATCTGGCTTAAAGCTTAACATTCAGAAAACTAAGATCATGGCATCTGGTCCCATCACTTCATGGCAAATAGATGGGGAAACAATGGAAACAGTGTCAGACTTTATTTTGGGGGGCTCCAAAATCACTGCAGGTGGTGATTGCAGCCATGAAATTAAAAGATGCTAGCTCCTTGGAGGAAAAGCTATGACCAGCCTAGACAGCATATTAAAGAGCAGAAATATTACTTTGCCAACAAGGGTCCATCTAGTCAAAGCTATGGTTTTTTTCAGTAGTCATGTATGGATGTGAGAGTTGGACTATAAAGAAAGCTGAGCACCAAAGACTTGATGCTTTTGAACTGTGGTGTTGGAGAAGACTCTTGAGAGTCCCTTGGACGGCAAGGAGATCCAACCAGTCCGTCCTAAAGGAAATCAACCCTGAATATTCATTGGAAGGACTGATGCTAAAGCTGAAACTCCCATACTTTTGTGACCTGATGCAAAGAACTGACTCATTTGAAAAGATTCTGATGCTGGGAAAGATTCAAAGTGGGAGGAGAAGGGGACAACAGAGGATGAGATGGTTTGATGATGGCATCACTGACTTGATGGACATGAGTTTGAGTAAGCTCTAGGGGTTGGTGATGGACAGGGAAGCCTGGCATTCTGCAGTCCATGGGGTCACAAAGAGTTGGACATGACTGGGCAGCTGACCTGATGTTTTTCCATTTTTGGCATTTGCCTTATTTATCTTTTTCTTAATGATTTGTAGAAACTATAGATATTAATTTTTATTGATTGGACTGAGAACATTTCCTCCCCATCTGTTGCTTTTAATTTTGCCTGAAGTTAAAAAGCCCAAAGTGTCTTCTATCACTCAAGAAACTTAAATTTTGATAAATTTAACCTATTGATTTTTTCTGCTTAAAAAAATGTTTGTAGAAAGATTTCTTTGCAGTAGGTCATAAAATTAGTTTCTAATACTTTCTTCTCATGATTTCATGTTTATATCTTTAATAAACATGAATTTGTTTGTGTGTATGTATATATGTATATATGTGTGTGTGTATATATATATGTATATATATATATATATATATATATATATATATATATGTATTTATGTATTTATTTGTTTTGGTATGGTGTGAGCTGCTGCTATGCTAGCTCCAGACATCTTCCCCAGATGTCTTGCTATAGATATGACACTGTTTAAATCACTATTGATTAAACTTTCTTTTACATTCTAACTGCTACATTTAGCCTCTCTGAAAAAAGGAAAGTATTAGTCACTCAATCGTGTCTGACTTCTTCAACCCTGTGGATTGGGGCCTGCCAGGCTTCTCTGTCCATGGAATTTTCCAGGCAAGAATACGGAGTAGGTAGCCATTCCCTTCTGTAGGAGATCTTCCTGAGCCAGGGATTGAACTTGGGTCTCCCACATTGGAGGCAGATTCTTTACCATCTGAGAGCCACCAGGGAAGCCCATTTATTCTCTCTATACACTCCTAAAACTCCCTTTATATATATCTCAAAGCTTATAATTATTTTTTTTCCATTCTTCTTTTCTGTTTTATTTTTCTTTGCTTCATTTTGGAAAATTGTCCAAGCTCCATCTTCCATTTCACACATTATCTCTTTGACTAGTTCTAATCTCTTATTTAACCTATCTAGTGAGTAATTTTGGAGAAGGCAATGGCACCCCACTCCAGTACTCTTGCCTGGAAAATCCCATGGACAGAGGAGTCTGGTAGGCTGCAGTCCATGGGGTCTCAAAGAGTCGGACACGACTGAGCGACTTTACTTTCACTTTTCACTTTCATGCATTGGAGAAGGAAATGGCAACCCACTCCAGTATTCTTGCCTGGAGAATCCCAGGGACAGGGGAGCCTGGTGGGCTGCCGTCTATGGGGTCGCACAGAGTCGGACATGATTGAAGTGACTTAGCAGCAGCAGCAGCAGCAGTGAGTAATTTCCAGCCAATTACTGTATTTTTTATTTTTGTAAATTTTGTTACTTTTTTTCAAATCTGCTTTTTTGGGGGTTTGCAATACGTTCTTGTTATGCCTAGACTTTATTCCTTTCTTCACATATGTACACTTCAAGTAAACTTACTTTAAAGTCCCGCTCTTACTGATCTATTATTTGTGATTCCTTGGGCACAGCCATTTACCATGTTTGCTGATGATCTCCTATATCATTAGATTTCTTTAAGAGCTGTGTGCGCCAGGCCTTTTGCGTGAACTAGTTTTTCACACTGGTGGTACACATCCTGGCTTGCAGAGGCTTTCCCATGGGAATTTTCACAGTTGCTTCTATTAGGGCCACAGAGGAAATGTCAGGACCAAATTTTTATGTTTACATCTTGGTTCAAGGATTTTGTATCACGTAGACAGTTTAAGAATTCAGATCTCATACTGTCAGGCAGTGCAGTTTGGAGGATTCTATTTCTTGGGTCAGTGAGTGAAGTTTTCCTGATTCTACTTTGATGTACAGGAAAGACGTACTTTTTCTGGGTCCTGTACCGAATGTGGAGATCTGGCCTCAGTGTCAGGCTCCATGGTGGCTTTAAAACCTCAATCTGCAAGACATGTATCTGGTTTAGTTACTTCTGTGGCCATACAGTTTCGACTAAAACTGCAATGTTTCTGGCACCTAGAGTTTCTCATTTGTGCTTTTGAGCTTGGCTATGTATTTTGATTTTTAAAAGTCATAAATAAACATTTTGTAGTATTTCTGTGTGTTTTGAGAAGGAGGGGGGCTTCATGCATGAGCACAGTCTGCAATCTTGACCTGAAAGCCCTTCCACTTCTTTACTGGCAGTTCCCACATCACATGGGTTATACTCCAAACATGCAGTTGTTAATTAGTAATTGTGGAGTCAGAATATATTTTTCCATATAAGGAGAGTTGGTATGCTGATTAGCTAAATGATAGGGCAAGCTTCACTGCTTAGGACAGGTGAGCCCCAAGGTCTGGGTGTCATTAGTAGAGATCCAGGTAGCTAGCTCAGCATGCATTCTCCATCATTCAAAATCTAGCTTTTGGGACTTCTTCCACACTTCCAATGCAGGGGCTGTGGGTTTGATCTTGGCTGGTGGAACTAAGATCCCACATGCTGTGTGTAATGGTCAAATTAAAAAAAAAAATCTAGTCTTGCAGTCTCAGAAATGCAATTTTCTTGGACACCAATTGTGGATTCACCTGTTAGGTAAGGACTCATTCCAATAGAACAGTCTGATTTGTCACATCAGAATGCGAATTTTATAATGTATCACGAGACTGGTAACTGCTGAAGGAATGAATGCTTAAGACCTCCTGGAGCACATTGTGTCCCTGGAGCTAATCTCTGTGGGAAGCCACGTAATAATCAGGAGTTTTCCTATGGAGCATGAAATCTAAGTAATGGGGTTTTTAATTATGTTATCTTGAAAGAGCCTCAGGACCTGACATATGCTGAATCCATGCCTGAATCAGGGGACTTCCTTGTCAGTGAGACCATCATGTTCAAAGCCCATTTGAGGAAGTGTCCCGTCCTCTGGACAGAGCTTGGGTGGTCACTGCCAGCGTTTGTTTTTCTGATTCTCTCTTTTCTACACTTGCAGGAATGACCACATTCTTTCTTTAGATTTAATAGTTTCAGTCCAGTCTTGGACCTGGGAGCCACTGTTTTAATGCGATTTTGCAAAGCTCTTCTCTGATTCACTCTGGGTGATTTCATAGTTTAACTTTTAGTGTGTAATCTTATTTCTGGCTTTTGAAAAAAATTTTTTATTTATTTGGCTCTGCTGAGTCTTAGTTGCAGCATTCAGGATCTTTGATGTGGGGTTCGTTTTTCAGTTGTGGCATGCGAATTCTTAGTTGTGGCATGTGGGATCTAGTTCCCTGACTAGGGATTGAACTCGGGACCCCCTGCATTGGGAGTGCAAAATCTTAGCCACTGGACCAAAACAAAGAAGACCCACTCACAGACAATGCCCTTCCATTTACAGCAATACCTATAACTATTATTTTTTCCCAACTTGGTATTAGAAAAATTTCAAAATTATAGCAGAGTTGGAAGAACTTTGGGAACAAAGTTCAAGAACCACTTATATGTTATATCTTTCACCTACATTTCACATTGATATTGTGTATTGTGTTTGCTTTATGTATATAAATGTATTTTTATTTTGATGAGCATGAGATATAAGTTGTAGACGTCATACAATATAACTAATCAATACAGCATACATTTCCAAGGAACAACTACATTCCCTTATGTAACCACAGTACCATGATCACACCCAAGAAAAGAAAATTAATTTATATTCCATATTGAAATTCCCCAGTTATTCTAACAAGATCTTTCTTACACTGACTATTCTTAGTCATCTTTTTGGGAGAAAATGCTTTCAGAGTTTGAGGTGGCAAGCACCTTAAGTTTGCACTCAACACAAGATAGGTATTATCTTCCTTCTCTGCTCCTCCCATCTCTATCTATTCTTTCAAGGGAAGAATCAGACATGAAGAAATTATAACAGGAGCAAGAAGGGATAGCCGATTTGTAGGTAATGATAGAATTATGACTTACGATCTTATTGACTCTAGCAAACAATACATACTCATCCAGGTGTTTTCCAAGTACATCCAGGGTTAAGCTTTTATATTCAGGCTTGTTACTGCTGCTTCTTTTTAGTCTCTAAGTCATGTCTGACTCTTTGTGACCCCATGGACTGTAAACACACCAGACTGCTCAGCCCATGGGATTCTCCAGGCAAGAATACTGGAGTGGGTTGCCATTTCCTTTTCCAGGGTTCTCTTCCTGACCCAAGGATCAAACCTCCATCTTCTGCCTGGCAGGTGGATTCTTACCACTGCATTACCACTTAATAGCTGGAGCCATGGGCAATCAAAAACACACTGACTCGAGATCCCAAGGCTCCATCTGCTTCACTGTTAGGTGCTCTTCCCTGGCTAGAGTTCTTTTGCCCAGTGTGACCTGGCCTCACTTCATGATGAGGCCTAAAAGCATCTACCTTTGAAGAACTTAACAGGCTGACTTGTAAGTATCTAAGGAAATATTCTTGTCCTGGATCAAGGCTGGGAAGATTTCAGGGTGCCCCTGGAGCAGCACTTGTCTTCAGATGCCAGCCTTGGCTCTTAGGCAGCTGGTAGACAGCTTTTCTTTATAAGAGCTTCATTGTGAACTCTGCGTATCTTTTGACCTGGTTTGTTCAAAGCCTGGAAAATGCGAAGAGGCTCTTAACCTGCCTTGTGCTCTCAGGGCACATGCAGGTCCTGAGCCCCCAGCGGGGCAGGGCTGTACTCTGGTTCAGTGAGGACGGAGACCACCAGAGCTCAACGATCTGAACTGCAATGAGACCACCTGTGTGTCAACATGAGTTTGTTAAATTGTTCCAGGAATGCCTTGCCCAGAAAGATGAGCCTGTAAACCAATAAATAACTTCACTGCTTGGATCAAAAAATTTCTCAAAACCAATTTGTTCAGGCAATCATTTGCTCATCTGGGCCAACAGCGCCATGATCTGACAATGGTATACTTATCCAGACTTGCTTCAAGAGCCTCACCTTGCTGTATTCATCATTCCTAAAGTGTTACAACATGAAGTTTTTCCTCTGCCAATCTGATCTGGGCACTCAGGGCCACCGGTCAGGCCAGGTATATTAACTGACCCCTACCCCGTCTTCCCTGTAGGGCTTGAACTTCTCCCAGTCGTCCCCACTGAGTCAACTGATTGTGCAGCCTTCCCCACAATCCCATGGGCATGGTTTTTGTGTGACCTGTTGGGTAAGCAGCAGCATTTGTGATTGTGTGATTGTGTATGAATCATGCCAAAGAGGATGTGATGGTTTGAAACAACTGTGTTCTTAGACTTTTAAAACTAAAATCTTTGGATTTTTGCGAAGTATAAAATTAAAGTCATCACTTTTGAACTATACACAGGAAGCACAAAAGTGTTTATAAGTATTGTACAGCTAGAGACATGCTTTTGACAAAATCTCCTGAACTCTTCCAAAACTGGTATTTAAATAGGACAATGATATATTTTTTCTAGAAGCTCTATTATTACTCTCATGAGATGTTTTATCTAAGACAAATGTGAATCTGTTTACAAAGAAGGATATACATAAGTAAAAAAAAATTATTTAAAATTAAGATTTTTCTCACGAATGGATTATTTCTGTTGAACAAAATAGGTCACGGCAGGCAGTTATAGTTGGTTATAAGGTAAATTTCTTCAGAGTAGTATGTCAATTGCAAAAATGGTTATGAATTCTTCTCATCACTGCATCCATGTCCTCCCCACATGGAATCTCTGATTCTCTTTGGCCAACAAAATGTAGGCAAATGAGATGCAAACAGAGGCTTGAAAAGTGCTTGCATATCTCTGGATAAACTACAACCACCACCATGTGAAAAAGCCCAGGTTAGCCTGTCGGATGATGAGACACACATGGTACTGTTACCCTCATCACTCATGCTGACAGCCAGCCCAACCATCAAACATGAGAATGATGTCATTATGGACCAGTTATCTCAGAGGTATGAGCAACCTTAACCAAAGAGCAGCTGGAGAACCTTCCCTTGATGCCTTCCTGGAACTTAGATGTGATATGGGAGGCAGAGCAGCCATACTGTATCCATGAGGCATGAAGCGTTCACTAAGGGACAGCTGAGCAGAAAGAGAAGCAGAAACTAGGGTCTCCGATGGCATCATGGAGCTATAGAATTAGCCTTGGAAACCCTACTTCTGGACTTTGTGTTGTATGAGAAAAAGAAAATGTGATTTTGTTCAGCCAGGGTATGTAGGCTGGGTTTCTGTTATGACATTCCTATCTGAAAAACTGGTGAATTAAAAAGTTTTCTCTGCAGAAGCTTCTGTAAGAGCTCTTCTCCACCTCTATGCCCACCAATTCTGACAAAGTGAAGGACAGTGGGGGAGCTGTGGATTGACAACAGGCAGAAGGGCTTTCTGGATTGACCAGTAAAATCGGAAGGGCTTTCCAGATGGAGCAGAGGTCAGTTACCGGAAAGTGGGTTACTTACCCTGGAAACCAAAATAAGGCCAGAAGCTGGCAATGGCACCCTATTCCAGTACATCTGCCTGGAAAATCCCACGGACGGAGGAGCCTGGTGGGCTGCAGTCCATGGAGTCGCAGAGTCGGACACGACTGAGCGACTTCACTTTCACGCATTGGAGAAGGAAATGGCAACCCACTCCAGTGTTCTTGCCTGGAGAATCCCAGGGACGGGGTAGCCTGGTGGCCTGCCGTCTATGGGGTCGCACAGAGTCGGACACGACAAGCGACTTAGCAGCAGCAGCAGCTGCTGAAGCCACTAGGTGTGGAGCAGGAAGCAGAGGACGAAGAGAACAATGGATGGGCGTGTGAGAGGATGAGGTCTGGGGAAACACCTGGAACAGGCATAATAAAGGTCAAGATCATCTTAACTGTAGGAAAGACAGCACGGTTAATTAAATGCGGACTTGGCAGACTGAAAGGCAGGAGTCTGGGCCCGATTCCCGACTCTGGTTTGTGGAGTTGAAGTGGTTGAGTTCCTGGCCTGTGGAAGGGGTACTCAGCTGCCTCAAGACTGCTCCTCGGAAAACAGCTGGAGTGAAATACCGCCTCCGTGTTCCCTGTCAGCTTGGATTCCAGAACACACGTTTCCCAAACACCTGAGCTTCTGGCTTTGCCTCCGGCTCCCTCTTCCCTCCGCCACTTCGCTATGCCAGGTCGCTTCCATCTGCATTTGGCTTCCCGAAATACAGCCGCCCTTCACCGCTGGGCCTCTGTGATTTACAGCCTCTGAGCATCACCGCGGAGCAAATAAGACATTCTTCATTTTCACACCTGACACAAGAGAAGCAGGAAAGTCAGTCTCCGAAGTCAGACCCGAGGGCCTCTTGATTAAGAGTTAAATTGCAGGTGTGATTTACTCAATTTGAGCGTGGGGGGAAACAAGGGATGTGGAAGATAATGTGATTATAGCAAACTCACGTTTCCATGTCTCGCGAGAGCACAGCAACGGGTGCAACTCGTGTGGAGGCTGTGCGGAGTCTGAACTTGGGCGAGGCCGGGGGAGGAGCATCTCTGTGACTGATGGACTCACTTGGGTCTGTTTCGGGGAAGGGTGAGTTGGTGAACTCTCCTGATGTCCGTTTTAAGCCATATCAGCAGGATAAGCGGCAAAGGAAATGGCAACCCACTCCAGTATTCTTGCCTGGAGAATCCTGTGGACAGAGGAGCCTGGTGGGCTGCTGTCCATGGGGTCGCACAGAGTCGGACATGACTGAAGCGACTTAGCATGCATGCATGCATTGGAGAAGGAAATGGCAACCCACTCCTGTATTCTTGCCTGGAGGATCCCAGGGACAGAGGAGCCTGGTGGGCGTCTATGGAGTCACACAGAGTCGGACACAACTGAAGCGACTTAGCAGCAGCAGCAGCAGCAGGATAAGGGGTGTGATCAGAGACAAGAATTCTGGTCTTGATTTTGTCACATGCTGTGGGAGTCTCATGCCAGGACATATGAATGGGTCTCAGCTTCTTTAAAAATGAGTCTGGTGACTCAGACGGTAAAGAATCTGCATTCCAATGCAGGAGATGATACGACAGGTTCGATCTCTGGGTTGGGAAGATTCCCTAGAGGAGGAAATGGCAACCCACTCAGTATTCTTGCCTAGAAAACCCCATGGACAGAGAAGCCTGGTGGGCTACAGTCCAGAGCGGGTGGAAAGAATTGGACACGACTGAGCAACTAGCACTTTCTAACACTTTCAGCTTCTTTACCTGAAAATGGATCAGGACTAAATTACACAAAGGTCCTTTGGACTGACTTAGTCATGATAGCATCTCAGAAAGTAGGCAGGTGAAATGACTGGGGTCCTAGGGCTGGTTGTTGATGAGATGAGTGAATGAGTGAAAGTCACTCAGTCGTATCCGACTGTTTGCAACCCCATGGACTGTAGCCCACCAGGCTGCTCTGTCCATGGGATTCTTCAGGCAAGAATACTGGATAGGGTGCCATTTCCTTCTCCAAGGGATTTTCCTGATCCAGAGATGGAACCCAGGTCCCTTGCATTGCAAGCGGATTCTTTGCTGTCTGAGCCACCAGGGAATCCCCTGTTGGTTTGAGGTACATGATCACAAATTGAAAGGGAGATGAGTTAGCATGACTGGGATTTCTCCTCCAGTGATCTGCTTTCTGAGTGCAGGCAGATGAGACCTGAGAGTGAAGCATCTTGAGAGAGAGTGTTTGTAAAGACGTCTTTAGAGTAGGGGACACACGTAATCTAAATTGTGTAAAGAGGAAAGTGAAAACTTGAGATCATGAAAAGATGTTCGAATTAATGAATTTAATGGAATTAATAAAAATGGTGGACTGGGGTTCTGAAGGAAGTGTGCTAGAAGGTGGTGAGGAAAGCACATCTTTGTGCAGGATTTGAGCTCCTTTCTTCGTGATTTGTTTTGCATGTTGAAGATGGATTCTTGTGAGCCTAAGGACACTGGTCCAGTCCACGCCCCTTCTTTCTCCTCAGTTTTACAGTCTTCACGTACTTCTGGTGAATAAGTGAACAAGGGGGCCGATTAGTGTAGCTCATTCTCACTATTGCAGGTGGAAGTCAGATCCCATGTCCTACTTACCAAATGTGGCAATGTCTTAGTCACTGGAGCGTCAGGGAAGTCCGTCCCCACCTTTATGTATTTTTGCTTGCATCTGTGCTCAGTCACGTCCGCCTCTTTTAGAGCCCGTGGGCTCTAGTCTGCCAGGCTCCTCTGTTCATGGAATTTTCCAGGCAAGAATCCTGGAGTGGGTTGCCATTTCCTCCTCCAGGGGATCTACCTGACCCAGGGATTGAACTGGTGTCTCCTGCGTCCCTGCATTTGCAGGCAGATTCTGTACCACTGGGCCACCTGGGAAGCCCATGTGTGTTTTTAGAAGGCTTGTTTTTGTTGGTTTAAGTGGAGAATCAGTGGTTTTCTCTGTTCTCTCTTTATGATTTCCTAGTCTGTGCCCCTGATTGGTGAGGGGTGTGTGTTGGCTGCTGATAATCCAAGCCTGGTGTAGGTAGAGATGGACTCATTTTAGGTAAGCAAGTGGTGTCACCTCCTCAGCTTACAAAGAACCCAAGGTCTAAACAACAACCCTGATAGGAAGGGCATTAGGACACATAGGTTGCTGCCATTACACAGATGAGGTCACAGTCCCGGAAAGGTTAATACCTGCCCTATCTTAGGAAGAACACCACCATTGACTGTTACCAAAGACTGAAACCTTGAAGTCATCCTTGGTTTCTGCCATCTCTTTCACCTTCCTCCAAAAATCAGTCACTGTCTTGAATGAATAAAAATGAGTGAATGAAAGAATGAGCTATACAACTTCAGTTTAAATTTTGTTGAGGTGGATAAAATATTACTATCTCACTTCTTTCCATTCCCACTGCCAAATGAGAGACTAATTCACTTTAATAATTATACAGAGCTAAATAAATGTTTCAGGATGAGTGTGTATGTTTACTTCATAAATTGCTTATAAACTTAAAAAGTATTTTAATTACACTTGATAATGTATCGCAAGTTATTTAAACAGCATGAATTCATGGGCAGCACATCATTCATTGTATGAATAATTTGGGGGTTATTATCTATATGACTATTGGTTCTTTTTACTCAAAAATACTACATACACATCTTAAATTTTAAATATTATAAAAAAAGATACCAAAACATTGTTGATATAAATATGCCTGATTAACCAGTACAGGGTTAAGTAAATAATCTGAAGCAAGCTAAATTGATAATTATGGACTAATTATGAAATTGTAATTTAAGTAGCAGCAACTGAAAATCATGATTAATTCAAGGCAGCATTGAGGACACATTCACAGGATGTCCTTTCATAAAAATGTTGAGTTGGAGGGAATTTATGGATCGTAAACTCTGTATGTCTGTGTGTGCTCTATTTTCCAAAATGGACACTACAATATTTCTGGTCCCTTGAACTTTGTGATCACCTTGACCAATAGAACTTGGGAGAAATGATATTATGAGTCTTTGAAGACTAGGTCATAAAAGGCGATGTGAGCCTCTCTCTCAGAATTCTTGCCATTAGTGCATTAAGCCACTGAGTTTTAGAGTAATTTGGAACACATAGACATCTAGAGGCTTTGCAGGTATGACCTGGTTTCGATGACAAAATCTCCCAATAGAGAACTGAATTAGAATCTCTGGAAACTGTCGATAATGCACTAGTTTTTAGTTTATGACTTGTGTCAATCATAAAAATTCTCTTCAGAGTTCAGCATCTAGAAAGTAGGCTCCATATACACGTAAAAATGAATGAATATGGAATCAAAAGCTGTTTTCCAGTAAAAAGCATGGTGCTGTATGTGTGTGCACTCAGTCGTGTCTGACTCTCTGCGATCCCATGGTCTGTAACCAGCCAGGCTCCTCTGTCCATGGGATTTGCCAGGCAAGAATACTGGAGTAGGTTGTCATTTCCTCTTCCAAGAGATCTTCCTGACTCAGGGATCAAACTCACAGTCTCTTGCATCTCCTGCATTGGCAGGCAGATTCTTTACCACCAGAACTAGCTGGGAAGCCCACCATAGGGACTTATAATTTTTGCATCTGTTCATAATTCCTTGGAAGAATCCTATGGACCACCAGTAGGATATAGACAATTCATTGTGAAACAGCAATCAATGTAGATAACTCTCAAATCAAGACCCCTATCTCTGGCCTCTACTAAGATCTCTGTTCATGAATCTCTATAATCACTCCTTACCCATAGTTTCCATTATGCTTATTTGTTTTATCAGAAAACAATCTCAGACTTATAGGAAAGTACTGGGAATAAAGATTAGAAACTCCCACGGAGCCATTGCTGTAATTACACAGATTAGTGTTTAACCAACTTTATTGCATGTTTGAACTATCTTTCAAGAGCTAACATTAAAGGTACAGTTCAAGCCTTCTTTGAGCCCTTCTGACCTCATTTCCTCTGTCTCTCATCAGAGCTGTGCATTATTCTGACATTGCTCTGTTTCCTTTTCATTCAAGGGCTTCTCAGGTGGCATTAGTGGTAAAGAACCTGCTTGCCAATGCAGGAGACATAAGAGACACAGGTTTGATCCCCGGGTCAGAAAGATTCCCTGGAGGAGGGCAATGGCAACCTACCCCAGTATTCTTGCCTGGAGAATACCATGGACAGAGGAGCCTGGTGGGCTACAGTCCATGAGATTGCAAAGAGTTGAACAACAACTGAAGTGGCTTAGCATGCATGCAAACTTTCTTTAGTCTCCCTCAAAAGGTAGATGGAGCTCATCCATTTTCTCTTAAGGGAAGACACCCCAAGACACATATTAATCAAATTAACAAAGATCAAACACAAAGAACAAATATTAAAAGCAGCAAGGGAAAATCAACAAATAACACACAAGGGAATTCCCAAAAGGATAACAGCTGATCTTTCAATAGAAACTCTTCAAGCCAGGAGGGAATGGCAAGACATACTTAAAATGATGAAAGAGAATAACCTACAGCCCAGATTATTGTACCCAGCAAGGATCTCATTCAAGTATGAAGGAGAAATCAAAAGCTTTTCGGACAAGCAAAAGCTGAGAGAATTCTGCACCACCAAACCAGCTCTCCAACAAATACTAAAGGATATTCTCTAGACAGGAAACACAAAAACGGTGTATAAATTCGAACCCAAAACAATAAAGTAAATGGCAACGGGATCATACTTATCAGTAATTACCTTAAATGTAAATGGGTTGAATGCCCCAACCAAAAGGGAAGAGAGTTTTTTGAATCTTTAGACTTTAAATGCACAGTTCAGTTTTAACTCCCCGCTTTTCTCAGTCCTGAACACCTATTCACAGGAATTAGAACCCACAGCACTGGGCCGTATACTCTGGGCAAGAAACCAGTTATTCCTTGTAGAGTCAGCTTGATTTTCCATTCTATTTTTAATTTTTCTCAAGGCTTTTGGCAGTTGAAGCTTTTACCTCTTTAGTTTTGAACCCACCTCTGCATTATGTATTTTTTCATGATATTGCATGCAAAATTTCTATTTGTTTGGCAGGGGTGGGGCTGGCTTGTATCAGCTCAGCACACATAATACCACAAGCCATCCCTGCCGTGTTTATATTTGCATGTTCATATTGGCACCTCCACGTTAATCACCAGCTAATTGGAAAGAAAGCCTGAAGCTTTCACAAAAGTTAAAATAAAACCAACCAACCAAGAAAAAAAATGTTCAAACCAGTTTGTTGGTTAAGATAATTGAGTTGATAGATCTGAGCATCCTAGGTGATATATAGTGCCCTTGTGTTTACATCACATGTTCCTGAATCTAAATCTTGGCTTGGCTATTCACTGGTAGCATAATTCTATTACCTCTCTGAAACTCACCTTCCTAATCTATCAAATGAAGGTAACACTTACCTCCTGTGTTTTCAGTAAGAACCAAAAAGATTTATATGTGTAAAATTTCTCAGAGTACTTTTATATTTATGTGAAGTTTTTATTTACTTAGCAAACTCACCCATTCATCTCAGTTTTTTTAAACTATGATACCTTTCTATGGTAAGTCCCCTACATACGAACCTTCAAGTTTCAAACTTTCAGATATGTGAACGTGCCTATGTATGCCAGCCATTGTACTGTATTCTTCAAGGTATGATACTGTAAGATTAAAAATGTTCTTTTAATTTGTTTGTGTTTGTTTTTATGTACATATTATTTGTGTGAAAAGTATTATAAACCTATTGTAGTACAGTTTATATAGCTGATTGTGTTAGTTGGGTACCTAGGCTCACTTTGTTGGACTTACGAACAAATTGGACTGATGAACGTGCTCTTGGAGTGGAACTCATCTGTGTGTCGCGGACTTACTGTGTCTCTGTCTCTATCATCTCCGTCTCTTTCCCATACAGAGTCCTCATCCATAACCAGTGCCTACGGAGCACTGATTCTCCTGGTTGCTGTTGTTGTTCAGTTGCTAAGTCATGTCCAACTTTTTGTGACCCCATGGCCTGTGTTGTGCCAGGCTCCCCTGTCCCTCAGTATCTCTCAGAATTTGCTCAAATTCACATCCCTTGGGTTGGTGATGCTCTCTGCCCATCCTCTGAGATGGGCAGAGAGCACCACCGACTTTTGCCTTCTTTTGCCTTCAACCTTTCCCAGCAGCAGGGTCTTTTCCCTGATGGTTTCAATAATAAACACTGAAAAGACACACGGAAGACCCAGTCCTTGCAAATGCCTGCCGCAGAGGACACATCTTGTGTTCAACTTTGCATCCTCTTAGCCAGCAGTTTGGCTTGACTGTTGCTGTGGTAACCAGCTGCCCGCAGGTATAACTTGGCAGCATCTCTCCTCAGCTGTACCAGGCATCTCTTGCCATCTTCCCTGATGCTTCCCTCACTTGGGATACCTGCAGGATCCAGGCAACCATCCTGACATGTGCACCTGGAGTATCCTGGAAGCATGAGGGAACAAACACCCCTGGGGCAACCAACCCTTAACCACTGGGGGATACGAGCTGGTGCTTACATACAACCCTTTTCCATCCTAGGAAAAACTATTTTGAGGTGTCACCTACCTGGCTGTGCTCTGGAGGTCAGAGCTCTAGTTTCTTGCAGTTCGATGCTTAATCTGCTTAATCACACAGCCATGGATTAGCTTTGCTCCCCCTAAGTTCACCGTCTCCATGTTTTACTTCTGTTCCTTGGGATTAGTTTTCAAAATTAAACCCCTGGACCTAAGCCCTTACCTCTGGCTCTGCCTTTTAGGAGAGTAGAGGCTAAATCACCTGGATAAGTTCATTAAGAGACGAGATTTTCCACATGAGAAGGTGGGAGCTCAACTCTATCAGAGATGTAAGTACTAAGATTTAAGTTTGAGGACATTTGTATCGACAAGCTTATGAAACCAAGGTCTTTTGGGTTGCAGAAATCTTTATAATTTACACCATGAAGTGAAGTGTTAGTTGCTCAGTCGTGTCCAGCTCTTTGTGACCCCATGGACTATAGCCCACCGGGATCCTCGGTCCATGGAATTCTCCAGGCAAGAATACTGGAGTGGGTTGCCATTCCCTTCTCAGGGGATCTTCCCGACCCAGGCATCAAACCCAGGTCTCCCGTATTACAGGCAGATTCTTTACCGTCTGAGCCCTCAGGAAAATCCAGTTTACATCATATCCTTCCCCAGAGGGGATATAAGATGTCTTTATAGACAGAGGACCGTTACAAATCATCTAAGTTCCAGAAGCTTACAATCAGTGCCACATACAAAGGCTGATATTTGCTAGGCTGAGTGCAGTGGGTGGACAGCTCCCCAGTGATTGGAACTAGGTAACCAGGGAAGCCTTGAGAAGAAAAGCCTTAAACAGTCAATAGTGGGGTGTCTCCGAATATGATAAAAATTAAGAATGTATTTTCCCCTAACTCTCTCCTGTCCTGTCCTTGGGATGATAGACATAATTTCAACTTCATACTCAATGTGCCGTATGCTCAGTTGTGTCCGACTCTTTTTGGCTCCGTGGACTATAGCCCGCCAGGCTCTTCTGTCCATGGAATTCTGCAGGCAAGAATACTGGAGTGGGTAGCTATTTCGTTTTCCAGGGAATCTTTCCAACTCAGAGATCAAACCCACATCTTTGTCTCCTGCATTGCAGGTGGATTCTTTACCTGCTGAGCCATCAGCAAAGCCCTGACTCTAATTCCCATGATTAGAAGGTCAATCTGAAATCCAGCCAGAGCTGACTTTTTCACTCATTTCTTGCTTGCAGATAATTGAAGGAGAGATTGTATCACTTACTTGGATGGGCAATGAGTAAGGGGTTAGGACCTTCGCGATTGTGGTCCCCATAAAGAAGCTGGTTGTAATTGCCAGCGTCAGAAATGGGACATCTGAATGATATTTATCCAGCAGAAAGTCAGCTTCTGATTTTTTTTTTTTTTTCTGGCTGTGCTTTTGGAGGTCAGATGCCAGATGTACAATGAATATTCAAGAGAGCTAGGTCCTGGGCAGTTCCTGGAGCCTCTGACTGTCGCCTGGTTGTGGCTGATTCATGCCTTGCTCTTGAAACAGTCTGTACTTGGGGCCAAAAGTAACGCCTCTCCTCTTTCAGTGCCAGGTGGGTGGAATTTACCTTGGGCAAAAAAATATACCGAGGAAAAGTCAATCTACAAGAACCGGAGGGGAGGAAATAGGTCAAATACTGACCTATTTGAATAAACTCTCCATTTACAGGCCCCTGAATGGATGTAAACTTGAGCTGACTGTTTAGAAAAGGGCAAAGTGACCAGAAACGGGAACTTGGAGAGGCGAAGACAGCTCTAGGGAACAAACAGAGCCTTGGTGTTTTGAAAACCCATGTCAGTGAAAATGAGATCAGAGCATAAGGAATAGAAGTGGCATTCAAAGCAAGAGCAGAATGAAACAGTTCTGAGAAAGACCTACATCTGCAGATCAGAAGTACCTAGCAGGCCCCAGGCGAAAAGAATAAAAACAGATCAACACCTAGAAAATAGCCTGGCAAAATTCCTAAACTCCAAGGACAAAGAAATGATCACTGACACAGACTCCAGAGAGCAAGCGAATGGTAAAAAGAGTCAAGGTCAGGCTTCCTTTTTGCAGCATTAAATAGGAGACAACATGGACAAATGAAGCCAGAGTTCTAAGGGAAAAAGGAGTCATGGTACACGGTGATGCTCTGTGTGAAGTCCCAAGGGAGGCATCCTCAGATAGGCAATAGCTCAGGGACACTGCCACCCACGTCTCTGTGTTCAGAAAAGCTCACCCAGCCACCCAAAGCACGTGTCGTGATAAAGGATCCACAGATCACTGAGTTGGGCACAGAGAAAATGACAGCCAGGGACTTCCCTGCTGGTCCAGTGGTTGAGGATCCGATTTCCAACGCAGGGGATGCAGGTTCAGTCTCTGGTTGGGGAACTAAGATCCCGCATGCCATGGGGCAACTAATCCTGCATGCCACAGCTGCTGAGCCCGTGTGCCACAACTAGAGAGAAGCCCCCGCATGGCAAGAAAGATCCTGAGTGGCACTAAGGGTCTGATGTACTGCTTAGTACCACTAACTGAGACCTGGTGCAGCCAAAAATAAAGAAATAAATGTTAAAAAAATAAAATGACAACCTTAAAGTCTTTCAAACACAAGAACGGAGTTTGAATCACCATTATAAATATTTTTTTCAAAGCTGAATGCAAATGTCATCATTCATTCTGGAAAGAAATGATGTTAAAAATAAGCTGGGTCAAAAGTTTCAGGTTGTGCCCATGAAAACTATAAAGTAGGAAAAAAAAAGAAAAAGAAAACCATGAAGTAGGGACATAGTGCTAATTTCCCCAGGGGAAAATGGGGTTCCCCATGGCTCCAGCTGATGACGATATTTCCGCTACTTCTATTTGGGTTCTCCTTGGTTATTGGCCAATGGCCTTTCTCTTTGCTCCCATCTCTCCACATAGCGATTCTAAGAGCCTTCCCTTTTGTTGGGGGACACTGCTGGGTCTCCCTCCAGGAGTCTTGGACTGTTGCCCGGGGGGTGTCTTCTGTGGGGTGGTTGAGCTTGAGTCACGTGTGTGGTGAGGGCCACTCACCAGTGACAGTCTTGCCCCTCTGTTCTGTATCTTGGACTTCTGCTAAGGAAGGTCCCACCTTCCATCGCTTTCTGCCATCTTCCTTCTATTCTCAGATACTTCTTACCCGACCCTACTCCAGGTCCAGTTTTCTCTAGTCTCTGGAAGGGGAGAAACTGAATTTATAATCCATCTTCTTCCTTTGGCCCTTCACATCTATGTTCTCCTTTTATGACTGGCTTCAGAGGATGCCCTTCGAGGTAAAAGCAAGAGAAGGGAGGGGAGGATATTTATAGAGAACAAACAGATTCACAATTTGGAATAGAACCCAGTCACACTGGTTTCTATAACCTGTGTAATACAACACAGTGCACAAAGAAAGATGCATGATTTCATGGTTTTTCACAAGACAGACACTTGTATACCCAATGCCTGGGCCAAGTGTCCAGAAGGACCTTCGGGTCTCTCCTACCTTCCCAGTTACTACCTCTCTCCTCCCTAAAGGAAGCCACCACCCTGACTTTTATTCAGAATCACTTACTTGCTTTTCTTCACAATTTCACTACCTAAACGACATTCCCCAACACTCTAGTTGGATCTCGTCTCCTTTCTTTCTTTTCTGCAAAATATTTTATTTATGTATTTATTTATTTGGCTGTGTCTTAGCTTAGCAATGCAGGATCTTTGATTTTCATTGCAGTATGTGGGATCTAGTTCCTTATCCAGGGATCGAACCCTGGCCTCCTGAATTGGGAGCATGGAGTCTTAGCCCCTGGATCACCAGGGAGGTCTGTTGTCTCCTTTCTTGAATGTTACCTGACTGAAGTCACAGAGGGTGTGTTTATTTGTGGGTCCAGCTTCTTTTGCTCCCTGTGATGCTAGGTGATCCCTTTATGCTGCTGCCTGTAGCTGCGGTCTGTCTGCCTGTGTAGCCACACAGCTCTCCATGGCTGGAGAGCACCATGCTGTAGTTATCCGCTCACTCAGCTGCTGATAGGCATTGGGCCTGTGTCTAGTGTTTGGCTATTACAGCAAGGTTGCTGTGAGCATCACTGTTGCTGCCTCATGGTACCCATGTGCCTGCATTTCTGCGGAGTGTCTCTTAAATCAATAGTGAGCTGCACCATGCTGCTTTATCATCCTCACTTTCTCTATGAGCTATTGATTTGAGGATGTGTATTTTAGCCCTGGTACCTATATACTGACATATGAATGCTTGAGTGACGTTGTTACAGGACATAAAAAGGCATTTTAAATTATACCACCAGTAAATGTTGAAATAATAGTCTGAGAGCCACTGAACTCCCAGGAGGAGCTATCATGGATACACAGGGTGGCTGGGGGGTGCCTAGCCCTGAAAGCTGGGGGTGTTTCTGTGTTCCAGCTAGCATCCTTGCTCTCCAAGCAACAGCCTGCATACACACACCCATCCTGGCTCATCAGCTTTGAACCTAGGCAATTCTTGATGAAAAATTTTTTCAATTTTGTGGCTGGTATTATTTATAAGATGGTACATAAAGTGAGGCTTTATTAATATTATAAAACATTATTTCAAGACTGAATAATTCAAAAGCACATAAAAAGCAGATTCACCATACCACTGAATGGCTCCTTCCTTAGCCACAAAAATAGCCAACAAAAGCTTTAAAATTACTGTTTGGAAAAGACTCAATTAAATTTGGATCTAAGGGCCGTTCTGGTCCCCTGTCTCTTTTGGAGAACTTGGGGGAAAAGAGAAATGGAGGAGATTTTATTCTCTTAAATATATATTGAACATATAAATAATAAAAATATACATCATATGTTTATATGTAAATAAATATAAATACAATATTGGAAGGAATATACCCAAATGC
Organism: Bos taurus; assembly: GCF_002263795.3. Classification (NCBI taxonomy): domain Eukaryota; kingdom Metazoa; phylum Chordata; class Mammalia; order Artiodactyla; family Bovidae; genus Bos; species Bos taurus. The sequence goes on along the minus strand of NC_037352.1, from coordinate 32,300,858 downwards.
TATCAGAAATGGCAAAAGAGAAATGGAGATGATTTTCTTCTCTTAAATATATATTGAATTTATAAATATAAGTAATAAATAAAATATACATCATCTGCTTATATGTAAATAAATATAGTACAGTGTTGGAAGGAATATACAAAAATTCTATGTGAAGTGGTTTTTTGCGGGGAAAGGTGGTATTATGGATAACTTTCTATTGTACTCCTAAATTTTTGTATTAAGTACACTGACTTTTCCAACTAAGGAAGACTTTAAAAATATTATTTGAAACAATGAAGTCATAAGAAGCCATATAAAAAATGAGAGGATATAATTCAGCTAGGAATACGAGGCTCTGAATTTTGCTCTACGCTTTTTGCCAGCCGAGGCCAGATGGAAATCTTAAGTAATGTGTCAGCCTTATCATCTGATAGAAAGAAGCAAATCAGGCTTCTAGGAAGCACCAACTTTTATCCTGGCCATTTGCTATAAACTGTAACAGGAATTTTTCAGGCCAATAGATCATTTTCTCAGGGACACTGAATAGCTAATTGATGGTGTCTTTGAGAGCAATATTTCTTATTCTTTTAGACACTGACTCTCAGACCCAAAGGCCATGACATTAAATTCCTGTTCAGGGAAAGTGTTTTGATGGATGTCAGTTGTTAAGTAGGAAGGTTTGCTTTCTTTCTGAGTCCTGTCTTGAGTGAAAGATGGAACTGGGGAACGTGTGGGGCTGATTGGCATGTGGCTAAGTATAGTAGGTTGTAAGATTTTGTCAAAACATCTTTAATAGGTGTTAGGTCTCCCTCTTTAATAGGTCCACCTCATGGGATTTCATCCCATGGTAATCCCCACTCCCAATGAGAGAACATGTCCCACACCACTGACAGCAGGCCTGGCCATGTTACCTGTTAAGGGCGGTGCAATATGAATAAAAGTGGTGTGTCTGTCTCCAGTAGAGCCTTTAATGAACACTGCAAGTTTCCATCCCTGTTCTACTTCTGCAATAAAATCACTGTGTCAAGAGAGGGTCCACATTGTCCCCCTGGAGCCTGGGATGAACAAAGTGAGGGTCAGAGGAGCAGCTAACCCACAGAGGACAAGGAGGACAAGCAAGAAGGAAACCTGTGTTGTTGAAAGCACCTGCGCCCCTGAGGGGCGTTCGTTACTACAGCCACCTAGCAAAAGCTGGTGAACACCTGAGACTTCTTTTCTCGAGTGTTGAGCAGCTCACTGATTGAATTATCAGGTACTGGCCTCCTCTGGGGTTTCTTACTCCTGTGGAGGGTGAAGATGTGGGGCAGACACCACCTCCGTGCAAACCTGGAAGGACTTCCATGCTATCCACATCGGCCATGGAAGATACACTTTCTATAACTTCTGCAGGAAACTGGGGTCTCAGCTTAGACATCACTTCCTCTGGGCAGCTTTCTCCATCCCACCACCAAGTATGGATTAAATGTCCATCCACTCTCCTGTGTCTCCTCTATTACTGTGCATTTGTCACCTTGTACTGTAATGGCCTGTTTACCTGTCTCTCTCCTTTTCCTATGCGTTCTGTAAAGGCAATGATCATATTCTTATGGGATGACTTGTGCTTCCTCAAAGATACATATGCTGAAATTCTAATCCCCAGTACCTCTGAATGTAATCATATTGGGCAGTAGAGTATTTTAAAAAGTAATTAACTTACCATGAGGTCATTAGGGTGGTCTCTACTCCAATATAACTGGAGTCCTTATTAGAAGAGAAGATTTGGACACAGAAGCATACAGAAGGAAAATGATATGAAAGCACAGGGAGAAGATGACTGTCAACAAGCCAAGGAGAGAGGCCTAGAGCATAGCCTTCCCTCACTGGTCTTAGAATGGACCAACCCTGCTGATGCCCTGATTTTGGACTTCCAGCCTCTAGTCTGCGAGTTAATGAATTTCTGTTGTTTAAGTCACTCAGTTTATGGTAGCTCGTTTTGGCAGCCCTAGGAGACTAATACACATACCTTATTCACTTGCCAGTGCTGAGCACAAAGTCAGGAGGAGAATCAGCATCTGATCAATACTTTTTTGAGTAAATGAAAGAATGAGTCAGTGACCTAAAATAGTCATCAGCTCAATTTATATTAGCACAATTGAATTTAATGGAGTCCTAATAAAATGTCACTGGCATTCAGAGAAATTAAAAACGTCATTCCTGGGGGGTCCTCATGGACCTGAAAATACAGAATAAAACACTGTTTACTGTTCCTGTCTTCTAGTGGTCTGTAGTCAGATGTGGAAGGGGATATCCAATATAGCTACAATGAAAGATGCGATTCAAGCTCATGAGAGGCATATAAACAAAATGAGATTGGAGGGGAAAAGGCTGGCTGTGTTTCAGTAAAAAGAAATAGTGGAAAAAGAGAAATCCAAGGCACAGGATAAAAGCATGTTCCAGAAACAGAACACAGCCTCTTTGTTTGGATCACGTTGGGAGCCCTGGAGGAGAAACTCATAAAAGGACAATATTTGGGAGGCCCTTGAATGCTAGTCTGGAAGCACTTCTGAATCTGTATTTCTGCATTTATCCCTTACAAACACTGGAAACAGATCTATTAGGTCTTCCTCCATTCCACCACCCACCTTCCCTGAAGAAGCATCCTTTGGTTTAATTATTCATTGCAAAAACTATCTTCTTCTTGTCTCCATTTTTTGCTATAATTTTCAATAGGAAATTTATGCATGGTCAATTAGCCCTCCAAGAGCAGGCACAGCTCTGATGGATGGGCTAAGTTTTTGTTACCACACCGCTAGGTGTGTGTGCGTATGATTGTCTCAGTGCAGAGACTGGCAATTAGTCCAAAAAAAAAAAAACCACACGGATCACCTCCTTCAAACAAAGTCATCCAGAAATTCTCTTATGCACATTCAGAGCTGGTAAATCACTTGACAATCACAGGGCTTTCTGGGGCAGGGTGGTCAAACAAATCTCTCTCCTCAGCCAAGGTGGCCTCAGGGGTCATCTTTTTCACATGCTGGTGATCCCACACAGGTCTGTGTCAACTGATAGAAAACCTCAAGCACAGTCCTTGGACTTGGAAGCGTCAACCCCTCTCCTTGCCTGCCCTTGACTTTGTTCCAGGGTTGTTGTCAGCTGTCTGCCCCTCAACAGGATAAGAACATCAGAACTTAAAATGAACAGAGATTGGGAAGGAGGTGGGATATGGAGATGATTAGAGCTGGTTGGGTCTTAAAGGGGAAGGGAATTTAGAATTTTTATCTACATATTAATATTTACTTTAAATTTTATCTTACCTAATCAAGATTGACAGGAGAAATATTAGTAACCTCAGATATGCAGATGACACCACCCTTATGGCAGAAAGCAAAGAGGAACTAAAGAACCTCTTGATGAAAGTGAAAGAGGAGAGTGAAAAAGCTGGCTTAAAACTCAACTTTCAAAAAACTAACATCATGACATCTGGTCCCATCACTTCATGGCAAATAGATTGGGAAACAATGGGACTTTAAACAGTGAGACTTTATTTTCTTGGGCTCCAAAATCACTGCAGATGGTGACTACAGAAATTAAAAGATGCTTGCTCCTTGGAAGAAAAGCTATGACCAACCTAGACAGCATAGTAAAGAGCAGAAACATTACTTTGCCAACAAGGGTCCATCTAGTCAAAGCTATGGTTTTTCCAGTAGTCATGTATGAATATGAGAGTTGGACCATAAAGAAAACTGAGCACCAAAGAATTGATGCTTTTGAACTGTGGTATTGGAGAAGACTCTTGAGAGTCCCTTGGACTGCAAGGTGATCAAACCAGTCAATCCTAAAGGAAATCAGCTCTGAATATTCATTGGAAAGACTGATGCTGAAACTGAAGCTCCAATACTTTGGCCACATGAGGCAAAGAGCCGACTCATTAGAAAAGACCGTGATGCTGAGAAAGATTGAAGGCAGGAGGAAAAGGGGAATGACAGAGGATGAGATGATTGCATGGCATCACTGACTCAATGGATATGAGTTTAAGCAAGCTCCAGGAGTTGGTGATGGACAGGGAAACCTGGTGTGCTGCAGTCCATGGGGTCACAAAGAGTCGGACACAACTGAGCAACTGAACTGAACTGAACTTACCCTACTTAAAATTTTTATCTATTAATTGATATCCCACACTGATGCTGAAATGATGTGGGGCAACCAGGATTTGGTGATGCAGTCGCTTCACTGAAGCTCCAGGGGTTAAGACTTTGCCTTTTGATACAGGGGATGTGCTCCTGGTCAAGGAGCTAAGATCCTACATGCCCTGTGGCCAAAAAACAAATATAAAACAGAAGCAATATTATAACAAATTCCATAAAGACTTTAAAAAAGATTGTTTTATGCAAATAAAGTCTCTTGTTACATAGGCTCTCCATATGGCCCAGGTTTTTCCCACTCTAATACGAGAGCCAAGTTCTTTAATAACCAGAGCACATGAGTGTGAAGAAAGTGGCCAGTGAAGAAGCCATAGGTTTGTGAATGTCCCCACCAGGACCTTCTCTTAGCTTTTGGGCTAGACATGCTCTCCCTGAATCTCAGAGGTACCATCCTGGAACATGTGAAATCAGCATCTTTGCCCTGGGCTATGTTGATAGCAAGATGCTTGGCATTTCTCCTTAAGTGTTTGCTTTGAGCCTTTCCCCATCAAAGCTGAACCTAGAGAAAAATAAAACAGAAAAATGTCTTAGACCCTGGCCCTTGGGATATTCATCTAGATTGTTGTACCAAATCTTCAAAACCCGAGTTCAAATTAAAGCTGCCAGAACTAGAGTTTGTTTGTTTTCTTTTTTTATTGGAGTATAATTGCGTTACAATGTTGTGTTATTTTCTACTGTACAACAGAGTGAGTCAGCTATCTATGTACATGTATCCCCTCCCTCTTTTGCCTCCTCCCACCCCAACCCCACCCTACCCCTCTAGGTTGTCACAGAGCACAGAGCTGAGCTTCCTGTGCTATATAGCAGCTTCCCACCAGCTAGCTATTCTACACAGGATACTGTATATATAGGGGGCTTCCCAGATGGTTCAGTGGTAAAGAATCTGTCTGCCAACGCAGGAGTTGTAAGAGATGCAGTTTCGATCCCTGGGTCGGAAAGATACCTGGAGGAGGAAAAGGCAACCCACTCCAGTATTCTTGCCTGGGGAATCTCATGGACAGAGGAGCCTAATGGGGCTACAGTTCATGGAGTCACAAAGAGTGGGACATGACTTAGTGACTGAACAACAACAACTGTATCTGAAATAATCAGAATGTCACATTTGTGTCACTCTCCACTGCTTTCCATGTTATCAGTTTTTCCATTGGATTCTTATGCAAACCTGGTGAAGGCAACAGGGCAGGGGCAATTATATTTGATTGGAAGCGTCGAAAGGGTAAGTGCAGATCAACTTGTAATTTGCACAGCTCAGACCAGACCCCAGGCTCCTAATTCCAAGGCCAGTGGTTCTTAAACTTGAGTCTTGAGTCAAAATCCTCCTGGGCTAGAAGCCTGGTTAAAATAGGCATTGCTGGGCCCCCACCCCAGGGCAGGTTTGCAGTGGGTCTTGAGAATTTGTATTTATAAGAAATTTCCAGATGAGGTTGGTTCTGGCCACTGTCTTAAATATACCTGCAAGGGGATGCCAATAGATCCTCCATGAATATGTAGGGTTCTCTTCCTCAATATGGGTTTCCCTTGTGGCTCAGCTGGTAAAGAATCTGCCTGCAATGCAGGAAACCTGGGTTTGATCCCTGGGTTGGGAAGATCCTCTGGAGAAGGGAAAGGTTACCCAGTCCAGTATTCTGGCCTGGAGAATTCCATGGACTGTATAGCCCATGGGATCGCAAAGAGTTGGACACAACTGAGTGACTTTCACTTTTCACTTCCTCAATATGATCCAAGCAAACAGAGGGGAAAGGAGTCTTCTTTCACCAAAGCAGAATGTCACATATTTGCAAAGACTAGTCAGCAACAAGAGATCATTTTGTTTTTGGCTGGGACTTGTCACCTAACTGCAAGCAAAACCTCCCTAACCGGTGTCTCACCATTTCCTTCGTTCTGCTTCCGCCACTAGGGCTTTCTTAACCTCAGTTTGTTTTGTCTCCTAACATCTAATGACATTTTCCTGCTATTACATCTGACACCTCGGAGGGAATGGGACTGAATATCACTCATAATTCATAGATTGCTCTCAATGACTATTGCGCTCCTTAATGTTATCTCCATATGCGGAATCCCCACCGGGGCAATATCGCCTTTTTGGCATCGTCAGTTAATTTGTTCATTTCCATGTACCTTATTGAAAGCACTCCGAGTCTTAATTAGTCCTCTTTAGCTGCTTTTCCCTGCAGCCCCGTGTCACAAAACCAAAGGCACTGAAGCACAGTAAGGAACAGGCCTAATTAACAGGCCCATGATTGAAACGGAAGAGATGGAATCTGCAGGAGACAGAGATGATTCATATATAAAGTGGGGGTGGCAGGGGGAGCTGATGCAGAGGCGGGGGAGGTGGGCTTAATCCAGAAGAGCAGTTAGGGTTCATTGTCAAGGATATTTGTTGTTTAAGGCTTCTGGCCATCCTCTGTCCTTCCAGAAACTTTATCTCACACTACCTACCCCCAGTTCTAAATGGCGCTGGTGGTGGTTTAGTTGCTAAGTTATGTCCGACTCTTGCAACCCCATGGGACTGTAGCCCTCCAGGCCCTTTTGTCCATGGGATTTTTCAGGCAAGAATACTGGAGTGGGTTGCCATTTCCTTCTCTGGGGGATCTTCCCGACCCAGGGATCAAACCCCTTTCTCTTGCATTGCAGGTGGATTCCTTACCCACTGAGCTACCAAGGAAGCACTAAATGGCTCTGGAGGGGTTGTCAATTGCAGAGCAGTGATTCCATCCTCTGCTGAGGTGTGGGTGTTACAAGGTCCAAGCTCATTTCACTCACCGCCCGATAGGCCAATCAATCTGAGAGAGGAGGTGTTAAGGCAAGGAAGAGACTTTAATCGGGGAGCTGGCAGACTGAGAAGATGGCAGTCTGGTGCCTCAAAATAATAAATCTTTTTGCGGGCCTGGATGCCAGGTTCTTTTATGGATCAGAGATGGGGGGAGGTGAGGGAACAAAGTAAAAAGATCATTCAGTTCTTGCAAATATCTCCTAGAAAGGCAAGTCTCAGGCAGGGGGATGTGTTAGTTTCACTTCCTTTCAGCCCTTCACAAGTGGGCAGGGTCAGGCTATCTCCCTGTGAGCCAAACAAAGCCAAGGGTCAGGCAGAGGGGGACCTGCTAGGCTCCTTGAAGCAGACCATTATGTATGCCTATCCAGTGGCTCAGCTGGTAAAGAACCCGCCTGCCTGTACAGGAGACACAAGAGACAAAAGTTCCATCCCTGGGTCAGAAAGATCCACTGGAGGAGGGAATGGCTACCCACTCCGGTATTCTTGCCTGGAGAATCCCATGGACAGAGGAGCCTGGTGGGCTACAGTCCACGGGGTCACAAAGATTCAGACACGACCGAGCGACTAACACTCACACACACATAGTTGAAAGGACGGCCTTTGGCCTTTGGGGTCATGGGGTTGGAAGGGTGTGACTCTGGCAGCCAGGAGTCATCTTCCCCACAGCGTGGAAGAAGCCCATAGAGCTAAAGAATGAGACCAAACCCTAGAAAGAAGCCGAGCCAGGATGTAGAAGTGTTGTAGCCACGCGTTCCGGGAAACAAACTCAATCAGAAGGACAATGCAGGTAGTGGAGTGCAGTTTATTACACCGGTGGGCCCAAGGCAGAGTCTCGTGTTAGCTAAGGACCCCGACCAGTTTTTGTAAAACCTTATATACTCTAAGTGTACGTGCTCAAACCCACCTCTCCAAATTCCTTGAAACTAGTCTGGACAAGGTAAAAGAGAGATATGATCAAAGTTAGCCCATGATTCATGTGTCATAAGCCTAGATAGTTAAACAGTGGACATTTAGCAATAGGCCTGTGGTCATACCCCGTAAACATAATGGGATTTACGACTTTGTTCTTTTACAGAGATAATTAGCTTATTGTTTTAGGCCTTGGAGAGTCTAGGTGCAAGTCCTGAGGCTCCTTCATCCGGGGAGGGCCTGGTTTTCCTGTCGGTATGTCGTTTCCATAGATACTGGGCATAGAGCTCAAAGTCCACAGTCCGGCCCAAGGTGGAACCCTGCTTCCAAAATGGAGCCTGTTCTGTTTGTTTCCTCCTTCAGAGGGAGGTCAGAAGTCACCAGAGACAGAGTCTGAGCTGGCCTGTCAGTGACGACGCCACTTTCACCCTCGTCAGTACATCAGACGCGAACTTCCTTGTGCTGGGATCACGTGCAAATTAGACTTCAGCAAACTCCTGTGATCAGCCTTGCCCGCCTCCCATCAGGCAGGTCATGGGAACCTGACACGGACTTTCAGTTGGTCCCAACCAGGGCAGGGAAGTGGATATAAAGACACTTTAAGAACATCCCCCATCCCTTTTGGGCCCACTCCAAGGGACTAAGGGGTTTCACTGCATTTGAACCTATGGGTTGGCCAAAGGGTTCATTCAGGTTTTCCCATAACCTCTTATGAAACATTCTAATGAACTTTTTATTGTTGTTTAGTTGCTAAGTTGCGTCTGACTCTTTTGTGACCCCAGGGACTGTAGCCTCCCAGGCTCCTCTGTCCCTTGGGATTATCCTGGCAAGAATACTGGAGTGGGTTGCCATCCCTTCTCCAGGGGATTTTCCCGACCCGGGGATCAAGCTTGTGTTTCCCGCATTGGCAGGCAGATTCTTTATCACTGA